>NC_092873.1:131122710-131443646 GCF_028372415.1 Notamacropus eugenii | reverse complement strand
CTAAGTGTTTGCAGTATTTTTTCCTTGACCTAATAATTCTGGAATTTGGCAACAATATTCCTTGGTGTTTTCAATTTGGGATCTCTTTTTCTGACAAAGGGTTATTTAAGTATTAAATTTCTTCTTCTGTTAATCTGGGCAATTTATATCTTTTTAAATATTCATCCATCTCACTTAGATTATCAAACTTATGAACATATAATTGGGCAAAGTAATTTCTAATTACTGTTTTAATTTCTTCCTCATTGGAGATGAGTTCACCGTTTTCAATTTTCATATTGGTAATTTGGTTTCCTTCTTTCTTTTTTTTAAATCAAAGTGACCAAAGGTTGATCGATTTTATTGTTTTGTTTTTTTTTTTCACAAAACCAACTCTTAGGTTTATTAGTTCAATACCTTTCTTAATTTCAATTTTATTAATCTCTCCTTTGGTTTTCAGTATTTCTAATTTGGTATTTACTTGGGGATTTTCAATTTACTCTTTTTTTAGCTTTTTCAGTTGCATGCCCAATTCATTGATCTCCTTTTTCTCTATTTTATTGATATAGGCATTCAGTCATATAAAACTTTGCCTAAGAACTGCTTCCATAGTATCACATAAGATTTGGCAGGTTGTCTCATTATTATCATTCTCTTGAATGAAGTTGTTGATTGTTTCTGTGATTTATTATTCAACCCACTCATTCTTTAGGATTAGATTATTTAGTTTCCAACTAGTTTTTGGTCTATCTTTCTACGGCCTTTTGTTACATATAATTTTTTTTTTGCATTATTATTTGAGGATGCATTAACTATCTCTGCCTTTCTGCACTGGTTTGTGAGGTTTTTATGCTCTAGTACATGGTCAGTTTTTGTATATATGCCATGTACTGCTGAGAAAAAGGTATATTTCTTGATATTCTCATTCAATTTTCTCCAGAGATTTATAATATCTACTTTATGCAGAGTTTTATTCACCTCTTTAACAACTTCTTTATTGTTTATTTTGAGGTTAGATTTATCAAGTTCAGAGAGAGGAAGGTTGAAGTCCCCCACTAGTATAGTTTTGCTGTCTATTTCTTCCTGTAACTCTATTAACTTCTACCAAAAGAATCTGGATGATATACCACTTGGTGTATATACATTTAGCAATGATATTGCTTCATTGTCTATGGTGCCCTTTAGCAGAATATAGTTTCGTTCTTTATCTCTTTTGACTAAATCTATTTCTGCTTTTGCTTTGTCTGGGATTACGATTGTTACTCCTCCTTTTTTTTTTACATCAGCTGAAGCACAAAATTTTCTTCTCCAACCTTTTACTTTTACCCTCTGTGTACCTCCCTGTTTCAAATGTGTTTCTTGTAAACAACATATTGTTGGATTGCAGTTTTGTAATCCATTCTGCTACCCACTTACATTTTATAGGATAGTTCATCCCATTTACATTCACAGTTATGATTACTATCTGTGCCTTTCCCTCCATCCTCTTCCCCCCTTTTATGCTTTTAGTTCTTCTTTATCCCATCCCCTCCACAATTATTTAAGTTTTTGACCACTGCTTCTCTCAGTCTTCCCTCCTTTCTTTCAGGCCCCTTCCTTTTACTCGCCTTACTACTTCTTCCCTCCCTTTTAGCCTCATCTCCTTTTTCTTTCCCCCTCCCCCTCCCACTGTCTATAGAGTTAGTTGTATTTTTATACTTAACTGAGTTTGTTTTTCCCTCCTCTAATCCAATCAGATGAGAGAACTTCTTAAACAATGCTCATCTCCCTCCCCTCTTTCCCTCTTCTGTAATATATTTTTGTGTATCTTCCTGTGATGTAATCTACCTTTCTCTTCCTCCTCCTTTTCACATCTCCCATTGCAATCTTTTTGCAACCTTAAAGAATATTTTATTCATCACATCATTTAATTTATGCCCTTTTCCTCTATCTTTGTATATCTTTTTAAAGTAGAATTGTCAAGATTAACAAGCATCTTCTTCCTTCTTAAGGATGTAAACAGTTTGCCCATATTGAATAACAAGTTTATTTCCCCTGTTTACCTTTTTATGCCTCTTTTGAGACTTGTATTTGAAGATCAAATTTTCTATTGAGCTCTGGCCTTTTCATCAAGAAGGTCTGGAAATCTCTTATTTATTTGAATGTCCTTCCCTTGCCTGAAATATTATGCTCAATTTTGCTGAGTAATTGATGCTTGGTTGTGTACCCAGCTTCTTTGCCTTATAGAAAATCATATTCCAATCCCTTTGATCTTTTAATGTAGAAGTTTCAAGGTCATATGTGATCCTGACATTAGGTCCTTGATATTTGAATTGTTTTCTTTCTGGCTGCTTGCAGTATTTTCTCTTTCGCTTGATAGTACTAGAATTTGGCAACAATATTCCTTGGGGTTTTCAGGTTGGGGTTCCTTTAAGGAGGTGATTGGTAAATTCTTTTGATTACTATTTTGCCCTCTGGATCTTGGACCTCTTGGCAGTTTTCCTTGATGATTTCTTGGAAATTATTTTCTTGGCTCTTTTTCTCACCATGACTTTATGGTAGATCAATAATCCTAAGATTTTCTCTCCTGGATCTATTTCCTGGGTCAGTTGTTTTTCCAATGAGATATTTTACATTTTCTTCTATTTTTTTCCTTTCTTTAGTTTTTGTTTGACTGATTCTTAATGCCTCACAGAATCATTACTTGCTACTTGCCCAATTCATATTTTTAACCAATTGTTTTCTTCAGTTTTCCATTTGTCCAATTGTTCCTCTTGAGGAGTTGTTTTCTTCAGTTAGGCTTTGTACCTCCTTATTCATTTGGCCAATTTTACTTTTTATGGAGTTGTCCTCTTCAGTGAATTATTTTTTTTTTCATTTTGTCAATTCTATTTTTAAAATCATTGATCAGTTTTTCTTCTACCTCTTTAATCTGGCTTTTAAATTCCTTCTTGATTTATTCCAAGGATGCTTCTTGGATTGTGACTAATTCATATTCCCCTTTGAGGTTTTAGATTTTGGTATGGTGTCAATTCAGTCATCTTCAGAATTTGTATTTTGATCTTCCCTGTTCCCATAATAAGATTCTATGGTCTATGGTTTTCTAATTGGCTTCTTGCTCATGGTGATTGCCTTTTTCCTGGCTTTTAAAGTGGATCTCTATTTCTGGGGCACATTATTTCTGTTTCATGTTTATTGTACTGGGTGCTAGAGGCCTGGTTATTGGATTTCTGGTTTCTGGTTCTTTCTGCTAGAAACTATATAGTGCTGCAGCTCACCTGATACTGAGCTGGCTGGTTTGTGCCAGGTCAAGTTTGAGTTTATCTGGTATTACACTAAAGCTTATGGCATGAGTGGTTGGTAATTGATCATCTGGTCGGTAGAGGTTTCCTCCTCCCCTAGGCCTGCACTAGAACACGAGCAGGCTCAGTAGCTAGTGGACTCCAGTCTGTGCTGGTGTTCACTCAATTTCCCTGGTTGTGTTAAGGGATGCCTGGTGTCCTGGTGTTGGTACTCACTGTCTCCAAACCCTGGGGATCAGGACCTTCTATTGGTCCACTGAGGTGAAACTTATGGGAATGTCTCTGGTTCTTCCCTGATCTCCTTCAGCCACAACAAAAGAGACTCTTCCAGTCTCACTAGACTCCCAAATTAAAGGACTGATGTACCCCTACTGCTGGCCCCATTATTCTCAGAATTTTCCTGGGGCAATATTCTCTGGGTTTTTCAAGGTCGACAAAGGATGATAAGAATAAATACAGTTTATTCCACCATCTTGGCTCCTAGAAGTTTAATTAGGTAACTTTTAAACATTCAGGCTGAGTGCTGATAGCCCCAGGAGCAACTTCTGTTACTGCCATGACCCCTCACATCTATGTTGTCTAGCTCTGCCTGAGATTTGATTGTGTTGTCCTCTTCTGGTTGCATGTTTTGATCTTCTTGGTCACCAAAGTAAGATTCTATAGTCTGAGGTGCTTTTGTTTTGTTTTATTTTATACTGTTTGTTCATTTTCTCAGTCAAATACTTGACTTTCTAACTCTTTGTTAAGGTGGGACTCTGCTTCCAGTGTTGGTGAGTGAACTGTCCAAAGCTTCGGAGGTTTTGTAAAGCTCTTTTCAGAGATACTTCTGGGGAAATTTTTAGGTCTTCCAAGGTGGTATGATCAAAGGATAGATGTTTACTCCTTTCATGGCCAGTGCTCTGGTCCGTGAGAAATCACAAACACTCTTTTCTACCAGGAAACTGTGAGGGTGATTCCCTCTCCATCACAGCCACAAGCTCTGCTACACCACCACTCCTCCTCACCCTAGTAACACCACTTAGGACGGTAACCCAAATCCAAGCAGGGCACAGCATGAGACTCCTGCCTCAGTGCCAGAAAAGAGATCACTGCAATTCCCTTCTGATAATCCACTGGATTCCCACACTGACTGGGGTCCAGGAGCTCCAGAAATGGCTGCTACTGAAGTTACTGCTGCTTTCATTGCTGCTGCCACATCTGCCTCCCTGGGGTGGAAAGGACCACACTCCTCTCTCACCCAGGTCTGACAGAGTTTTCCCAGTGATCTTCTCTGTTGTCTTTGTCATTTGTAGATTGAGAAGTCTGGAAACCACCACAGGTGCCAGTGACTCAGTCTCCTGAGGCCTGCTCCAGCCCTGTCTGTGCTAGTGCAGCCTACACTGAACTTCATTCCACTCCTAGCTTCATGTGACTTGTCAACCTTCCAGGTCATCTTGGCCTGGAGAATTGTTTCATTCTGTCATGTTGTGGGTTCTGTAGTTCTAGAATTTGTTTAGCCATTTTTTACAGGTATTTGTAGGGCTTTCCTGGAAAGCTCAAGCAAGTCCCTGCTTTTATTCCTTCTTGGTTCCACTGCCAGCCCCTAAGACTTTTAAAAGAATAAATTTTGCTTCAATTTAGTTTATCATTTTCAGTAGAAGAATATTGTTTATGGTCATGAGACCAACTGAGAAATAAAATAACTTGATGATTTTGGTCAAAATCAAGAGAAGCTATTGTATTTTTTCTACTACTAGAAAACTAATAAACATAGAAGTATATGTAGAATGATTTTACATAGATATGGATGTGTGTATAGATATAGATAAACATATGTGAAATCTATGTCTAATAGTAGCATTCTCTAGGGCTGGTGAGAGGGAAATTTTAAAAAAGAAAAAAAATCTACATGACAATTTTATTATATATTTTAAAGGAGTAGCAAATTGTGCATAATAGATTCACAGATTCATTTGAAATTCTTAAAAATTATACTATGTTATGGAAATGTTGAGGCTTTTTACTCTATAAGTTAAAAATAAAACAAAGAAAAGAAAAAAAGAAAATTACTCTTGGAGTAATTTAAATAGAATAATTAGTAACATTAAATATCTTGAGGTAAAATACTAGAGATGAAAAGTATCCAGTAGTATATGCTCAGTACCTCCTACCATGTGATTAGGTAGTATTAAATTTTAAGGAGAAACTGATCTTTACATAAATTAGCATGTAAAAAGCACTTTGAAAACTTTAAACCACTATATCAATGCTTGTTGTTAGGTATTATACTCATTTAATAATCTTTTTTTCTCAAAGAAATAAAAGGAAAACTCAACAAATTAAAAATCATGAAAATATTGGTACCTAATTTTAGAATATTTAACAAACAAACTTTAGTTTTTAAATTAGTAGAAATGATCCTAAGCTTTCCTTAAGAAGTATTAGCTCCAGCCTACCGTTCTGAGCCCTGGGTCTGCAAGAATCAGACCTAACTACAAAGCTCCTAGCTCTATTTGGATTACTAATTTTCATAGAATTTCAGTGAGGGTCGGGACTCTAGGGATTGCCACCTCTCCTTGCCAAATCAAAGAGAGGTGGTAATCTCCCTAATATACCACTTATGTTACCAAGAGAAAGACAAGAGCTTTGAGGGAAAATGGCCAAACTCTAGACTAGAGAAACTGCCATTGAGATGCATCACTTGTGTGTTATATAAACCTGCTTTATATAGAGACAATTAGTCCTAGCCCTGAACAGTGGCTAATTTTTGTAAAAGAGAAAACTATCATGGCTTGGAGGTGGAGCTCTACAAGGAATAACAGCACAGGGGTGCTAACAGAGAAAAGAGATCTAGCAGAGAGAAAATAAAGCAAATAAACTTTTGATCAGACTCACAGTAAGAACTGTCAGTCATGAAGGATAGAAACACTTTGGGTCCATGGGGGTCCTTGGTGGAACAGGCCTCTATAGTATTCCATTTTGGGTTTTTATAGTATTTTTATCTAGGTCAAGCAAGACAAAACTTAGGATAGTGGGAGTGAGAGCCTGATCCTGATGTACAATTCAAGAATGTGAAACATGTGAAAAATGTTGGTTTTTGTTGAGGGAATGGCCTAGGGTCTAGCTTCTGAACTATGTTCTGGAATGGGAAGGAGGATGCAAAAAAGTATCAAGGAACTTGGAGTTTAATAACTCTTTTCTTGGGTCACATGGTTTAAAACATCTATATTTCTACATGTATTTTGCCTCTCACCCATAGTTATGGATAGTGTAGGAGGAATGATGCAGAAATTGGGAGGAGGAAGTAGAAAAAAGGGAAAAAAGTCAGAAAGCAAACTTCCTATTTAGTTTTAGTAGATAGTTCAATAGGATGGCTATTTTTCAAAACAGTCCGTAGTATATCAATGGAAGCCCATCAGTTTATCTTGGGAGCATAAAGCATGAGTGGATGCTTTTCATCAGTAGATTCCAAAGGCAGATGTTTTAAAAACTTGAGAACATCAGTTCAGCACTCTCTTGTAGGTGCTTCTAGTCAGGAAACTACCCTAAACAAAATTCTATATAATTGCTTTTTCAACCATAAAGTCAATGAAAATGTTAGGTAAAATAATCAGCTGGTAAGATAATGATAGGAATTTTGAAAAAGTTTTAGTTTACTGATGCTAAGTAAGCTAGATTTTTATCACATTCTGTACTCACTTCAGTGGAAGCAAGCAAATGTCAGAGTCTTTAGAGCTCACAGGAACAGGTGTACATACTTTGAATTACTAAGTAGTTGAAACACCCTTTTTGCTAAATCTTTAAAATATATCTAATTACATAGAGAATACTAATTAATTCAAAGGGAGATTATTTTGAATAATCAATTTGAAATTCATAAGAATTATACTAATTAAACATTTATATCTTATATTTTATCTTTCAACCAACCTGTCTAATGAAAAATATTTTACATTATCTCATTCACTTTTAAAGCATGCCTTGTTGAGCTTCTCCTGTTTTTTTTTTTTCCCTCTTTTTCCTTCCTTTGCCAAAAGGTCATCCTTTACATTGTTGTCTAGGCTGACTTCAGCTTTGGTCAACATAATACTTAATATTTAGTGAAATACTGAAAAGAACAAAGACATAGTGAAATCCATTCACACTCAGTCATGAGTTTGACATAATAGAGAAATACCAGGCCAAGACATGGATCCTTTGGCCTTTTAGATACTATGACTCTGACAATCATTTAACTTCCATTTATTCAATGTAAAATGAAGATCATTTTTTTCAGCTTACTTTACAGTGAATCACCTTTAGAAATTTTGTTTAGAACATTGAAAGGAGTTTAGATACATAGTTCAGAGCCAATGGAACTTATAAAATATAATTTGTCACTATTTTATGAATTATGGTCCTTGCCCTTGGAAAATCATTCACTGGTGGTATGCTTTTGCCTTCATGAAAAGCAGCAAGGATAGGGTCTTGTATCTGAAGTCATGAGATGTGGTTTTGAGTTCTGTCCACTCTAATGACTTGCTGCAAGTACTTGACTTTTTCAAGCCCCAGTTTCTTCATCATTATCATAGCAATAATCATTATATTACCTACATCTCAAACATTTTGTGAGAAGTAGATAAAGTATATAAAGTGATTTTTAAGCTATTGACATTGTGGTTTAATAATTACTAATGAAAGATTCCTCTTTGTTTTAGCTGAAATTACTTCTAACTATTTGAAAGGGGAGAAAGAAGAGGGAAAAAAATTCTAGCTATGAGTAAGATATGATTCACATTTATAATAGCAACTATTCACAAATATTAACACCCATATATTTTTCTAAAGGTGATATTATTTCATAATTTTAAAAACAATTAAATAATACATTTAAATTATATTTTAAATATTCTAAATGGTTTTAATATAAAATTCATACAAATTATCTTAGAGGTTATAAAATAATACTACCTCTCTATGCAGATGGATTGTTATTATCATAAGTTATTACTATTATCATTATAACTGCTCTTTATATGGAGCATTATATTAACTTGACTTCTTGATGCTTTAAGAAATCCTCTAAAACTCTAAGTTGCAGAACATGCAATTTGTTCATCCTGTAATTCTCTATACCAATGAAATCGTAAGTTACATATTAAAAAGCGTGATGTGAGACTGTTTTTTTAATAGATTAGCCTCAGAAAGGCTAAGTAATTTACCTAAAATCATGTAGGTATTGAGTATATTAAGTATTTTCAATTAAATGGGAAAATGAGTCTTATTTATTCCAAGTTCTGTATCTTATTCACTACTGACTGTGCTTAATTCTCAGTAAATTTGGTGGAGGGTGAACAGGCATAAGACAACTAAAAGATTCTTTTGACTACCTTCTGTGACTTCATCTGTTATTTTGTATTTGAATCCATTTCTAACTTCCTAATATGGATATTTTCTCTTTTTAACCACCTTTTCTCTCCCATGAGGCTTTAAAGTACCATGCTGATGCAACTGAGGCCAAATCTAAGACCTAATCTACAGTTAAGTTTCAGAATGATAGCACTGCCTGTAGGAAATGTCTGATTGAATGTCCCATTGGCAGCTCCTCATCAACAGGTTCTAAACAAAGCATATTAGTTTCTTCCCCAAACCTATTCTAAATTCTGATATTGCTCTATCTATCTCTTTGACTATCATTGTTCCTTGTAAGTTCACACACGTGTGTGTGTGACTTATATCTATATATCTATATATGCATATCCATATATGGGTATATATGCACATACATACATGCACATACACCATACATACACACAATTTAGTATTAGGAATAATCTTATTTACTTTCTACCACTGGATTAACTGGACTGACTAGATAATATAATAATATAACATAACAGATAATATAATAATATATTAATATAATTGGATTACATATGTATATATGTAATTTTGGATAATATAATGATAAATGTTATTGTAACTGATGTTATTACTCCTGCTTTTATGCAGGTCTTTTTCCTTTAAAAATAAGGGGGATAGGGTTGGATCCAAGATGACAGAGTAGAAGCATGGACCTGTGTAAACTCTCCCTCCAAAGCTCTTAAAATGCCTGTAAAATGACTCTAAACAAATTACAGAACAACAGAAGCCACAAAATGACAGAGTGAAACAGATTTCCAGTCCCAGGCAATCTGGAAGGCCAAAAGGAAAGGCCTATTGCACCCTATTCAGAGCAGAGAACAGCCCAATGTGGGCCAGGTTGGAATATTCCAGACTGGAGCAGGCTTCAGGGGGCTGAATCATGGGCGACTGCTGCAGTTTCCAGATTACTAACCCACAAACACCAAAGACAGTTTCAAAAGTCAGTGAAAAAACCTTTATCCCTGGGTGAGAGGGGAGCTTCATCCAGCCACAGCAGCAGCTGCTTATGGAGCTCTTGGCCTACAGACTGTGGGGAAACTGAGCAGTTAATCTGGATGTCAGTCCTAGATGGTAGTCCTAGGGTAAGGAGAAGTACTGGTGGGGTGAAGCTGGTGGTGGCTGTGGAGAAGGAATCCTATTTATAGTTCCAGGGCAGAAAAGAGTGCTTGTGGTTGCTCACAGACTAGAGCACTGGCCATGAGAGGAGAAAAACACCTTTCCCCTGACTATGCCCCTTTGAAACAACTGAGAACTTAGAAGTCTCTAGAGAGATCTCTGAAAACAACTACATAAAACCTCTGAAGCCCAGGGTGCTATAAACTCCAACTGCCAATGGGCTTGAAGGTCAAGTAATTGACTGGGAAAATGATCAAAAGGGAGAAAAACAAGAGTATGGAAAGTTACTTTCTTGGTGAAATGGTATTTTCTTCCATTCTTTTCATGTGAGGAAGAACAAAACATAAAACTATACAAAGTATGCAACTGGAGGAAGACAGTAAGGTCAATGTTCCCACATGCAAAATCTCCAAAAAAAAATGAAATGGTCTCAGGACATGGAAGAGTTCAAAAAGAATTTCAAAAATCAAGTAAGAGAAGTGGAGGAAAGATTGGAAAGAGAAATGAGAGAAATGCAATAAAATCATGAAGAATGAGTCATCAGCTTGCTAAAGGAAACCACAAAAATACTGAAGAAAATAGTACCTTTAAAAATACACTAACCCAGAGCCAAGACGGTGAGTAGAAAGACAAGCTGCTACAGTTCTCCTGCCATAACTCATAAAATACCTGTAAAAATCATTCTAAGCAAATTCTAAAGTAGCACAAACCAGAAAATGACAGAGTGAAAGATATTTCCAGCCCCAGACAGCCTGGAAAGCCAACAGGAAAGGTTTATCACACTGGGCTCAGAGTGGAGTGCAGCCTAGCTTTGGCCATATAACACAGACATGACTGGAGCAGGCTTCAGGGCTAGGAATCACAGGTAGCAGCTGTGGTTCCCAGATTTCTCAACCCACAAACACCAAAGAAAGCTTCAAAGATGAGTAAGAAAGCTATTCCATCTGGGTGAGAGGGAAGTGAGCTCCACCTGGCCCCAAAGAGGCACCAGCCACTGCTACACAGCATCCACTTTTGAAACCCAAGGCCTAATGACCCTGGGGGAATCAAGCCACCAGTCTGGGTCTTAGTTGTGAGTGGAGGTCCTGGGGTGAGGAGGAGTACTGGCATGGCATAGCTGGTGGAGGATCTGGAGAAGGAATCCCACTCGCAGATCCTGGGCAGAAAAGAGTGTTTGTGGCTGCTTCCAGGCCACAGTGCAGGCCAGGAGAAGAGTAAATACCTCTCCCTTGGTTGCATCACCTTGGAGGAACTGAGAACTTACAGGTTCCTAGAGTATACCCTCCACTTGACAAAGGTCTCAAAAGTTCAGTAACTGGCTTGGAAAATTCCCAAGAAAGAGAAAAATGTGAGACTATAGAAGGTTACTTTCTTGGTAAAAAGGTATTTTCTTCCATCTTTCTGTATGAGGAAGAACAACGAATGCCATCAGAGGAAGAAATAAAAATTAAGGTTTCTACATGCAAAACCTCCAAAAAAATATGCAATGTTCTCAGACCATGGAAGAGCACAAAAAGGATTTAGAAAATAAAGTAGAAGATGCGGAGGAAAAACTGAGAAGAGAAATGAGAGCAATGCAAGAAAATCATGAAAAGTGAGGCAACAGTTTGCTAAAGGAGACTCAATTAAACGGTGAAGAAAATAGCACCTTTAAAAACAGACTAACCCAAATGGCAAAAGAGGCCCAAAAAGCCCATGATGAGAAGAGTGCTTTAAAAAACAGAATTAGCCAAATGCAAAAGGAGATTCAGAAGCTCACTGAAGAAAATAGTTCTTTAAAAATGATAATGGAGCAGATGGAACATAATGGCTTTATGAGAAACCAAGAAATTATAAAACAAAACCAAAAGAATGAAAAAAATAGAAGAAAATAAGATGTATCTCATTGGCAAATCAACTGACCTGGAAAATAGATCCAGGAGATATAATTTAAAAAATATTTGTCTACCTGAAAAGTATTATCAATAAAAGATCCTTGACATCATCTTCCAAGAAATTATCAAGGAAAACTGTCCTGATCTTCTAGAACCAGAGAATAAAATAGAAATGGAAGGAATTCATTGATCTCCTCCTGAAAGAGATCCCCAGAGGAAAACTCCTATTTTTATTATAGCCAAATTCCAGAGTTTTCAGGTCAAAGAGAAAATATTATAAGCAGCCAGAAAGAAGCAATTCAAATATTATGGAAATATAATCTGGATAACACAGGATTTAGCAGCTTCTACAGTAAGCAATTGAGTATGATATTCCAAAAGTCAACGGAGATAAGATTAAGATCAAGGATCACATACCCAGCAAAATAAAGTACAATACTGCAGGGAAAAAATGGAATTTCAATGAAAAAGGTTTCCTTGCATTCTTGTTAAAAAGACCAGAGTTGAATAGAAAATTTGACTTTAAAATACCAGAATCAAGAGAAACATGAAAAGGTAGAAAGAAAAGAGAAATCATAAGGGACTGTTTACATTCCTACATGGAAAGATGTTATTTGTAACTAATGAGATCTTTTCCAGTATCAAAGTAGTTAAAGGGAATATATATATATGTAGATGCGTTTGAGTATGCATGTGTATATTATATATGTGTAGGTATGTGTATATATACACATATATACAAGTGTGCATGTATATGTATATACATGTGTATGTGTGTATACACATGTGTGGGTGTGGGTGTGTACAGATAGAGGGCACAGGGTAAGGTGAATATGAAGGAAGAATACCTAAAAAATAAAATTTGCTGTTGGAGAGGAAGAAGGGTGGAGATGAAAGGAAATTGAGCCTTACTCTCATGGTATTTGGCTTAAGGAGGGAATAACATACATTCTATTGGATATGGAAATCTAGCCTACCTTGCAGGAAGGCAAGGGGGAAGGGCCTAGAAGAGAGAAGATAATGTGGGAAAGTGATAATCAGAAGAAAATACTATCATGAGAGGACAGGTCAAGGGAGAGAATGGAATAAATGAAGGACAGAATAGGAGAGAGGAAAATGTGGTTAGTCTTTTACAACATAAATATTATAGAAGTGCTTTACGTTTTTACACATGTATGACCTATATTGAATTGTTTGTTTTCTCAATGAGGGTGGATGGGAAGGGTGGAAGAGAATATGGAGCTCAAAGTTTTAAGAATAAATGTTAAAATTTGCTTTAGCATGCAACTGGAAATTAAGCTATACAAGCAATGGAGTATAGAAATCTATTTTGCCTTACTGGAAAATTGAGAGGAAGGGGAAGGAAGAAAGGTATGTAATAGAAGGGAGGACAAACTGGAGGAAGGGGTGAATGGGGTGCATACTCTCCTGGAGTGGGGATGGAGAGAGATGGGGAGAAAATTTTGAACTCAAATTCTTGTGGAAATGAATGACACTAACCCAAATGGGAAAAGAGGTCCAAAAAGCTAGTGAGAGGAAGAATGTATTAAAAAGCAGAATTGGTCAAATGGAAAAGGTGTTCCAAAAGCTCACTGAAGAAAATAGTTCTTTAAAAATTAGAATGAAGCAGATGGAAGCTAATGACTTCATGAGAAATCAGGAAATTATAAAACAAAAATAAAAGAATGAAAAAATAGAGGACAACGAGAAATATCTTATTGGAAAAACAACTGCCCTGAAAAACAGGTCCGGGAGAGAAAATTGAAAAATTATTGGTCTACCAGAAAACCATGATCAAAAAAAGAGCATGGACATCATCTCCCAAGAAATTTTCAAGGAAAAATACACTGATATACTACAACCATAGGGCAAAATAGAATTTGAAAGAACTCATTGATCATCTCCTGAAAGAGACACCAAAATCAAAACTCCTAGGAATATTGTTGCCAAGTTTCAGAGTTCACAAGTCAAGAAGAACATATTTTAAGTAGGCAGAAAGAAACAATTCAAGTATGGTAGAAATATAAACAGGATCACATAGGATTTAGTAGCTTCTCCACTAAGGGATTGAAGGACTTGAAATATGGAATCACCTACTCAGCAAAGCTAAGTATAATATTTCAGGGGAAAAATGAAATTTCAATGAAATAGAGGACTTCTAAACATGCTTGTTTTAAAGACCAGAGCCGAATAGAAAATTTGACTTTCAAATACCAGAATCAAGAGAAACGTGAAAAGGTAAATAAGAAAGAGAAGCCATAAGGAACTCATTTAAGTTGAACTGCTTGCATTCCTACATGGAAAGATGATATTTGTAACTTATGAGACCTTTTTGAATATCAGAGTGGTTAGACAGAGGACAAAGGGTGAGCTGAATTGAAGGGATAATACCTAAAAAATAGAATTTGCTTTTAAGTGGAATATACTAGGAGTACTAGAAAGGGGTAAACAGAATGTAGCAAATTTCACATAAAAGCGGCAAGAAAGAGATTTTACAATGAAGGGGAAGTGGGAGGAGATGAAAGGGACTAAGTGAGCCTTACTCTCACGGGATTTGGCTTAAGGAGGGAATAACATATATTCAATTGGATATGGAAATCTATTTTACTCTGCAGGAAGGCAGCATGGAAGGGGATAATAAGAGAACTATAATAGAAGGTACAGCAAATTGGGGAAAGGGATAATCAGAAGCAAACACTATTGTGGGGGGATAGGTCAAGGGAGAGAAAGGAAAAGTGGAGGACAGGACAGGATAGAGGGAAATGTAGTTAGTCTTTGATAAACTAAGTGTTATGGAATTGTTTTGTATGGATGCACATGTATAACCTCTATTGAATTGCTTGCTTTCTCAATGGGGAAGGGTAGGGAGGAAGAGAGGGAGAGAATACGAAATCCAAAACTTTAAAAATGAATGTTGAAAATTGTTTTTGCATGCATATGGAAAATAAGTGTATAGGCAATGGGTTATAGAAATCTATTCTGCCCTACAGGAAAATAAAGGATAGAGGGATGGAAGAAGAGGACTGATAGAAGGGAGGACAGACTGGTGAAATGGGTGAATGGTTTGTGCACTGTTTTGGGGTGGGGGGTGGAGAGAGATGGGGAGAAAATTTGGAATTCAAATTTTTATGGAAGTGAATGTTGAAAACAATAATAAATGAATTATATATGTGTGCATATATGTGTATATACACACATATATGAGTGTATATATATACATATATACACACACATATGGGGTGGTACTTGCTGTTAAATATGATTTTTTTAAAAACTACAATGCTTATAGAAATCACTATTATTACTTGTTTAGTGGGGGAGCATTTCATGACCTTCAATTAAACTCTCAACATCTGAAAATTAACCAACTTATTCCTAGGTAGTAATGATAAAATGGCCCAATATAGCATATACACAACCATTATCCATTGGGTGAGATAATACACTCTGTAACAATGCATTCCTGTGCACGTTAAGGACCTTACGGTGGACTCAGAGTCATCACATCAGTCCACTCTGTCTTTTTGTCCTTAAGATAGCTCTTTATAGTTCAAAGCACTCACACTCGTCTTCCAAGTCTTATGTTAAAACTTTTTTTCTATTGGCAAGGGATATCTTTTGTATCTTTCCCAATTCAGGGATGCATGTGCAATATATATTGCAGTATAGTTGATTGCCTTGAAATTGTTTTCAGCGTCATGTAAATTTACAAATAACTGTGCAGTGATTGGTGTTCATGGCTGGGGATGCAGAAAGTGTTCCTTCTTTATTACAGGTGGTGCATTAGCATATTTTTGCTCATTCCCTGAAAGAAAGAAGCATGCTATATAAAATTTATAAATATTCACTACTTCTAAAGAGTGATGAATTCAATGAGATAAGGTGTACCCATTATTTCTTCAGTGCTCAATTTATCACAGAATAGTTATATAATTTTATTTTTGTGTCCTAGACTTTAAATGAGTTAGCAAATTGCTATTGTTTTATCAAACATGGTTGTAAAAATTCAATGAAATTTCATAAATTCACCTAATCTGAAGATTAGATTATGCAGAATATGATAAAAATCCTGGTGTCAGTCCACTAACTCACCCTTAACTTTCCTATAAACTTGTGAAATTTGTTGTCTGAGATATCCTTCCTTCAGACAGCATATCAAAACACTGAGTTATTTCACATTGTTCTGTAAACCAGCAATTATTTTCTAAGTTCTTACCCGTATTAGTGCCTTAGGATTCTTACCCTTAACTATGGGAGTACTGAAGAGCTCTTCCTGCATTTTCTTCCTTTACTTTTCAACCACATCTCTCTTATTGAACTCATCAATTCCTGTGGAAAATAATCTAATCTGTTCTATTATTATTTTTACGTAGATGATTCACAATTCTATATATCCAACTGTCTTCTAACTTAGAATTCAAGAATTATCTTATATTCACACCTCTCTCCTTATGGTTTTCTGTTACAGATAAACTGGCCTAGTCACTATACCAAACACATTTAATCTCAAACATCTATGCCTTTGCCCAAGCTGTTTCTGAAGATATGTCCATCCACACTCTTCTCCTTTGCCTAGAGGAATTCATACTTCCTTCCAAAACTTAACTCACATGTCAAATCCTATATGATACTTTTACTTGTCTTTCCATTATGAGTGCCCTCCTCCCTCACATCTCTCACACAATTCTCTCTGTTTCTTCCTTCCTTCCTTCCTTCCTTCCTTCCTTCCTTCCTTCCTTCCTTCCTTCCTTCCTTTCTTCCTTCCATTGATTGTTTGACCAACTCTTCATGATGCTATTTTTTTTTCAGAGATACTCTAATGGTTTGCCATTTCCTTCCCTAGCTCATTTTACAGATGAGGAAGTGGAGGCTGACAGCATTAAGCTATGTGCCCAGGGTCACACAGCTAGTAAGTGTTTGAAGCAGAATTTGAACTCAGGTCTTCCTGACTGAAGGGCTGGCACTTTATCTACTGTACCACCTAGCTGCCCAAGATATACAGTAGTATTTCTTATCCCTACCCTTCTTCAGATGTAATTTGGAAATGACGGGGCAGTTAAAATGACTTCTACTTCCCACAGAGCTTTAAACCTTACATTATTATTTCTTTCAAATACACACAGAAACACAGCCACCAAGCACAAGGGAAATGTATCCTAGCCATTATATGTTGAAACACTTCGTAAGTGGTTTAGCAAATAGAATAAAACAATTTGTAACAAATGCCTTCTTTTGTTGTAATGCAAATCTTCTCCTAAAGCAATGCTTGAAAACAATGTGGCAGTCTTCATTTTTATTATGGCTAAATATTTCTTCATTCATTTTATTAATGTGCTTATTCAATCCTTTTTAGTTGATAGTACAAATATAAATCTCCACAAATTAGGACCTAATTATCACAAATTAGTAATTTGCTGGAGGCACCATTGAAGAAAGAGTATTGAATTTAGAATCAAGAAACTTTTGTTCGACTCTGGAATCCTGGCTCCTGTTGTACACAGTTGCTCTATTTGCTGAGCGAGCCGCTTCACCTCAATGATCATTTTTTTCATCTATTAAACAGGATAAATAATACTTCTCTCAAAGAGATGCAGTGCACTATATGAAAGGAAGTTATTTTTAATCTGAATCAGTTATATTCTGTTGACCTTTTCACTATGTGCAATAATAAGCAGACACTCCAGTTGAAAATATACTAACATTACCCCTCCCCACCACATTCGCGCACAAACACACACACACACACACACACACATACACACACGCACACAAACACACACACACGTCTTTTTGAGTCCCTTTAAATAAATTTTCCCTACTTATGAAAAATGTTGGAAATTAATGTGAAAATTACCATACATGCATATGTTAACATTGAATTCATATGCCATCATTCTTGGAATCTCTACAGAACAGATCAGCTCTATAGTGATGTGTTGATGGCAAAGTCAGTGATACTGTGTAACTTCAGCAATATATTATATATATACACATATATGCATATGTGCATATATATACACATATTTATATATATATGTGTGTATGTATGTGTGTATATATATATTTATATATATATATATACATATGTATGTCTGTATGTATATATGTGTATATATAATCTCGGAGATTGCCTGCAAATCAGCAGTCATCTGATTAGGAAAATATTCTCTGCCACAACCCTTGGCTGGCTTACTAATATTTTTAGTAGTTAGAATTCCCTCACTAATACTCATTTCACTTTTCTCAAATACTCTACTGGAGTATTAGTCCACAACCTCAGATAAATTCATCACAAAGATTAAAATAGCTAGAATCTCCCTTGCTTTCTCTTTATATGTCCAGCATAACAGTATAGCATGTAAATGGACCTTCACATGTCCATCTTATTTTCACCGTGAAGGAAAAAATATGTCTTCTTTAATTATTTGATTTATCGATGACATTTTTTACTCTGTTTCTCCTTTTCTCTGATGTGTGGCAGTTGGGTCATTTGCATCACTTACCTCTCTATATCTCTGGGAATAATACACTTTTTAAAAATTGAATGATTTTCTGTTCCACAATTTATATCCATAAAATACCACATGTAGAATACTGGCATTGTGATTATGTAGTAAATAGAGAACTCTCCTTAGAGTGAGGAGGACCCAGGTTCAAATCTTACCTCTGACGTTTAAAGGTAATTTGACCAGACAAGTCATTTAACTTCCCAGTGTCTTCAGCAGCTTCCTATGATTATAAATGTTGGAGAAGATGTTGTTCTTCATTAACAGAGAAAGTTCTCAGTAGTACCCCCCTGCAAAAATCAAATTTTAAGTCCTGTAAAAATAAATAAAAAAATATTTTCATTGTTGTTAAAATAAAATTTGGTTTCTTTGGGCAACAGTTATATGATGACCTTCCAGAAAGTCAGGTGGTCGACGGTCTTTGACTCTTAGAAGTAGTAAGTAGAGATGTTGATCCCTTTGCTCCTGATACCCTATCAGAGCCAAAGTTTCTCTGATAAGATTTTTGGACAAACCTCTCTCTGAGCTCTAGACTTTGATCTAGCCCATTGGCATTATAGTACTTACTGTCAGATGTCATAACATCCATGAACTGGCTGTTAAGGTAAGACTCAATATATATTGTTATTCTACTCCAGTAGAATTCTATGAACAATGACAGGATAGACTGGTTGATAGGATGGGGAGTAAAAGGAAGGGGAATAAAGAAATAAATATTTTTTGTTTCTGTTTCTTTGGACATGAGATTCACAACATATTAGGTTTAACTGCTGCCACTTTGTAGATTTCACCCATTTAATCTCTCT
This sequence comes from Notamacropus eugenii, assembly GCF_028372415.1. Taxonomy (NCBI): domain Eukaryota; kingdom Metazoa; phylum Chordata; class Mammalia; order Diprotodontia; family Macropodidae; genus Notamacropus; species Notamacropus eugenii. The sequence goes on along the minus strand of NC_092873.1, from coordinate 131,424,702 downwards.
GGAGGACAAATCCTCCATCTTGAGTGAAGCACATAGGACAGCATTAACAAATTCTTTCCCCATAAAATTTCTCTGTTAATGACACTGTGGCTCGGCACTTATTGAGACTGGTCATCCTTTGAGTACTTTGCAAATACGTAATAATGATAATGAGCAAACTGTTTCAATTAGGAAAATACCTTGCAATAAGCCAATCTTGAATCGTCATTAGTTCATAGATATGTCATTTTAAAGTTTCTTTAACAAAAATTCAATAGCTGAGATAGTATTAACAGTTTAGTTTTAGATGATTTTCTTTAGTTATTCTTTTTTTAATAGAATTATTTTCATTAAACTTTGATTCATCTTTATATCAATTTATTATTTATTTACTTCATTGTTCTTTTCTTTTTTTAAAAAATTTTGATTTCCAAATTCCCTCCATCCCTCCTACTCCTACCCTAATTGAAAAGGAAATCAAACTATCAATTAATTATAGATGTAAAATCATATGAATACATTTCCATATTCACCATATTAAAGAAATAACCAAAATAAAGAAAATTAGAAAATTAGACTTCAATTTCAGTCTGGGTTCATCTGTTCTCTCTCTGGAGGTGAATAGCATTCTTTTTCATCGTTAGTCATTTAGAATTGTCTCATATCATTGTATTGATCAGAGTAACCAAATTTTTCACAGTTGATCATAAATACATCATTGTTGTTACTATGCAAAATGATCTCCCAAATCTCACTTTTCTTCAGTTCATTTTGTATCAGTTCATGCAGGTCTTACTGTGTTTTGTTTTTCCCCTGCAATCACTCATCTTGTCATTTCTAATGGCACAATAGCACTCCATAACAATTATATGCTATAAGTTAATTAGCTGTCCTCCAATTGATGAGCATTTCCCCACTTTCTAATACTTTTCCACCATAAAAGGAGCTGCTATAATTTCTAATTATAATAATAGTTATATAATGTTGTATATATTATATATAATTATATCATATGTAACATGTGATATAATAAATATATAATATAATATTATCATATAATATATCATATTATATACTTACATATAATTACAATAATAATATTATCATAATACAATAATAAGTCCTTATGCTTTTTTTTTCTTTGGGATAAATATCTACTAATGACATTGCTGGGTGAAAAGATGTGCAGTTTTAGAGTCCATTAAGCACATTTTGAAATTGTACCCCAAAGTGGTTGAACTACTTCACAGTTCCACCAAAATTTATTCTTGCACTTATTTTTCCTTGCCCTCTCCAGCATTTGTCACTTCTGATATGTGTGAGGTCATACCTCAGAGTTGTTTTAATTTGCATTTCTCTAATAAATAGTGATTTAGAGCACTGTACATGATTATAAATGGCTTTGAATTCTTCTTCTGAAAAGTGCATGTTCATATCTCTTGACAATTTAAGAAGTGAAAAATACCTCCATTTTAAAAAATAATAAATTTGACTCAACTTCTTATATGTTTGAGAAGTGAGGCCTTTATCAGAGAAATTTTCTATAGAATTTTTTTCTGTATTACTCCATTGTCTATAGTATATTTTAATAAAACATATTTTCCTAATTATCTTTTTAAAGAGCCTTATAAAAGGAACCAAGACATCTAATCCCTTCTGACTAACCACAATAAAATATAATAATTATCTTTTTTTAAATTAAGACTAACCTTGCTTTTCCTTCATTTGAGCTCATGATTACTAACCCTACCTTTCTTTTTCTTCAGCTGAAGCATTGCAATCTGCTCCAGGGTCTTTCTATTTCAAGTGTATCGCTTGTTAAAACAAAACAAAACAAAACAAACAAAAAAACAAATCCCCACATAGTATATTCTGGTTTCTAATCCATTCTACTTTATTTTCTTTTCTTTTAGGTGACTTCATCTAATTTACATTCAGAGTTATGATTGCTATGTATTTCTCTAGATCCTATTTTCTTCACTTTCTCTTATTTCCTGTCCCTCCTCAAATGTCTGTTTTGCTTCTGACTCCCTTAATCTGCCCTCCCTTTGATCAACTCCCCATACATATCTTGTATCCCTTTCCCCTCTTGTTTCTATATTGATTGTTACATTTCTATATTGAGCTGAGCATTTATATTTGTATTCTCCTCTCTTAAATACTGATGAGAGTGAGGTTCAATCATCACCTTACCAGCTCCCCCACATATTCTCTCCACTATAAAAATTCTTCCTTGATAGCCTCTTTTATGTGGTAAATAGTGTAGGATGTTGATCAATGCCCAATTTCTGCCAGACTGTTTCCCAGCTTCCCCAACAATTTTTTTTAACCAAATAAGGAATTTCTTATCCCCAAACTTAAATCTTTATATTGGGGCAATTTTGCTTTTTACATGAGTGTGTGTCTTGGCCTTCCTGCCACTGTAGAACCTTTTTATAATCAAGTTCTTTTTGTTGTTATTATTCTTTGTTAATTTTTTTTTTTTGTATTTTGAACTTTATATTAAAATTGGGTTCTGCTTACGTGGAGTTAGGAAGCATTGTCCCAATCTTCAGGATTTTTCATGCTGCTGTTTTCTGAGATACTTCTGGAAGTCTATAAGTTTTTTAGTTCTTCCAAAGCAATGCTATCTGGAAGCAAATCTAGTTATTAGTCTCTTGGTCTATCCTCTGGTTTTCACTCAGAAAGGGCCCCTAGTCTCCTGAAGCTGCAAGTACTAGTGCTCCTTTTGCTGCTGCAGCTGTGACCTGGTCTTCTGTAGTCACAATTGCTAGGATTTCTATGCCTTGTAATAGGAATCAAAGCCTCTAATTCCTTGTGACTGACCACAAGCAGTCTCCCCTATCCTACACCTTCAACCCAGAATTGTGTATAAGCCATAGAGTTAGCAGTCACCACCAATTGCACCCAGTTCCAGCAAAGGGGCCCTGTAATCTCTTTCTGACCAATTGGTCAACCCTCTTACCATCCCTGGGCTGAGAGCTCTCAAACCTGCTGCTGCTTCTCCTACTGTCCTTGAAGCTACTGTTCTTGCTTCTAGTGCATTCTGGGCCAGCCCCACCTTCTGTCAGAGATTTCTTTTCCCATTTCCTAGGTAGTCAAGGCCTGAAAAACCTTTTACTTTGACTTTTGGTTGCCTCTGTCACTCCAAAATATAATTTGGGGAGTTATTTTAAAGCTTTTTGGAAGGTAATGTTGAGTGAGTTCAGTAGGTTTCCTGTCTATACTCTGCCATCATGGCTCTTTTTCAATAGTACTTTTAAAAAAAGTAACTTGAAAGTTCCACTGTAAGAAAATTTACTGTAGATTTGATCCTAGAAAATTATTACCCTGATCTACAGTAATATGTAGTAACAAATTTTTTCTTAATTCATATGTACATGTTACGTGTTTTTGTTGCATATGTGTTTGTATGTTTCTATGTTTATCAATGGAAGCACAGGTATTATTTTTTGGCAACTGTGAACATAGAATAATTAATGAAAGATTTTTTCCACCAAATGAAGTTATCCTGCTATTTTGATCAGTGAAAACTAGAGTCACCTTCCCATAAGAATTATGCTGATTTTTCTCATTGTTTCAATATCTTGAATTTTAAATCTAACCACTCATTCCTCCAACCAGTGAATTGATTTCATTTTTTTTTTAGTTAGTAATATCATCTTTCCCTTTAGCACTTCATTCTGTAATGTTTAATATGCATGAATATATCCTATGTATATAAATATATATAAATATATGCATGCATATATGTATATGCATATTACATATGTATACACACACACACCTTCTACCTTTGAGAATTTTATCATTTAGAGATTAAAGAGACTTCTAGATCATCTAATCCAATCTACCTGAGAGATTTCCTTCTTAAACACTATGACACAGAATTTTCATGAAATCATACATTTAGACCTGAAAGGTACCTAAGAGGTCATCTAGTTTAACTCTCTCTTTTAAGAGTTGAGGAAATTGAAATCATCAGAAGTAAAGTTACTTGTCTAATGTCACATGAACGATAAGAAAGGGGGTTAGATTTAAATATAAGTCATCTGACTCTAATCTCATACTTTTCATACTATTCTATACTACATTCCCCTCCCCCACTAAATTAAGTTATGGTTATATAAGCACAATAAGAAGCATCTTAACTGGACTATGTAATTGAAATTGAAATTTTGGATTATTGATCTCATCAACATATGTTGCACTCTCCCTCTTTTTTGTCATCAATATGGGTCTCAAGACCCAAGTTTCCCACTCAAAATTTATTTCACTGAGTGATTAATTTTGAAGAAATATGTAAAAGAGAGGAATCAGGATATTTTCAAATTCCTAAACAAACAGTGAATATCATCTCCATGAAAATGTTATGAACTGTGCTTTTCATTTCCATTAAATTTTATAGCTAATATGTTCAGAGAATCATTATTAACATCTTTCCTAATGAACATCATTAGCTTTCAATTTCGTGGAAGGAACAATAAAGGAGGAGGCTCCTGCTGTTCACTTAATATGAATGGGAACACCTGAGAACTGATGTGGCAGGAATGATATCTGCCACATAGGGTGGGTTACTATTTCCCTAAAGGTATTAAAACTGCCTGTAATTAGTTCAGTAACTAATTAGTTCCTCATGCTTTATGTGTGAAAGTTAGCCTAGGAGGAGACAGGAATTGACCACCCTCAAGGTTGACCAACACACTAACAAGTTCAAGAAATCTTAGAGCATGAGGCCAACTGATTCAATGCTGTATACTTACTGAATATTCTTCACATGCCTTCAGCCAAGTAAATTTTCTTTTGTCAACTGTTAGTCTACACATGTTTCATTTTCATTCCAGTTCTAACATATTTAGCATCAAATTTGCCTGAATCAATCCTAGTACACAGGAAATGGTAAGATCAACTTGAATTCTATCACAAAATGGGCAATAGAAACCTACAAGTTTGTTTAAATTCTTTTTACATTTGTTTTGATTCTAGAACTGTGATATTATATTCTTTTCAGTAGTTTCAAGGCCCAAATAATAAATATTGAAGATTTTTTTTAAATCCATATATAATGACTATATTAGAAAGAAGTTGGAGCTATGTATAGTGGCAAGTGTCTATAGGCCATGATACTCTCTTCTAACATCCCTCCCTTCCCTTGATCCCATCTTCTCTTTTGTCCTGTAGGGCCAGATAACTTTCTATATCCCATTACCTGTATTTCTTATTTCCTAGCAGTAAGAACAGTACTCAACAGTTGTTCCTAAAACTTTGACTTCCAACTTCTCTTCCTCCCTCCCTCCCCATCCATTCCCTTTGGGAAGCAAGCAATTCAATATAGGCCATATCTGTGTAGTTTTGCAAATGACTTCCGTAATAGTCGTGTTGTGTAAGACTAACTACATTTCCCTGCATAGGCCATGAGCCTGCAGGAACAATTATCTTGAGAATACTGAGCCGAAGTAAGATATCCACACTTAGTAGGGCATGAGTGTAATAGCACCCCAGCTATGGGGGCCTACATGGCTATCTAAAGAAGAAAAGACCAGTTGAGGCCTGAAATAGATCAGGTCCGATATTTTATGCTAATCATGCTAATCATCACCAGTATTGATCTACTGCACTTCCAGCCTAAGCAAGATAGGAAAACTCAGTCTCAAAAAAATAAACAAATAAATAAAAAACTAACCATTAATAACATTGAGAAACTATGGAGAAGTTCTGATTAACATCCTCATTTAAATTCTCACTACATATTTCCATTATTCTAGACCAGTGACAACATGTTATCAATATAATTAATTTTGAAAACTGCAAATTCAAATACATGTGAATTCTTCATGGGATTAATTATTTACGCACATTCAAGCCTATCTGGACTTAACATGACAAAGTTATTTTATAATTATACACCTACACAGATGAAAATGCATTGATCATTTATAGAATTATAACAGGAAACTCATTAGCATTTTATATATTATGTGCATCTGTGGTCAAACAAAAAACAAATTTGTTGTTTCTTTTGACATTGTTAGAGAACTATGATGTCATCAGTGCTTAGAAGTAAAGTGCAAAACCCATGATGTAGATTAGAAACTCATCTGTAACAGAGCAGTTTCAAAGAGTTGCCCAAGTCACTGAGACTTTCTGATAAGTCACGAAGACAGATCCTCTAGATTGTATTTTATCCACTGCTCTACACTACACAAATACACATAATTATAGTCACATTCTCTCTCTCTCTCTCTCTCTCTCTCTCTCTCTCTCTCTCTCTCCCTCTCTCTCTCTCCCTCTGTCTCTCTCTGTCTTTCTCTCTGTCTCTCTCTGTCTCTCTGTCTCTCTGTCTGTCTCTCTGTCTCTCTGTCTGTCTGTCTGTCTCTCTCTGTCTCTGTCTCTCTCTGTCTCTCTGTCTGTCTGTCTGTCTCTCTCTGTCTCTGTCTCTCTCTGTCTCTCTGTCTCTCTCTCTCTCTCTCTTCTCTCTCTCTCTCTCTCTCTCTCTCTCTCTCTCTATCTATCTATCTATCTCTCTCTGTCCCACCCCTGCTCGCTTTCATTGTTATACCTATGAACAGGCAGTACCTAAACATAGAATGTACTTGCACTTCAACTTAAATTTCAAAGAGAATTTTCAGTATAATTATTTTATTCTATTTTTAAAGGTTTTATGACATTATTTAAGTTATAAAATCAAAGATCCAATTCCTATAGGATTATTGCCAGTTTACCTATCCATTAGAAGATATATGAACGTTTTTTTATATGTTGCTGTATACATACAATCTAGCCATACTTTCCCCATACATATGAACCACAAATTGTATGCTTCTCTTTTTGTCTATATGTAATTTCTATATCTCTAACTCTTTCTTTCTGTGAGGGAACATGGTATAGTGAGTAGAATACTGAACAGAGTTAGAAATCTAGAGGTTTAAATTAGCCTGGCTGTTCTTCACTTTGTGGCCCTGGGCAAGTCCCTTAAACTATCAGTCAACTTCAGAAGATTTATCCACTGAGTCCTGTACATTTATCATCTGCATAAACAGAAGGGGACCCCTACATAAGGAGTTCCTGGCTCTGTCAAAAATCAGATGTCCTTTGATTCATTTGTATATTTATAAATGCATATGCATGTGTAATTAATTCTTGTAAATATTTTCATCAAAAAAGGTGAGGTTCATTTATAATCACAAAATTCTATCTATGGAGATACATCAAATATTTGTTAGGGGTCAGTTAGCTTATTTCACTGTCTTGTACAGAGGCTTGATTAATTACAAAGCAAAGAGATTTCTCAGAATCTGATCTCAAAATACTATAAGGTAAGCATCTGATATTTAATTCTGTGACATACCATGTGGCATTACATTTCCTTGTTATTTAATTATTTTTGTTCCTTTTGAATTTTGTTTCTCTGTGTTGTGTAGTTTATCTCCACAACTAAATTATAAGTTCTGTGAAAGCTGTAACTCTGTATTATGTTTAGGATTTGAAGCATATCTCTACAGTATGGGGCTGCCAGGGTAGATGGGTGGGAACTACTCAAAATTCATGGTATACTTTGATTTACATCTGCTCAAATCCATAAGTTATGAGAGTGTAGCATTTTGCTTGTTTAGTGTAAGACATATAGCACACAATTAATTAAAAACAAAGGTATTTAAATATAATAGAAAGGAAATAATAAAAAAATCATAACTCTGGCATGCATAATTCCCCTACAGTAAACAAATTGTCAGAGAAAGACCTCTTCCAATAAAGGCTATGTGCGGGAAGGTATGCATGGAGGGAATAACTTATACCATAGTAACATTTAAATATACTTATAAAAGATAATGTATGTGTGCAAAGGGTATATTATATGCGTGTGTATGTATATATAGATATAGATATAGATATGACAAATTAAAACAGAAATGAAGGAGATAGGTATGGTCAGGGCACATATAAGGTAGAACATAAGCAACATGTGTGGCCAGGGTGCAACCATGGGAGGAAAACTCAGGAAGTATTCCACTGAAGTCACGGAGATGTATTTTGACATTTTTCTTTTCATTTGAAGACAGAAGGTTTACAATTTCACTTTTTGTTTTGGTGATGTGTAAAGGTTCTTGACTCCCTTAATTGTCATAATAACGACATATTTTCAGCTTTTTTTTCAATTATGACTTATGGAGTTGTATTAGACTTTTCTGTAGAAGAACAATATTCAACATTAGTGACCAGGGTCTTTTAGAAGACCGAATGTGCAAATTAGGTAAATATAACCTTCAAATATGTAATACCTCTATGAACTTCCTGAAATTCACTAGGAATATCTTTGCCCCACTTCTTGATCTGATTTAGGGTTTGAAATTCCTCTTCAGGCATAGTATGACTAGATTTCAAACTATATTTTAAAGGAATAATCATAAAATTTATTTGGTACTGCTTGAAAAATTGAAAAGTACTATTGAAAAAGACTAGATAAAAAGCAGAAGTAATTGAACTCAGCAGTTCAGTGTTTCATAAGCACTAAATGATTAACTAGCAAAGAGCTCCTCATTTTACAAGATCTTTTTTTGGAAAATTCAAAAGTAGTCTAATGGAAATTAGGTTTTCATAAATACATACATTTTTCATATACTACATCAGACTTAAATATTGATAGATTATTCTCTATAGTAAATATAACAAATAATGGGAGATAGACAATAGATACATGTATATATGTATGTATTTACATGTGTATGAAGATCTATGTATATCAACATAGGCACACTGTGCATATATTATGTTCATGAATGTTCATATATACTCAGATACATACATATGTAGGTATAACTATATATACATATATGTACAAATGTATATATGCATGTGTGTATACAGAGAGAGGAGAGATAGAACATTAAAAAATAATTCTCTAAAAATAACTCCAAATTATTAACACTCATATGAAAGACTATTCCAAATCACTAATGATGAAAATATAATGAAAGAGATGGCAAAAGCAATTTTTAAAATATTACCTCATATTCAGGAAACTGAGAAACATTATAAAAGAAAAAATGGAAGGGTAGAAAGATAGTTTCATTGATGCACTGCTTGTGGTTTTACAAAGTGGTCCATTCTGCAAATGAATTTGCAATTATACTAAGATGTAGATTAAAATATCTATATTCATTTACTGATTCTTTCATCTATTTACCCATATCTATCATCTATCTATCTATCTATCTATCTATCTATCTATCTATCTATCTATCTATCTATCTATCTATCTATCTATCATCTATCTATTTTTCCCTCAAAAGTCAAAGCCAGAAATAAAAGTCCCATATAATAATAATAGCCATATCTTTTTGTTTTTTATTGGTTTCATAGTAGTATAGCACTGGAGGAAAAGGAGATACCTGCTGTCAATTGGGTAATGGCTAAATAAGTTGTGAACCAGGAATGTAATGGAACGTTAATATACTGTATTCAATGATTGTTAAATTAATCTAGAAAAAACATAAAATTTGTATGAAATGAAACCAAGTGAAGTAAGCAGGACTAGGAAAATAGAATACACAATATTTAAAGTACGACAGTTACATAATCAAAATTTAATAATACAAAATTATAATGACTAAACTTGAACCCAACTACTGAACTTTATATGAGAAGAATCATTTAACCTATGTCCTCCCCTGCCTTCTTTGTTGAGTAGGGGAACTAAAGATACAGTACATCGAATACAATTAAAAGCTTTTTCTATATTCATTTTGTTGAATTTTACTTTTTTCATTCTTTATTATAAAAACTGAATCTCTGGAAGGAGGAGGAGATTCATTGAGATATGCAGATGATGCAAAAACAAAATATCACTAAAATGTATTGACAAATAAAATAAATTTATCAGCATTATCTAATACTTCTACTGCTCAGAGTTCCAAAATCACATTTGGGGATTTTCTTTTCAACAAACCACTGAGAGATATCTGCATTTGAGGACACATAAATGTTTTTTCAGTCTTACAAGATCATCTGGTTTCCTCCAGAAATGAAATAGGGAAGGGAAGGGAGGGACAAAAAGAAATAGACATTAAAACCCTGCTGTGTTGCAAATTTCCTCTGTTATTATGTATCTATGACCTACAAAAAATCTAGGTCTTGGGTGTGCCTTACATATATTGCACTAATCACTGTGGATATTGTTGGATGTTATGCATGCATGAATTTTGTTCTTATCCAAAATATTTTTAATAACAATGCTATCAAAGATAATATTTGGTTTATGAATACACACATATACACATACACATATATACATATATATACATATACACATATATGTATATATACTTAAAATTACATACGTAATACATGTATACATACATATTTGTGTGTGCTGCTGATATAGTCAGACTACATAAACCATGTTAAAAACAGAAAAAGAGTAGATTCCAAATTTTTATCTGAAAATCAATGAGACAAAACTACTTTCAGTTGAAAGTATTTTGTCTGCCTTTCTCTAAAAGAATCAATCATTGCTGCAGCCTTTTTCAAGTTTACAAAAGATTGCACCTTTTGTTGAAAAAATAAGAACAATGGAATCTGAGGGAGAAATCCCCAAAACGTAGACCTTTTTTCTCTGGGTTGCAAGTATCACCCTTTCCTTGAACTCTCAATAAACTCTCTTTACGCCTTTGCAGTGCACTCATCATAACATGGAATAGAATCATGTTTCTTTTTGTCATAGTAATGTACATGATGGCAGGGAATCTGTCCTTTTTGAACATTATTTTTGATCATAGCTTTTAGGATAATACCTCAGAAGTAGCCATAACACACACAAATAATAAGGATAATTTCCATTTCCTTGGAGCTTTATGGTTTACAGCTATCTTGTGATATAGGAATTATAAGTACAGTGCTTACAACATAGAATGCAATTTATAAATATGCATCCATTCATCAGATTAACTAATGTATGAGTATACTATCTAAATGCAGTTAAGTGGCTTGTTTATAATCATTTAGCTTGTAAAGGTCTAAGCTAGAAATCAATCTTATCCATATTTTAAAAAATTTTTTGCTGTATTTTAATTTTACATCACAGATTTACCATGAAAATTCTCTTGTAAAAAAAAAAAAAGAAAGAAACACGTAAAACTAGCACAACATTCCACATCAGTATCACTCTCATTTCTCTATTTTCATGTTTTTATTAAAATAATTTTTATTAAAATAAATATTTCTCTTCCTCTCTTCCCCCAACCTAAGAGAGAAAAAATGGAACATTTTAACACACATCCATTGTAACATATACACAGTCAAGTAAAGTAAATTACCTCATCCTCTGTATACAAAAAATATACATCTCTTAGAGAACTGTAAATCTGTGGCAGAGGTAGGGATAGTATATTTCATCATCAATCCTATGGAATCAAAGGTCATCATTGTATTGTCATATTTCTTACAACTTCCAAAGTTGTTTATGTCTACTTCATTCACTAAATAGATCGACATGAAACAAATACAAATCTTAGCATATCTCTTTGAAATCTTCTGTTTCTCATTATTAGAGCAAAATTGTCCTCCATTCAGATCTTATAACTCAAAGTTAATTACATATTTCCTTCTTTATCATAGTATTCCACGTTAGACATTTAATGAATGGATTTTTATTTTGGGAGTATAAGAATAGGGACCCTGTCTCTTTTTCTCCATCTTTCTGTCTCTATCTTTCTGTCTGTTTCTGTCTGTACCTCTGTCTCTGTTCTTGTCTATGTCTCCCCATCTCACTACCTTCCTTCACTCCTTCCACCTCTAATTAATTATTCAGTTTCTAGAATTGGTTTGGCATCTGGCACTGGGATTCACATAGGAGACAATCTATTATAATCCTTTGCTGTGTGAGGGCATGCGTGTCTATTTCATGTGATGAGGGTAAAAGTTATATTCTCAGTGTATAGGTGTTATGTTCTCAATAGATTTAACTGTTTTAATTAAGCTAGAAATTTATGCACAAGTCCATATGCTCCCTAACTCTTCAATTCATTAAATATCCTTGTCTTTCAAGGAGTTGTGTATGTGTATTTTCTCTCTTCACATTGTTCTGGCAACCAGATGCAAAAGAACCCAGAAAAAGCTAGGAAGGCAAAAATTGAGATTTCCTCTCCCTCTTTTCTCAAAAGTGCTAGTTAAAGACATTATTCTTCTATTAATATCAGAAACAAAAGTGAGAGTGAGGAAAAAATACATTTGCGACTGATAAAAATTAAATAAAATAATTTTAACAAGTTTACAAAAGGTAAGATTACCTTTCTGTGACAGAAATAGACCTTAAGAATAGTGAACTTGTTCCTTGTCATTATTCCTGACTTCTTAACACTGAAACTTTTCCTTTGAGCTGAATTTTCTTGACATTCACTATACTGTCTTCACAGTTAGTGAGGCAACATTTATCCAACTCACAGAGCTGTCAACATTGTATAAAATACATGCATAAATATAAGTGGTGATGAAATGTAATGGCACAAAGCAGGAGACTGAATAAGCCCTCTATCCCTCAAAGAAAAAACTGAAAACAGAATGGAAAAGTAGAAATTATTCATATGCCAGCAAAAAATACCTGTTAGTATGACCGCACCATCAATCAGCCTTCTTTTTCAGGGCTTCCAAATGATATTTTGCAATGATTTCTTCATGGTAGGCATCATTAAAACAAGAATGTAGTGGGACTATTTTTTTCTACTGTTAGAAGTAAACAAAAAAATTCTGAAGTTAGCGTGAAACTCTTCATATATTAATTACCTTCCCTGATGCTTCATCTCTTTCAAATCTCAGGGGTTTCTATCTCTTTTAAAGAATAAAAATAACAAAGAGGATGATATTCACATAGCATCTAGTTAGATAAAAAAGGTTTTGATATTTAAAAAAATGTTTAGAATTGCAAGATTATATTTCTCTGAACATAATTATTTTCATGCTGTCTCTTTCTCTATAAACAAGCTTTCTGAGGATTTTTAGGAGAGAAGAGATCATTTCCCATTTGTGTGCTCTTCCAACATTCTATTCCCTAGAAAGATTAAGAAAGGGGTCTTTCTGATAAATCAGTTAATCTGACTACTAGTTGCAATATACTAAAGCACTGATCCATAAATTAATTTAACTATAGTAAAATATACTTCATTACATAATAAACAGAAGAACATTTCTTTGAGGATTTAAAGTCACTCTTCTGTCAAACTAATCTTCCAAAAATGCAGGCCTGAACATATCAGCCACTTCTTATTCAGTAAACTTCAATGTTTCCTTATTATATCCAGGATAAAATATAAAATCCTCTGTCTTCATAATCTGGCTCCTTTCTGCTTTTCCAGTCTTCTTATAACTTACTTTCTTCTACCTACTCTGCTACCCAGTGGCATTGGCCTCCAAGCTTTTCCTTAACAGGAAATGTAGTCTACTAACTGAGTGTTTTCACTGACTTTCTCCTGTTCTAGAATGCTCTGGTTTCCCTCAGGTCTCAGCTAAAAGTCCCACTTTCTTCAATGAACCTTTGCTATTTCTCTTTAATATCATGGCTGACCCTCTGAGATCAGCCCCAATTTATCCTGTATATAGTCTTTTTTTTTTTTGTATGTAGTTGTTTGCATGTTGTCACTTTCCTTTTTTTTTTCTCCTTCCTCCTGTGCAGACATTAAATGGTCTCAATTAAGTTGGAAGCAGTAGGAGACATAAAAAAATTGCAAGGACAGACAATTAAAATAAAGTGCTTTGGGATAGAAACATGTGTTGAGGAAGGGAAGGAAGGCATAACATTGTTCCTCCCCTGGCACCTGAGTCTGGGGGACAACCATTGAGATTCACTGAATTATTAACAATTTCCAAATTCAGCCCCTGCTGGTTGGGAAAGGGGAATTTCATAGGCATAAGAAAATGTATTTTGTAAACGTAGAACCAGAAAGTGAGGTAAGGGAGAGCGGACAACAGAACTAGGGATGGGGCCAGCCCTCACAGGTAGGAACGTTAAGGAACATAAAATTCTTAAGTACAAGGACTGTTTCCTCCCCACCCCCAGACTTGGAACATAATATGTGATTAATAAATGCTAATTGACTGGCTGATTTAAGTATAACAGAAGTTTGTCATATTTTCAAAAAAGAGATAATAATGTGAGACTCCACTAAAAAGTGTTAAGAAGACTTATCTCCTGTCCTTATGGAGCATTAAAGGAACAGAACACAACAACCATCATGAACCAGTTATCCAGAAAACATAAAGAGTAGATAAGTTAGAAATGTTGAAATCTGCATTTTATCCTAAAAATTGTGCATAAAAAATCTCTAATCAGTTCACTGAATAAGAAACTAAAAGGAAAGTTTTAAAGAAAATATATTTATTAAGTTCCCTAACTTGTGTATCTAGGAACTGAATGGAAGAGGAGGAGATGGTACTGATGATTTGTTTTTGTTTCTGTTTCTGTTTTAATAGGTGGGAAAGCAGATAACTAAATAACTAAAATATTTTTAGCAGTTGACATCCTGACTTGTTAAGAATGGCTTATATGTTGGAATCAGAGCACTTTGGTTTGAAACTTGGACCTATTATTCACTACCTGTATGATTTTAGGCAACTCATTTAACCTCTATATGATTTATAAATTTACTACGAATGTGAAATTTTGAAGCATTTAAAGAGCTAAACAGAACCTAAAAATTACTTTTGCATTACTAGAGTAACCACTTTGTTACTGCTTCCTACTAAGACAGTGGTTTCAGCTAATTGTCCTGGCTGTTCATGTTAGTTTCCTCCTTAAATTATCATGTATTAACTTGTTGTTATGTTTGTTTTTCGGAACACTCTCCCATTAAAATGTAAGTTTCTTGAGTGCAGTGGGTTTTTTTCCTCCTTTTCTTTCTATTTTCCCCTTTCCCTATCATTTTCCCTTTCAGTTCCCTTCCCCTTTTCCTGTCTTATTACCATATCCTTTCATTCTTCATGTATATTGGTAGATTCAGTTCCAAATACAGTTAGTCAAATAATGTGAACTTATTGAACAGTAACTTTGTGCCAGGCACTTTGTTAAGCACTAGGGTTAGAAATAAAGAGAACAACAGACCCTGTCCTTCAGGATAGTCACATTCTAGTGGTAGAAACAATCTGTAAATAGCTAGGCGTATAAAATATACGTGGAGGATATGGAGGATGATTTCAGAGACACTGGCAACTATAGGTGAGAGAAACCAGAAAGGCTCCTACAGAAGATGGGAGTCGGATAGAGTTTGTTTATTTATTTATTTATAAATATTATATTATAAATATTATAAATATTTATAAACTATGGAGTTTAGTTAAGTGTTTAAGTTGAAGAATTCATAATTTAAAGAAAAATTTGACTTTGAAGTTCAAAGGGAGATTTTGAATACTTTGGAAAGTCAACCAACACAAATGAACATAAAACCCTACTTGAATCACACAGTAAGGAATAGCTAAGGTATTAATGAATCAATTAATTTATTGATTAGTAAATTAGCATTATTTCAGATTTTGGGGAATTAAGTTCATATAAAAAATAAATGATTTGAAAGGCCACAAAAAACCCATAAAAAGACAGTGTGATATACTAGAAATAATATAGGACTTTAAGTTGGGAGATATCTGAGCTCAAGTCCTACCTCTGATCTGGACTCCCTAGAAATATGGGTATAAGTAAATCATTTAATCTTTCTGAATCTTAAATTCTTTATTCTTTAAAAGAGAGTATAAACATCATTCCATCATTTCAGGGTTATTTGATCATTTAATGGACTACGTTACATATATATATATATGTATATATGTATGTATGTATATGTATGTATATATATATACATACATACATATACATGTATATATAAAGAGTGTGTTACTCCTGATAAGAAAATATCCTTTACCAAAGAAGAAGATAGACAAATGCTCTATAATATAACCTGACAGACAAGTCTGAGGTACTGTGAGATTAAATCAATTGTATAGAATCACATTTCTCGAATATTCCAGAAGGAGGACTTGATCCAAAGTATTCTGATATTTGAGGCTGACTTAATATGTACTGTGCCAAACTGTTTGTAGTAGCTACTTTGATTCAAATGAAATAATGCATTTAATTTACTCTCTAAAGCTTTAATTACTATAAAATTTCATACTTGTACCACAAGAAATCCATTAATGAAAATTAATGAAATATATAATATACCAAGAAATGATGTGAGCGATAAGAGCACAAAATTTGAAGTTAGAATACCTGGGTTCTAAACTTCACTTCTTTTACTTATTATTTTGATTATTTTGGGCAAGATCTAAATCCCTAGGCCTTCATTTCCCCATGAAGCAACATTAAACTATGGATATAATGTCAAAGAACCTCACTGTAAACCTCTATTTAAGATGCAATTCTATAACATACTATCTACATGATTATTAGTAAATAACTTCATCTATCTGGGTCTCTTTTTTTAAACCTATAAAATGAGAGTTCTCCAATGTTTCTTCACATTCTAAGTTTTATAAAAGTCATAACTCAATTCTGTGATTTATAGTGTAATTTTGGGCAAGAAGACTGTTGAATTTGGAGTTGAGAAGACCTTGGTTCATTAACCTCGGATCTGTAACCACTGTGAATTTGATAAAGCTACATGACAACCACTTTAGGCTTCAGTTTCCTCATCTGTGAAGTGAAGGTTTGAAACTGATGACCTGTAAGTTTCTGTCAAGCACTAAATCTATGATTCAAAAAAGTAATTCAGATTTCCTTGAGTTCCCTGCACCTCAATTTTTAAATAGGGATCATAATGTGTATGTAAACTATTCTATAGGATTAGTGTGATGAGCCAATTAGACAAAACATGTGAAAACACCTCTAAACTGTCTAGTCTTAGGCAGAATATAAAGGATACATGTCAAGTACCATTATTATTATTATCGCTATTAATGTTGGAATTTGGACTCTTGAGTCTCATTTCAGTGGAAAATATAGTAAAATCCCTATGGTGGAAAAAACCACAGAAAGATTATATTTTATTGAAGGCGCTAACTTTATACTTTGCTATAGCCTTACAGTACAATATTTGGTTTCTATGATCTGTATTTTGGAAGTAAGTACTATGTACTGAAGAAATTTGGAAACAAATTTATGGACTACAGGTTATATATATATATATATATATATATATATATATATATATATATATATATATATATATTCAATATTTTGTATTCAATTTCAATATTCAATATACATATAAATATATACATTCAATAAATTGGTAGGTAAAATGCATTATAATAATTTGGTATATTTCTTCAATTCTACTCCATGTTATATCATCTTCCTTAAGTTCTCTGTTGCGGTGCTCTAATTATCAAGTCATGTGGCTCTTCTCTTTCTTCCTAGCTAACAAAAATGTCTTTTTTGGGTTCTGTATAGTCTAAAAAAGCTTAGCACCTAGTTGTAGCCTTCATGAAAAATGATCTTCTTACACTATATTGCTTCCATCCTATTTAAATTTTATTTTGGTACTTTTTCTATTTATTTCAGTTGCATTTCACCTGTCATTTGTGTTCTCTAATCCTTTGTGACATTTAATAATCTAGATGAGTTTGTATTTCTGAAGAAAACATCAAATCTTCTGAGCTTTTGGTTTTTATTGTTCTGCCTCAATATCATATTAAATATTGATCCTTGGGGAAAGCCAATTAATATTATTTTTCTCTTTTGTGAAGTACTGATGTTCATGGCTACTCTTTTGTTTTCAAATACATGTATTTCTTAATTTATTGCATTTTTACTCCTTTATGAAGAGGTTATTTAATTTTCCTGTTAAAATATATTTAAAGTTTTATTTAAAATAGAAATAAATTTTACTTACTATTTCACTTTAGTTCTTTACTTTAAAAAAAATGAATTACCTTCCTAGTTATTTTAATTTGTCTACATTGTTTCTATGAATACTTCTGTAGTCATTTGTATTCAAAGATTAATGAAAAGTCTGATTCCTGTAATCCAATAAAATTATAGTTTTTATGCAATATGATCTAGTATTTCCATACACACACACACACACACACACACACACACACACATCTATATACTTATCACTGGTCTGCACCCTTCCCCTCTTCCTTTTATTTGTTCCTAACAATTTCTCCATCACAATAACTCTATTTTCTTTATGAAAGTCTGCTTTTGCTCATTCCATTCCATGTAAATTCTTTCCCCTTATCATTATTTTTAATCTCCAAAAGTCGTCCTCTGTTTGATCTAACTGAGAGCTAACTATGGATTCAGCCAAAGTGTCAGATTATTCTCTGACGGAGAATAATCCCAAGTGAAAAAAAAGTCTATTGAGTTATGTGGTACTTCCTTTAATCCCTCTCTAACCATGCGCTATATTTTCCAAGATCAAAAAAAGAACTTCCATCCTTATTTAACAGCTGCTAATATTATAATCTTCTAAGTATCAAAAGCACAAGTGTATAGAGTAGGAAAACAATAGAGTTCACCTCTGTCTTTTGAGATGTTTCAACACAGCAGAGAGTAATATTCATCTTCTTGTTCAAACTTGCAGAAGTATTATTTGCCATCTTGATCAGTGTAAATATTCCAAAACAGAATTATCTTAACTGGTGATTTTAGGGAGAAAATAATGTATTCAGGACTAGTCTTAAACATAAGCATAGTAAAACCTTTTCATGAATGTGATATTTGGAGAGGCAATGCTGAAAACATCCCTAAAATACTTCAATTCTCTCCCTCCCCACCATCAATGTACTTCCTTATGGCTCCTCTGACCACAAATACATGTGCCCTTGATTGGCCTTTCATAAATTAATACATCAAGGTATCTCTAATCTCACTGAGGTCAATATTCTATTAGTAGAAGTTATAATCACTCTCCCTGTATTTCTCATTCTATATTATTCTCGTCCCTATTTTCCCATAGATCCAGGATCTAGTTGACATATTATAGGCATATCCTAGGTTTTTTGCATTCCTTGAATGAGTCAACATTCCCTTATATTTTTGTCCCTCATTATTTCCACATGACTGGCCACCTAGTTTTCTGTTCCTAAAATTTCCTAGACAATAGTCTTTATTCTACTTCTTTCTAAAGCATATTTGTGTCTAAATTGTGTCTCTCCATTTCTTTTGCAATATATAATTTTTATTCTAGATTGAATAAAATACTCATCATTTGGACATCAATTTATTTGAGTTAATATGCAGACACATTTGACACTAAGTCCTCTTTTGAAACATCATCATCCTTTGTAGACATAGAACATTAATCTCCTATTATTGTTATCATCATCACTATCACTATCATTATTCATCAAGAATTCATTAGTTCATCACTATGAAATTACCAGTGTGTAAATCTTCTCTATTAATGCAGATGAAAAGAAGTAATTTGAAATTTCTAATTTTAGCAAAAAATATCTTTCATAAACAGTTAGGTAAACCTGTTCATAGTCATACAACTAATATATATCTTAGGCAAGTCATGAGCCCATATATTTCAAGACTAGTTTTCTATACACTGTGATATAATGGTCCTCAATCCATTAACATTTTATGTGAATAGATTTATTTCATATTAAGAATTTGGTATTCTGCAATACAGTGATAAAATAGAAAAAATGATTACAAATTGACAATAGGATATTCTGTTTTGTGATCTACATCAGTGGCCAACACATAATCAAGGTGCAATTCACCCTGGTTTTAAGCCCTTGGGTGAATTGTTGAAAGGCAATAAAGGGAGAAGATCCAAGTTATGCTTTTCCTATCATGATGTGGCTTTATATAGTTGCACTAGTTTCCTTGAAAATATTGTCTGTCATGAATGTTAGACTATTCATAATATTGTAGATATTTTTAGAGACAACAAATCCCAAAGCATTATTTAAAAAAAAAATTAGAGAAGTAGAAAAGATTCACTGTTAAGAATATACCCCTTGGAATTAACTAATACCATGCATCATAGTTACCATCGGGTAAATTATCTCACATCAAAGATGCAAGAAAAAACTTTTATAACAGAGAGTGAGTGGGGGAGGGGAGGGGAGAAGGAATAAGTTAACATTACTTTCATCAGATTTGATTTAAGGAGGGAATAACAAGCACATTCAATTGGGTATCTTGCCCTACAGGAAAATAAGGAGGAAAGAATAAGAGGGGAGGATGATAGAAGGGAGGGCAGATTGGGAAAGGTGTAATCAGAATGTATGCCATCTTGCAGTTAGAGGAAGGGGAAATATGGGGAGAAAACTTGGAACCCAAAATGTTGTGAAAATGAAAGCTGAAAAGTAAAAATAAATAAACTTAAGTCTTAGAAAAATATTATTGCTGTAAAGTTTACTAAAGTTAAGTCTTATGACTACATTACAAACTAAGATTTAATTCTGTTGTTTAATTTATATTTTTTTTGCACAGTCTTCTATATGCCTTTGTTATTTTTTAGGCCCAAAAAATTCTGAATTGATATTTACAAGAATATTTGACAGCACACATTTGTAGTAAAAATACTATTGTATATATATATATATATATATATATATATATATATATATATATATATATATATATATATATATATATATATATATATGTGTGTGTGTGTGTGTGTGTGTGTGTGTGTGTATACGTATGTATGTATTTTTAGTTTTCAATATTAACTTCCACAAGATTTTGAGTTCTATATTTTCTCACCATCTCTCCCCTCCTCCCATCCCAAGGCAGTGTACATTCTCATGACCACTTTCATCAATCTGCCCTCCCTTCTATCACTCCCCTCCCTTCTCTCATCCCCATTCCCTCTATTTTCTTATAGTGCAAGATAGATTTCTATGCCCCATTGCCTGTATATCTTATTTCCCATTTTCATGTGAAAGAAAGAAAGGAAGGAAGGAAGGAAGGAAGGAAGGAAGGAAGGAAGGAAGGAAGGAAGGAAGGAAGGAAGGAAGGAAGGAAGGAAGTGAGGAAGGAAGGGAGGAAGGAAGGAAGGAAGGAAGTGAGGAAGGAAGGAAGGAAGGAAGGAAGGAAGGAAGGAAGGAAGGAAGGAAGGAAGGAAGGAAGGAAGGAAAGAACACAATTTTTAAGCACTTGCTTAAGGTAGTAACTGTCTTTAGTGCTAGGTATATAAATAAAAAGAAAACTTTGATCCTTATCCTTGAGGAGATATCATTTAAAAAAGAGGTAGAATGCTGAAAGAATCAAAGCAACAATGATCCTCTTGACTAGGGCCAAAATGTAGGTCCAGGGGAAAGAATACACAATTAGGAATGACAGCCCTATGGCTGAGTTTTCCTAGAGTGTTAATGAGACCAGTGAAAAGAATGAGGTAGAATCAGGGAGAGTTGAGGCTAGAAAATTTAGCAACACATATGGCTTCACTCAAATGCCTAGTTTCATGACATACAGATTCTAACATTGCCTTGGTCCATACCTAGCTGAATGACCTTGATCAAGTCACAGCCTCTCTAAGCATCAGCTCCTATCTGTATAAAATAAGTGACTTGGAAGAGGTTATCTTTGCATCCTCCTCTAGATCTAATATTTTATAATGCAATGATTTCAGTGCTGAGGAAATGTCCTGGCTATTTCATGTTAAGCATGGCTGATCACTGTGAATGTGAAGTCTGCCTATAGAAAGTCCAGTTCTGACACTTGTATAATAAGTTTGTTAGGTTGGTTGGAGGTTTGATGCCACACAGTTGTCATCTAAACTAAACTTCAAATATTTGTGCTGTTTTTTTTTTTTTTTTTGATATCACTTGTAGGAGCTTGTTTGGTAGTGTATTGCTTGACAGTTAATAAGATAGCTCAAATTTCTGATGGTTTTCAAGTCTAGGCTAGAATCAAAGACAAAGTTGAAATCAATCTCATTTGAAATAAAGCTCCTACTTCATGGGAGTCACAGAATTTAATAAAATAGAAGAAGGCAAAGGAAACATAATTATTCAGATTTGCAAATCAGACATTTGCGTCAGTTTGATCCAAATTTGAAATAGTATATATACCTGTGTTGCCCTTATCTAACACACATTTACTAAGTCATTTCCAGGCAAACAGTTCTGTGAGAATATTGAGCCCAAGTGTTTTGTGGGGAACATTAATAGGAATATTAATGTATCATGGTGTTCAGAAAAAGAACAAGAACAATCATAGATTTAGAATTGGAAAGAACATGAGAGGTCATCTAGTCAAACTCCCTAGAATAATGGATGAGAAAATTGTTGCCCAGAGAGGTTTATTTGGAAGTATAAAATTAAATATGTAGTAAGGTTCACTTGGGATTTGAAATAAGGTTCTTGGATTTCAAATGCAATGTTCTTCCTACTATTTCATGTTACAAGAGTTTTAATGAGAAGATCAGAGTTGGCATGTAGGCATCTTGCCAGCAGAATTAGACCTTAAGGGAAAGAATTGGTGTGGACACTTTTCCTAGCATCAAGTAGTACCTTGTTTCTTGCTTTATTCCCTCCTTTTCTCTCATCAGACCATATGTGCCTCCATCTGTGAGCTCAGATCTATTTGCACATTGGTACTAGTTTTGGCCCATGGCAAGTTTATAAAGAAATATGCCTTGTACTAATATGGAAATATGTTTTACATGATTTCACATGTATAACTGATAATGTATTGCTTGCCTTTCAAAGGGATGTGGGAGGGGAGGGAGGAGGGGAGATAATTTGGAATTCAATTTTTAAAAAAAATAATATTAAAATTTTTATATATAATTCAAAAGCATTTAATAAAAATATATTTAAAGACTCTTAAAAAAAAGGAATATTCCTTATAAAATCATGACTCAGGATCAAGGACCATTTTATTATGGGTGCCCTATGTCTGCTACATATGAATCTAATCAATATCCTAACTTGCAATTTCCTCAACTTTTTAGTCTGATTAACTACCCCTCTTTCTCTCTCCTTTTGCCACCCTTGAATAATCCATACTCATTGTGTCCATTTTGTCACGCTTCATCTCTTTTCAATATGACACTATATTCAGAACTGTAGAAACTATTACCTGAAATAAGACCATTGGTCTCCTACTTATCAAATGCAATTTCCTTTTCATTGTACTTATCCTTCTTCTTGAAACCCTCCTGCCTCATCTTTCATAACATTCTATTATATTGGTTATCTTTCTACCTGTATGACTCCTCCTTCTGTGTCTTCTTCACGTTCTTTTATTCATTTACTTGCCTGCTCTTTGTTGGTCTTCCCCATAGTTTTATCCTTAACTTTCCTATTTTCTTTCTCCATAGCATCTCCCATTTGTTATCTCATGTATTGAAATGGCTTCAATTAATATCTCAATGCAGAACACATTTCTCCATCTCTAACCACTTTTCCAGACTGCCACTTTCAGCTGACTGCTGGATATAGTCTTCTGGATATTCTACCACCTCTTCAAATTCCACATGTTTGAAACCAAGCCTATTTCTTGACTTTCCTATTTCAGCTAATTTTCTCATCATATTCTGGACCAAATATACTTCTATGTCCTCTGTTATTTTTTACTCCTTCCTTTCCCTACCTATGTACAACCCATCAGACCAAAACATCTATCCATTCTTTTAAAAAAAATGTGTATTGGTATCTTTTGTTTTCCAATGACCTTTATTTGTTAGTATACCATCCTTTTCCCTCTTCCTGAATAGAGAGAGAAGGAAAAAGAAGAAGAAGAAAAAGAGAAGGAAGGAGAGAGAGAGAAAGAGAAGGAGAAAAAGATGAAGCTGAGTACAGCTAGGAAATACTTACTATGTGAATTGTTCCATGCCCATATCCCAACACTCTGCAAAGAAGGGAAAGAAGTGCCTTCTAATTTTGGGACATATCATTTGCTTTGATTTTGTTGCCATTTTCTCTTTCCATTTCCATTTTTGCCATCATTGTATCTTCCCAATTCTGCTAATTTAATTCTGTTAGCTTATGCAAGTCTCTCATGTTTATATTCATTCTTTATATTCATTATTTCTTGTGGCCAAATAACATTCAAATAAATTTATATACCACAAAATGTTAAGCCATCTCTCAGCTGATGATCATCTACATTGTTTACTGCTCTTTGCTGCCAGAGAAGTGTTCCTATGAATATATTGAATATAGATGGAGTCTTTGCTTTCATCTACTGTCTGACTCATATATGTGCCCATAAGTTAGATCACTGGGTCAAAGGGTATGACTATTTAAATCCATTTTTATTCTGCTAATTGACATTTCAAATTGAATGTGCCGAAGTATTTCAAACTTAACTTGTCCAAAACAGAATTCAGTTTCTCAGTATTGTAACAACAATGTTACCCTCAACTAGTCATTCTCCTTCACTCAGATATATCTGATCTGTTTCCAAATCTCAAGTCTATCTTAACACTACCTCTCACATATGTCTCCTTCCCTCTACTCAAATAGCCACTTCTATAATTCACACCCTCATTTTTCACCCGGACTTTGCACTGGTCTCCTAATTAGTCTACCTATTTAAAGTTTCTCCCCCCTTCCACTCTGCCTTACATACAACTGTCAAAGTGATTGCCCCTATTCTGTGATCTCCAGATCCCTCTATTGCAGAGTCTTCTCAGTTTCAGGACTTGGTATTTTTACAATGCCAGACTATCTTCCAAAATAATATAAGCTCATTTAGACATAATTTTAGAGGAAAAAGTTTTTCCCCTCAAAAAAAGTTTTCCCCTTGCAAATGTATTATCTTCATATTTTATACAAGGAACAAAATTCAGAAAGGTTATGGCTTGGCAAGTCACGATTTGAATGTGTCAGAGATATTTTTCAAATTCATGAATCCTTATTTCAATTTCAAGAATTTTCACTCTATCCCATAGCCTTAGCTCATATTATTTTAACGTTCCTGGAAAATAGGAGGTACGTGCTGCTTAGTGTTAGTAGATCATATTAATATTGTACATATTAGTATTTTACATGAAGTCAAATACTATCTTTGACATTTAACTATATGATTTAGGGGAATTCACTTCATCTCCTGAGTCTAAATTAATTCATCTGTAAAATGTGGTAGTTGGACTTGATGACCTCTGATATCCCATTGCATCATGAAGGCAATATTCATAGTACTGATGGTAACTTTGAATATACTGGCACAGTTCTGAAATGCAAAGTATAACAGACTTTCCATATAGAAGGCAGAAGAAAAACATTTATTCAGACACCACAAAGTCAAATCCCAACACCAGAAAGCCAGATCTATCATAGTAACCAAGAAGTCAATACACATTATCACTGCAAGGGACAAAGCCATTCCCAAGTCTCCCAACCTGCCACCATACTGGAGTCTTCCCACAAACAAACAAAAACTGCTTGTGAGAGTAGCTGTGTCTGCCTGTGTCTTCTCTCCACCCCTAATGGTTCTCATGAACTTCCTCCCAGTTCTGCTCTACCTTTCTTGTTCCACAGATCACATGGACCTATTAATGAATGGGAAAGATCTTCCCATTTAAATTACCGTTAAATGTGGCCCCAAGATCTTTCTTATGTATTACATAGGTCAATGAGGCCACTAGTATAAAGAGAATTGTAATAGGGATAACAGAAAATAGGCATAAAAAACAATATTTTAGGCAACTGATGTCAACAGAACTTTACAACAAAATGACAGGGATCACAAAAAATAAGCACACAAAACAACATCTTAGAGTGGGAAGTCAGAACAAGTTCTTTTCTACTCGAAGGATTGGGGTAAAAAATCTTGGAGTAAGGGGAAAGATTCCTTTCTTCCATAGCTACTTCCTGCTGAAATTGGATGTAGAGCTGTCCCTGCCCCAAGAGGTCCCTTTCAAGAGGTCGGTTCTTTAGCTGGCATTTAGAGCTTACTAGATGCTAGGTCCAGAGATGATATATCACAGTCTTAGACAGGGGTTGACACCTGGCTTAAGTGGTCAAGCATCTGCTGGTGGAGAATACTAAGCCTGCAAGAAACAAATCTAGCAAACAAGTTTAGCAGACAAAAAGCCAAAAAGAAATGGGGAGATGATAATCAAAAGCAGGGTTGATAAGGTCAACTGTGCTTCTGGAGTCAATAACTCCACTAGCTCAGTGTTGTTTGCAGTAGAATATATAACTTAAGGGCACAATTTGATAATCATCTTCTCCTGAGTAAAGAACAGTTACAGTATTATCTTTCCCATGTGCTATAATTTCTGCAGCCTTTTGAACATCATCTGGGTTCTGTTTTGTACATATTTTACCTCCCAATTTCATTCTATCAGTGGAACCCAATCATTCAGTTCCTCTTCAAGTTCTATCAGAAGTAGGGTCAGTTTTCAAAAAGGATTTTGTTTCACAAGGAATAATAATCATTTGACTTATTCTCATTTTTTTTCCCCACAAAACTGTATGCATTCCTCACTTACATTTTGGAATGTCACAATAATTTCACTTACCTGTCAAAACTTATCTGGCACCTGTGAAAGAGGTGTCATATTTCCCCAGTTAGGAGAGTCAGATCTAGTGACTTGTAAGCAGAAGGAACCATATTCACTATAATATTCCTAAGGAAAACTACTGACAGAGCAGATCAGCATGGCAAGCACAGATGAGACCAGCACAGGAGGCACAGACCAGCGTGAGGAGCACAGACTAGCACAGAGCAGCAGGGACAGGACCCAGAACAGGATTCAGGGTGGCATTGGCAGCAATTCCCAGATTTCTTGAACCACAAGCACCACAGACAGCTACAAAGGTCAGTAGGAGTGCTCTAGGAGATGCCATTTTCAGAGCCCTCCACCTGGATCCCAGAGGAATTGAAGGGAAGGTCTAATCTCAGCCCTGAGGAGCAACCTTGGGAGACCTCTTCCTAAAGCCTCTGGGAGAATTGAGCCACTGATCTGATTCTCAGCCCTGAGCTCTACCCAGGGATGAGGAGGAGCACTGGCAGTGGAGCATGAGGAGGTTATGGTGAGGGAATTCAATTGCATATTCTGAGCAGAAAAGTTTTTAGTTGCTCTGAAACCAGTGCACAGGTCAGGAGAGGAGTAAGCACCTTTCCTTTGATTGTGACACCTCAGAGGAACTGAGAACTTACAGGTCCCCAGAATGTACCCTCCTCTCAACAAAGATCTCAAAAGTCAAGTAACTGACTGGGAAAATTACCAAAAAGGGACAAAAATATGTCTATAGAAGGTTACTTTCTTGGTAAACAGGTATTTTCTCCCATCCTTTGTGATGAGGAAGAACAAAGCATAACATGAGAGGAAGTCAAGGCTTCTGCATCCAAAAACCTCCAAAATAAATATGCAATGACCTGAGGTGATGGAAGAGCTCAAAAAGGATTTTGAAAATCAAGTAAGAGAGGTGGAGACAAAATTGGGAAGAGAAATGAGAGCGATGCAAGAAAATCATGATCCAAAAAAATGCTGAAGAAAATAACACTTTTAAAAATAGAATAACTCAAATGTCAAAAGAGGTCCAAAAAGCCAACGAGGAGAAGGATGCTTTAAAAAGCAGAATTAGCCAAATGGAAAAGGAGGCTCAAAAGGTCATGGAAGAAAATAGTTCTTTAAAAATTAGAATGGAACAGATGGAAGCTAATGGCTTTTTGAGAAACCAAGAAATTACAAAACAAAACAAAAAGAATGAAAAAATAGAAGATAATGTGAAATATCTCATTGGAAAAACAACTGAGATAGAAAATAGATCCAAGAGAGACAATTTAAAAATTATGGGACTACCTGAAAGCCATGATCAAAAAAAGAGCCAAGATACCATCTTTCATGAAATTATTAAGGAAAACTACTCTGATATTCTAGAACCAGAGAGCAAAATAAATATTGAAAGAATCCACAGATCACCTCCTGAAAGAGATCCAAAAAGAAAAACTCCTAAGAATATTGTAGCCAAATTCCAGAGTTCCCAGGTCAAGGAGAAAATATGGCAAGCATCCAGAAAGAGACAGTTTGAGTACTGTGGAAATATAATCAGGATAACACAGGATCTGGAAGCTTCAACATTAAGGGATCAAAAGGCTTGAAATATGATATTCCAGAAGTCAAAGGAACTGGGATTAAAACCAAGAATCATCTACCCAGCAAAACTGAGTATAATACTTCAGGGGAAAAAATGGTCATTCAATGATACAGAGAACTTCCAAGCAGTCTTGATGAAAAGACTAGAGCAGAATTGAAAATTTAACTTTCAACCACAAGATTCAAGAGAGGCAAGAAAAGATAAACAGGAAAGAGAAAACATGAAGGACTTTCTAAAGCTGAACTATTTACATTCCTACATGGAAAGATATTTGTAACTCGAGACTTTTTTCAGTACTTGAATAATTGGAGGGATTATACACACATACGCATACACATATAGACAGAGAACACAGTGTGAGTTGACTAAGAAGGGATGATACCTAAAAAAATAAAATAGAATTGGGGGGTGATAGAGTAATATATTGGGAGGAGAAAGGGAGAAATGGAATAGGGTAAATTATCACACATCAAGGAAGCAAGAAAAAGCTTCTTCAGTGGAGGAGGAAAGGGAGGATGTGAGAGGGCAAAAGGGAAGCTTACTTTCTTCACATTTGGCTTGAGGGAATGACATGCTCACTCAGTTTAGTATGAAAGTATATCTTGCACTACAGAAGAGAAGGAGACAGGTAGGGTGGGGAGGATAATATAAGGGAGGGCAAATGGGAGAAGGGAGTAATCAGAAGTAAGCCCTTTTGGGGAGGGACAAGGTCAAAGGAGAGAATAGAATAAATGCGGGGGCAGGATAGGATGGAGGGAAATAAAGTTAGTCTTACACAACATGACTATTATGGAAGTCTTTTGCAAAACTATACTTATACAGCCTATATTGAATTGCCTACCTTTTCAGTGGGAACAGGTAGGAAGGGAGGAAAGGAGAGAAGTTGAAATTCAAAGTATTAGGAATGACTGTTGAGAATTGTTTTTGCATACAACTGGGAAATAAGAAATACAGGTAATGGGGTATAAAAACCTATCTTGCCCTACAAGAAAAGAGAAAAGAAGGGGATAAGGGAAGGGAGGTGTATGATAGAAGAGAGGGTACATTGAGGGAAGGGGTAATCAGAATGCAAGGTTTTATGGGGTGGGGGGAGGGGAAAGAAAGGGAGAAAATTTGGAACTCAACATCTTGTGAAAATGAATATTGAAAACTAGAAGCAAATAAACATAAAAGCAAAAAAAAAATTTTTTAAAAGGAAAGCTACAAAGCGGGTATCACAGTATGCATTTGCATTTCTGATCCTTATGGCAGTCTTCATTGACTTCTTTAACTTTCTCAGACAGTCCTTAAGAGAATACCAGGGTCTCTCCCCACCAGGCCACATAGAGTCAATAGAATACTGCTTACCGTATCCTTCTGCAGCCAATGCTAACAAATCAGTGATATTGTTACTCCTTGCATACTGTAGTCTCTGAAACTAAATCTTTACAAAAGGATTCTAATATCTATAACTTTCAAGCAATCCACACCATTTTTCAATACTCTTCTGACCCATTCATCACTGGTGTCATGAACAGGATCACAGGGTATAAAATCTCTATTGGGAGGCAGAAAGGCTTTAGAGTGAGAAATAAATATTCCACAATGGGAGGATTTATTTATTTATTTATTCCTCTCTACCAAGGGAAAGGGCTAAAAACACTGGACCCTGTGAAAACTGGGAATTGAGGTGATAGGATGGGGAGTCTAGATATTTGGAAAGGTGTTTGCAAGAAACACCAATAAAACCAGGGAAAGACCTGGCAGGAGTGTGTAGGAGAGGCTGGATTTTCTTAACAGGTTACCATTATTATGTGTAAAAGCAGAGACAAGCAGCTGAAGGAAGAAAATCAGATGGAAAAAGGGTTAACCAGTTTTGCAGGGGAACTCTCAATGTTCAGCCTCTGTTAAAAGAACAAGCTTACCATCAAGCAGGGCAGAAAGAGAGTGAGAATGTGATTTTCATAGGTACTACTAAAGGGAATAATAGTATGGAACTTTCAGGAGCTGTCAAAAGGCATTAAGATTAGGAAAAAATAGGGGAAAAAAGCTCTAAATCTTGGCCACTTAATAGCAAGAAAATTACTTTAGTGAGACAGAAAATTTATAATGAGGCATTAAAGTGTGAGATTTTTAAAGATAGGTTAATAGATTTAGTGCTTGATGGAACCTAGAGTCTAGCTAGTTAACTCTTATATTTTATACATGAAAAAACAGCCACAGTGAACTGTTAATAGCAGCAGTATCAGTAACAACAACAATTGAGGCTCAAAGAGGGGAAATGACTTGCCCAAGATGATAGACCTGAACAAAGCTAGCTCCTCCATATCTATCTCAGTCACATTCAGATGGTACTCCTATTCCTTCTGGAGATACTCCAGTATCTCTGCCAAGAAAACTTCCAAAGGAAGCATGAAGAAGCAGATATGACTAAAATGACTAAATAACAATAACAACAATTACTACTACTACTTATATCCTTTGAAAATTTAAATCAAAGTAGCCTAACTAGTTTATTAAGCTTTTTTGGTTTGGTTGGTAAATTTACACGAATAGAAACATGATACAAAATATTATGCGATCAGTGCTTATGGGGGTGGTGGTTAAAGTCATATTTGATTTACCTAAGATTATTTCCAGTTGGATTGATCAGAAACACTGTTTACCCTATTCTTGTGACTTCTGTGTTGATAGATTCCATTGGTCAGTTAGTCAATAAGCATTTATTGAGCACCCACTATTTGCTAGGCAGTGCACTAAGTGTTAGGGAAAAGAAGAAAGGCAAAAAACAAGATTGTAAATAAGACTCTGACTTTCTCTCTGGTTCCTCATTCATACTTCTTGCTAAATCTTCCAAGATTCAGCTTGCCCTAAAATTTCAAAAGGAACCCTCTTTTTCAATCCTGTGTGGATTGTCGGAGTTGGCTCTCAATCATCTTCTTTGGGCTGTGATGGCTTAAATAACGTTGACTAAACAAGTAGGAAAATAGAATAGTTCCATTTTATTTCTTTGTCCTTTCAATCTTTTGAAAGAAAATTCTCTTAGTCTGAGAGCACTACAAATATCTTTAAAATGTTAAATTTATGAATATTAGTAGACTTAGAAACAAAAGGGTTAGTCTGTATCTTAGCAAAGCCACCAAAGATTCGTGCAATGTTGAGGTTGTCATTTGACTTATCTGGCTTTGATGTTTTTGTTTTTTATTTGTAAATGATCAAACTGAATTGGATCATCTTGGAGCCCAATACCATTCTATGAATATAGTAACCCAAAGCCCTACAGTCTAGTTTTCATTCTATAACTTAGTATTCGTATAATACTTTATATATACTACCTCATTTAATCTGCACAATAACAATGTGAGGTAGATAACAAATATTTACTGTGCTTATTTTACAGACAGAAAAACTAAGGTTCATAAAGATGACAGTATTTGCCCAAATTTACATAACTAATAGGGGTCAGAACTTGTTTAGCATTCTTTTTACTCTATCATATCTGCTCCCTCTAAAACAATAGCAATACCTTTTAGAAAGTAATTCTATATTTTTGAGAGTGTGTACACCATCTTGATATAAATTTGAAGGTTTATTTTGTTTTAACTCTCTCTCTCTCTCTCTCTCTCTTTCTTTCTTTCTTTCTCTCTCTCTCCCTCTCTCTCTCTTTCTGTGTGTGTGTGTGTGTGTGTGTGTGTGTATTTACAATTTACCCACATCTTATGGAGTCAATTGAAACTCTGAAATCAGGAGTAGAATTTAAAGGCAGGTCTTCCTGACTGATTCAGTCCACAATAATATGTTGCCTTGCAGTGAATCAGAAATATAATGTTAAGTCTCACATTTTAGCCAATTCCATGTCTTAACTGGGCTTTCATGTATATACATTGACAAAACATCAAAACCAAAATCAGAAAGAAAAAACTTTGTCAACTTCTAAAACTAATTGATTGCCACTTTAGCACAGTTATTAACTAGTATTTTATATAATTAATCATTTTTCTAAGGAATTTTATTCTTTAAAAAATGTAAAAAATGTGTAAAACAATAACAACAAAAAACACAACCTCAGATTAAAATTTTTTTTAAATCTCCCTTTCCTTTACAACTTCCCTTATCTCATCTTCTGTTTCTTAATTTTGGAATACTTCATTTCACCAAGTTTATACTTTATGTGAACAAAGAATTGCTAAGTGGTCTGAATGAATGAAAAACATTTATTTAGTACCTACTCTATATGGAGCACTATGCTAAATAATGGGATTTCAAACAGATAAATCAAATAGGCCCTGCTATAAAGGAGTACACATTTTAATGGGGGAATTCAACATGTAGAAAAGTATGAGCTATAACAGATATAAACAACCAGTGACATAATGCCAAAGCAAAAGTAATCCATTTTCTTTAAAAACCATATCTGTCTCTGATACTGAACCATTTGACTATCCCAAGGACTATAGTGGCAAGAACTTTAGTCTTTGCTCTTCAGTAACTATCACTTTTAAGGAGGCTGCAATACATGTAGCTTCTCTGTACTTAGGTATGAAGTTAGGCTGGAAACTGGGCGATATTTCGGGGTGGGGGTGCTACTATTCTTAGGGATTTGGGCTTTAAGGGTGGTGAGTGTCTCCAACAAGGACTGAAGGGAGATGATGGGCAAATCAGTGGTGGTGGGGTTGTTTGAAGTCCCTGGTGCTTGTGGGCTTCTATCTGTCTGTACTTTGAGCTAACTTCTAGTTGCCTATAGAACCTCTACTCAATAAATCATTCTACAATATTTTTATGTTAGCCTATAACACAATAAAGGCAGTGAGAGAAACTGAAAAATATATGTCAAATAATCAGTTGTCCCTTAATTGTTATAACTGAGCTTAAGTTAGGGCAGATATAGTGTTACAAAAGGAAAACAAATACTTCTCCCCACCACATTTACATTATTGTTTCAGTAAAGCATAAAATGGGTGTTATTCTACCTGGAAAGTTAGTTATTTTTACCTCTATGTTAATCAGAAGATTAAGACTCAATTGCGTCAGCTTTAAAGTTATTTTCTTCTTTTTTCCCCTTGTATGATTTCCTCGACTAAAAAAAAAATAGCAATACCACTATAAACTACTGCTGCAATGCTGAATCCAATGCTAGAGAAATGTTGGCAGGTATAAAACACATTAAAAATTTAGATAGTTCAGTCTACCAGTCGAGAGATAATTATTAAGTGCCCGGTACTACGCTATGCATTAGGGATACAAAAGAAAGCAAACTATAGTGTCTGACCTCAAGGAAGTTGCAATAGAATGGAGGAGACAACCAACAAGCAAATAGTTACAAACTAGATATATATAAGACAGATAGGAAATAACTAATAGAAATAAGGAACTAGAATTAAGAGGGTTTGGGAAAGACATCTGTAGAAGATTTAGTTGAGACTCCGAGTAAGTCAGAGAAGCTAGGAGGTATGCTCCAGAAGGAAGAGCACTTTAGGCATTGAAGACTTCCAGAAAAAATTCCCAGAGTTGAGAGATGAAGTGTCTTGTTTTTGGAACAGCAAGGAGGCCAGTGTCAATGGATCAAAGATTGTGTGGCAGGGAATAAGGTTTAAGAACACTGGACAAGTAGAGGGTGGATTTAGTTTATGAAGAGTTTTGCATTAGAAATAGAATATTTTATATTTGAGCCTGGAGGTGATAGAAAAACACTGGTTTTTGTTGATGATTGTTTTAACCTTGTCAGAATTGCACATTAGAAAAATTATTTTGACTGCTGAATGAAGGATGGATGGCAATGGGGACAGATTTGAGGCAGGCAGTCCCACCAGTAGGCTATTTCAATAGCCCAGTAATGAGATGAGAGACTCCACAAGGGTAGTTGTGATATCAGAGGAGAAAAGTGGATATATTTGAAAAAGTTTGTAAGCATGAAAATAGCAGTTCTTAGCAACAGATTGGATATCGAACTAGAGAGATAGTAAAGAGTCAAGGGTAGCACTTAGTTTGTGGATTGGGAGGATGGTGGTCCCCTTAACAGTAATAAGTACATTTGGTGAGGGGGATATTTCAGGGGGAAAGTTAATGAGTTCAGTTTTGGATAATTTGATCTGTCAAATAAAGGAGACCAAGAAAATAGTGGTTGGATAAGAGGATAGAAATTTCAGAAACATAGAGAGTTTTCTGAGACACTGAAAGAAATCAGAAAATATCAAGGAGAAGAGAGTGATTAACAATATGAAAGCCTCTAGAAAAGTCAAGAAAGAAGAGGATTAAGAAAGGCCATTGGATTCATTAAAAAATCATTGATTTATATTGTTCTAATAATGTTGAAAAGATGTGGAAATCCCCCAGGCCCCTTATCTCTTTTCTTCTCTGCCTCTATCTCTGTTTCTGTCTCTACCTCTGTCTCTGTCTCTGTCTGTCTGTCTGTCTGTCTGTCTGTCTGTGTCTCTCTCTCTCTCTCTCTCTCTCTCTCTCTCTCTCTCTCTCTCTCATAACTCTCAGTTTTTTGGACTACATTTTCCCATAAAGTTATATTCCAGAATATTAAATGTGTTTTAATGAATGAAAAATCAGCAGCAACTATCAAGAAAGACTTATAGACATATTAGTGTTCAGTAGTAAACAGCACTGGCTATGGTAAGAAACCCATTTCACATGAATTTATGCCCTATTGCTCTGATTTATATTTTGGAGATGATCCTGGATTTACACAGTAGCAGGTAGAGTTTCCCTTGCCTCATTCATATATGGTTAAGATTTTATAGCCACACATGACAGGATCTAGTAACTATAATTCTTTCATAAATTGTAAACCAAAAGACACCGAAGAAAGGCTAAAATTTGATATATTATCAAAAAGACAGAATCAAATATGTAGAAGTCACAGGACAAAGAAACATAGAATCTTATATTTGGGATAGGATCTGAGGGATTATCTACTCCTAAGTCCTGTCCAATTATATCATTCTCTTTTCAAATATTTTCAGTAACAGGGGTTGCCTTCTTTTTAAAATTGTCTATTCTTGAACAGGAACCCAATATGATAGTATAATAGCAATAGCTCACAATCATATAGCAATTTATCACATTTTATCCTTACAATAATCCTAAGAGGTGCCATTTTACCCATTTACAGATAAGGAAACTGACTCTGAGAATAGTAATTGCCTTGCTTAGGATCACAAAACTTGTAAGTGTTTGAAGCCAAATTTGAACTCTGATCCAAGTCCAGGGCTCTATTTGTTGTACAACCTGACAAAGAGATTGAAGCAGGCAGGAGTCAGGAAGATCTTTCTAAACCTGTTTCTGACGCATGTCAACTTTGTGAGTAAGGGCAAGTCACTTTATCTTTCAGTTCCTTAGACAAATACCTGGAATTGTACATAATGTGTAAGCTGTTCTTAATTGGTGGAATCACAGACACAGATCTGATCCAACTTCTGTCTCTACCTGATTACATATATACGCACACTCAGGTATGCACATTCTCATTGGGCAGATCTAATTGTTTTGAAAGTTCTACCTCCTATTAGTGCAATCTGCTTCCATTTAATGTCTTCTTTTTGACCTCTTCTGCTCTACGGTTAGCTTAACAATAAGGTTATTCTAACTTGAGAAGGATATTCTGACTTAAGCCTGCATAGCCCTCGAAGTATTTAAAGTCAGTGGCTATTTTTCATATGGTCACTTTCAGATCTCCTAACACTCTTCTCCTTCCCTGCATAGACTATGTTTTATCATTAACCATTTTCATTTATACAAGCCCAGACTCACAGTGTAGTCCATCAGATGTGGTTGTCAAGACAGAGTAGAATGGATTTCCATCTATATTGATACTTTGTGGATATAGGGCTATATACCCTTGTTCAAATTTAAATTAAAAGAAACAAAACAGAATCACAAATTTCAGTAGTAAACAAACATCAAAATCATGTAGTCTAACTCCTTTCATAGATAAAAAAAAATCAGTCTCTGAAAGGTTTGGTGCCTTGTCTACAATTACCTAGGTGAGAAATAGAAGAGCTCAGATTCAGATCCAGGTTTTGTTATTCCATTCTCAGAATTAATGAGTTCACTGAATTTGATAAATCTTAGCTATTCAACCTATCCATTAGGTCTTCCAAGCACCAGTACTACTGTTGAGGTGATAGAAACTAATAAAAATAAAATCCATAGAATTTGTCTTTACCACTTTTAGTTTCCCAGTGATGCATACAGACTTGTTTCCTTTTCCAAGTGGAGCCTCATAGACCTTTTAGACAAATTCACAGTTAACATGTCTAATCTGTTCCTTGTACCATCAGAATTGTTAAGACATATTTCAATATGTATCTTATATTTGGAGAGATTAATACATCTGAAGCCACTCATCTCTATCAATTACATTTGCTACTTATGCCAAGACTGAATGGCATTTCTGAATTACCCTAGGAATCTATGGTACATTTCCATGGGCTTGGGAGCATTACCATATGTCTTTTCAGTAGTACTTGATGATTACTTAGATTTGTTATTTTTTTCAGACAAGCCAGATTGTAGACACACACACATATACACGCACTTCATCTGAAAGATTATATATTAAAAAACAAAAACAAGTCTTCTCTAT
The DNA here is from genome assembly GCF_028372415.1 of Notamacropus eugenii. Taxonomy (NCBI): domain Eukaryota; kingdom Metazoa; phylum Chordata; class Mammalia; order Diprotodontia; family Macropodidae; genus Notamacropus; species Notamacropus eugenii. The sequence continues at coordinate 131,388,137 of NC_092873.1, read as the reverse complement.
CTCCCATTTTTATAGATATATTTTGCCCTTCATCTGGTTATATAGCTCTTATCTGAAATAAAAAAAAAAACTACTGTGCATAATTTTAAGCATCATTTTCATTTATTTTTCTAAACTGTCTACATTCATTATTCTGAATAGTTTAATGTGAATACCATCATGTCAGATTTAGTAGCCCTGGTGTCAGACTTTTTGATGTTAGGGTCAGTGGTCTTGTCAGCTTTAGAGTCAGTGAGCTTGAAAACTTTGGGGTCAGTGATTCTGGCAACCTTCAGAGGTGAGTTTCATGTGCCTCAGACCTGGCTATTTGATGCCAACCCTAAGCCCTGGACACTTAGTGGCTATGTTGGAGCCAGTGTGCTGAGCACTGACCTTGAGGATCTTTGGCCTAAACAGGTTGGCCTTGAAGGCTTTGGTGCTTAGGGCCTTGACAGCCTCTGCTTAGACCTTGATGTGTTTGGTGTTTCTGGCCTGTATCATCCTTAGCCCCTTCTTGTTGTATTTCTTATGAAGCATATGATTCTTGTAAACTTGGGGTCAACCCCTTTCAGAGACTTCTATCTCTTTAACCTGTTTCTTGATACAATTTCTATGCCATTTTGAGATTGGTTGTGGGTGATAGGGTTCTTAGACTTAGCCATCTTTGCACTGCTGTCTAGTAAACATAAAAGACTGAGAGTGAGAGAGAGAAAGAGATAGTAATATTGTTGTTCTTGTTGCTGTTGCTATTTTTATATTGGCTACTCGTATTCTCATTATCATCAGAACTACAGAAATGTAAAATAGGCTACCTCAGTCAACAGTGGAATTCTCCCAAAGCCCAGATGACCACATGCATATATTTAGAGGGGATCCTTTTTCAGAAATGCTTTGAACTGGATGCACACTGAAATCCCTTTCAACTCAAAGATTAAGAGCCCAGGGTCATCCTTGCCTTTTATAGAGCATAGGAAAAATTATATTGTGTGAATCTTTCTCTCTTTCCTATCTATTTATATGAATGAAGCCACTTTATTTCCCTTCCTCATGGAACATCCTTCATTGTCCTTTGCTTCAAGTTGCATAGCAGCTAGGTTTAGACCTTGGTCTGTACATGAAAGATAGAAGGGAACTTCCTCTGAGGCCCTGCTCAATTCCCCATGATTTAAGAGGAAGTGTAGGTATGATCTGATTCCTATTGGTCATAGTGATTACATGTTAAAGTCTTTGAATCAGCTGCTGAGCTGTAACACCATGAATATACTAAAAGAACCATCTTTCTCCTCAGGCCACTTTTTCTTACTTTGAAGCATAAGGGTGATTCTCTCAATGCTGGAGAGACAGAATGGGGATTAATGCATTTCCCTCTATTTGGTCATTAATCCACAGTCTCTAAGGCAAGCCTGTTTCTGGTATGGCTTCACTTCTCTTTCTTTTTTCTTTCCTTTGGTAGATGGCCTTGTGAGATTCTAAAAGGCACCTTTCTAAAGATCCCAGAATCAACGTCTCATCCACCAGAGTAATCACCAAAATAGCAGCAGAGACAGATGAGGGGGTGGTGAGCTTCTTGGGAAAAGGAAGCCAGTTTAGCAATGATGGGGCTTTACTTAACGGAAAGGAAATATAAAATGACTAATAAGTAACTCTGATTAATTTTTTTAATTGTGTGAATGTCCAAAAAATGTGAATATTTGCCTATTAACTGTATTCCTTCTTTGATTCTTTACTACTTAGAATATGCTTTTCTTTGTGTGTATATGTATGTATGTAGATAGATAGGTACATAAATTAAATGGATGGATGGATGGATAGATAGATACATAGATAGAGAGAGAGACATAGATAGAGAGAGAGACCTAGATTCAGATCCCTGTCCAATATATACTCTACTCTCCATCTGAGTCATGTTTTTACTCTACATATCATTTTTCTGACCCTACCTACCCTTTCCACTAGGAAGAACCTCTGTGACTGGGGATGGATTAAAATTATTCCTAAAGAAAATGAATTAAACGTGCAATTAAAGTTTTTGGAAACCTAGCTACCCTGTTTAGAAAATAGACCCCCATTGTGTAATAAACTCAGGGTGTACCATGAAGTCAGGTAAAAGAAAGGAACTAGTGGACATATTCAATTTCTGAGGCCTCAGCTTAGAGGTGATTGGTTAACTGCTGTCCAAGATATAGATGAAATCAACTATCATTGAACACCAAGGTCAGTCTTGAAAAACAAAAACAGCCAAAGAAAGGTCATTTTTTCCCCTTTGTATCCTTAGTGCCCAATGCAGTTCCTGTAAAATAGTAGGCACTCAATAAATGCTTATTGATTAACAAGTGGATCAGTTGCTTGATGATGCACTAAATAAGTTTGTAGACTGGTACTCTATAAAGGCACTTCAAATAAGTTATTGTAAAGTTACCTCATTACATTTCCAAATGTGTTTGGATTATCAAAACCAAATAAAATAATGTAATATATACTATTGTGAATGATATGTTTTTGTCCTATTCTGTTTTGGTAGCATGATTAATGAAGAAATTATTATATATGTGAGTTTATGAGAATTAAACTGAAATAAAATATTTTAAGGTATAAAATTATTTGTGGAGAAAAGTATGGTTTGACGCATAGTATGGTTTGACGCATAGATTGCTTTCAAGATCTCTGCACATATCTTAGATGAATAAAAAAGTCTGCATTATTAAAAAAAACCCAAAACCACTTGATGACACATATGAATATTCAATATTAATTGAAAAAATAAATAGGAGAGACTGGACGCTACAGAGTACATGTTTATTGTGTTTTTAAGGTTCAGTCATCAAATATCCTCTTCTTTTGCTGGTTTGATCTGGATTAAAATCCTCTACATTATTTCTTACACTCTGCCTTTTACTATTTCAGATGGCAATTTAAAGTAACGGTTAATTAGTAACATTGCCCTGTAACTCTCACTGACTGAGGAGCTCCCACTCCGTTTTTAATTAGGATTATGACTGAATTATTCATCATCTGTAGGAGTTGCCCTGAGGAAGCAAAATAGTTGAAAGTTTCAAATGACAAGAGGGGATGTGCTTCTTAAAATACTTGTAGGGGGACTCATGGAGGAATGTCTCTTCACTTGGTGAATTTCCTTTTTCCTTGTAATTCATTATTCATGTCTCTCACCACTATGGGACATTATATGATCCCTCTATAGCCTTAAAAATGAATGGTATAGATTGCAATGCAATTTCTACATTTTTTTTCTCCTCAATTCTCTTACTATATAGTCATATAACTTCCCGTAAAATTAATACATAGCTATTTTGATTATTTCTAGTCATATTTTTTTCTGAAAGTAGTCAGATAATAAAGATATTCTATGACCTTATGTGCAAAACATTTGATTGTACTAAATGAATTCCATCAGCAGCTATTTAAAAGGCTAAGGGAAGAAGAACTGTAGTGTTTTAATTATATTAAAATTAATCTGTATGAATAACTCTAGATCTAGAGAGTTAAGTGTCTCCATATCCATAGCAACTTAATCCACCTATATCAATAAATGTGTAGTATAAAGTGTGTAATAATATGTAATTTAAATGTTATCAAAAATACACATATATAAAGTAAAACATATATATATATAATATTTCATATGCACATATTAGTTCAGGTAAGTTCCAGGTAAATATGTATATATGTGTGCCTATGTCACGAGAGTGAGACAGAAAAACAGACATAGACAGAGACAGCAGTAAGAAGAAACAGAGCCATAGAGACTAAAATAAAGAGAGACAGAGAGTCAGAAAGACAGAAAGAAATGGAAAGGGAGCTATTGAAGAGTGCATAGGAAACTGATCTTGGAGTTGTGAAGACCTGAGTTAAATTCCTGTTGTCTTTGGCTCTGTAATCTTGGAAAATTTATTTAACTTGTAAGTGTTCTATGCTCCTTTGCAAAACTGTAAGATGACATTTGTAAAAGGAGTTGCTTCATCTAAGAGTTCCTTTTATCAATGAAATCATAGATTCAGTCTCTATCCTTATTGATATGGATATGAATAGATCTCTACCTCAGTATATTCCTCTGCATTTCATCAATTGAAACTACTTCGTTATTGCCCATTTTGTTATTTATATTAATTTTTCCTGTAATAATTTTCTAATCTTTTAAAATGAAAGCTTTTTAAATGATAGTCCTTTATCTGACCCCTTGATATTAATTACACTGAATACTTCAAGTCTTAAATCAATGTTAGAGCTAAAAGGAGCCTTAGTTCTTTCTATTGTATATTCCATCTTGATGTGATTTAATGCCATTTTAATTTTTTATGTTAATTGTTATTGCTCATCCATCTGTATTACAGTTATTATTTCCTTTGGAAAGGACAAATTGTTACATACTCATATACACAAATGTGAAGGAAAAATATTAATGCTGGGGATTTCAGGCACAAATCTGCCAGAAATATTTTTTATTAATTTTCATTAGTCTGAATCAAAGCATTTATAGCTTAGAAAGGGAAATGTTCAAACTGACCTATTCCTTTCCATAAAAACCTTGGGCATCTTTCCTCCTCATCCAGTCAATTTGAGGTAATATTTATAGAAATTTTGAACAAAGAAAAGGTCAGAATATATTTAAATGTAATTTTGGGGGGATCATTATTCTTGAGGAATTTTCCCTTAATCTTCCACTAAAATAATTAAATTACTGGATTCCTTTCTTGATAGCTCCAGTCAAGAATTAAAAGAGCTCTCCCCAACCATAATGACCAGAGGAGGGCACTGTCCTTAAATGGATCATAATATATCAACAGTCTCCTTAATGGTATTGGAAAGACAGTGATCTAAACTAGAAAAGAAATACTTTTTTATTCTGCATGCTTGTTATCTTTTAAGCTAATTCCCAGCCTTTGTTCTTGGTTTTGCATCTTCCTAAAGAGAAAAGTCTAGAAAAAACCTTTAGACTAGAAAAACATATCTATTTCTCAAATTTTTAGTTGAATTAGAAGATGAGGTTTTTTTTTGTTTTAATATGCTACCATGCACAAATACTCAAACAAATCTGTTGTCTCAGTGATGTGGTGATTTCCTCCAAGAATAAAGATTATAACCCACGCTTGCCTACTCATATTGTGGAGCTCGTGTGCATGTCTTCCCATAAGTTGATGAAAGATGATTCCATTACATGTTGGCGTTTTGTGTACTTTCCATTTTGAAAACTTTAACATGCTCTATTAACATTAATTTTTCAGCCTTTTCATCCAAAAACTTTCACTAGAACTTATGGACTATCAAACAGTTAACCTCTTCTCTCACTCACCATATGCTATTTCATGTTTTTTGTCCAAATGTTTAACAATATCTATCTATACACAAATACTCTGCCCTCCTGTTTCATGGCTATGTTCCATTTGATCCTGTTCACCCTAGAGATACAATTTTTTTTTTCACTATATCATTCAGTTAGAGAATGCTTATGTGTATTCTAAAACCTATTACAATCTCACACCTTCCCAGTGGGGTTCTTTAGTAATTGACTCAATTAGCTAGTCTGTAAATTGAGTAATTCTTATTAGGAAAATGTCCCTACAATTATTTTATAGTACCATCATTGCCTGGTTACAAAAATAGCTCTTACAGGTTGAAAAGAACTTTTCCATTACCACAAAATTACATTAAACTGCTGTTTGCTTTCCAATATATAGCAGACAGTACATGCTGACAAACTTAGTAGATCAGCAAGAAGCCAAAAACTTAATCTGTATTGACTTTTCTAAGGCTTTAGATGAAGTTTTTGCCCATTGGTTTGGCCGAGTTTGTTATATTTCAAACTGAGGATATAGGGAAGGCAATCAAACCTGCCCTTCATTTAACTCCCATCCACATTCCTCCATTCCCTGTGACATAGTTCACAATCAAATTTCAATAATACTTCAATGTCCATCTGGAGTAAAAGGGGAAAAAAAAAGACTTTCAGGTCAATAAACCTTTATTAGTTCTCCGTTCTGTATGATAGTGAAATTGGCATTGAGGAAACAAAAAGAAACATGATTCAGATCTAGTTCACAAGACTATTGTAACGTAGTGAGGGAAAGAACAAGTGGAGAAAAATCTAAGAAACTGATGAATGTGATATAAATACAAAGCAACTGTCCATGCACAATTCTTAAGAAAAAAAAAAGAGAGAGCGAAACATTCATCGTTGTTTTTCTCATTCTTTGTATACTTGTTTATTTTTTTCCCTTTCATTAGATTAAAAAAAATGAAAACTGGATCTTTATTATGTTTATCTTTATTTGTGACCTAACTCAGTGCCTTGCATATAGACTTTTAAGTGGAAATAAAGCTGAGGACAAAGCATGCAGGGGATTGAATGTTAGAATTAAGAGATCATTCTTCATTTACAAGGGGATGCAAGTCACCAGAAATATTTTGTCTATCGGCATGACATAGTCATAAGGTTTTGTCAAGAAGATTTCTTAAGCAGTGGTATGGTTGATATGAAAAAGAATCAATAGATTAGAATACAGAAGATTATTTACAGAAGATCTGAAAATTTAAACCAAAATGATTTCAGTAGTAGTTGAGACGAGGGGCCACTCATAGGAAATACTGTGTAGGTAAAAAAAGGTAGATAATTGAATTTATATCATAATGGAGAAGAAAGAAAATGAAATTGAAAGTTCTGAGTATAATTAAATGGAAGTATGATTAAGCCATCATCAGAAATGAAGGTTGAAGGGGCACATTTAGAGAATGATCAATTAATATTCAAGCAAAAAATCATTTATCAAGTACCAACTATGTGCCAAGAACAATACTTGGTGCTGAGGGTATACATCTGTGTCTATATGTTTATATGTACACATATCTATCTGTCTATCTATCTATCTATCTATCTATCTATCTATCTATCTATCTATCTATCTATCTATCTATCATCTATCTATCTATCTATCTTAACCACTGGATTCAAGGAGATTGCCCTCTATCAAAGAGAATGAACTTGTAAGTATAAGAAAAACACACACAGAAGTGCACTAAATACCAAGTATGTGGCAGGCAAAGGACAGGAAAGGGTACAAAAAGCACTCGCATCTGCAGCTCCAAAATTGATTTTTAGGCTGTATATTAAAGTTCTTTGGAAGAGAATTTGGGAAAGCATAGGTGAGTCTTTGCCTTTATTCTGTCATGGTGTATGTATGCATGTGACTATTTTGGATGAGATTTCGTTTTTCCCTAAAGACAGCCATACTCAAGGATCTTCCAAGGTGCCATACAGTCTCATTATTCAATTATTTATCACTTGAAAATCCCCATATAAACTAAAGAGATATTGTGATATCTTCTATAACTTTAAGTAATTTGTTATTTTTTTCCATATCAGAAGCTGATTCATTCTTCCTAGATACTTTACCTTCCTGCTCTTTGGTTGGTTGGTATCAGGTGGATAGTTATGTCTATTGATGCACAGATCAAGTAGAAGAGCTCTCCTTGGGAATTAAGAGAGAATATATGTTTGCTCACGCATTTTTATATTTATTTTTCTTTTAAAAAGGTGCATAAGTCTTCGATATATAATTTCTAGTTCCAGGAATAAAATTTGTTCTGAATTCTGAAAACAATTTAGTGTAAAATGCACATGTTAATCACTAAACTCAACTATTATCTAATCTACTTAACCATACATTTCCCTTGATATGCCCCAAGACTTTTCCTTACTGCTTTGCTACTTGATCTCTGCTCTAACTATGTTAATTACTTCTCCCAAATCTCTAATACTCCATCTTAACTTTTTTTTTTTTTATTTAGCTTTTAACATTCATTTTCACAAAATTTTGGGTTACAAATTTTCTCCCCTCCCCCCCAAACGCCAAGCATTCTAATTGCCCCTCTGACCAATCTGCTCTCTCTTCTATCATCCCTCTCTGCCCTTGTCTCTGTCTTCTCTTTTGTCCTGTAGGGCCAGATAGCTTTCTATACCCCTTTACCTGTATTTCTTATTTCCTAGTGGTAAGAACATTACAGTTGATCCTAACACTTTGAGTTCCAACTTCTTTAGCTCCCTCCCTCTCCACCCCTTCCCTTTGGAAGGCAAGCAATTCAATATAGGCCAAATCTGTGTAGTTTTGCAAATGACTTCCATAATAGTTGTGTTGTATAGGACTAACTATATTTCCCTCCATCCTATCCTGTCCCCCATTACTTCTATTCTCTTTTGATCCTATCCCTCCCCATGAGTGTTGACCTCAAATTACACACTCCTCCCCATGCCCTCCCTTCTATCATCCCCCCCCACTCTGCTTATCCCCTTATCCTCCACTTTCCTGTATTGTAAGATAGGTTTTCATACCAAGATGAGTAGGCATTTTATTCTTTCCTTTAGTGGAATGTGATGAGAGTAGACTTCATGTTTTTCTCTCACCTCCCCTCTTTATCCCTCCACTAATGAGTCTTTTGCTTGCCTCTTTTATGAGAGATAATTTGCCCCATTCAATTCTCCCTTTCTCCTCCCAATATCTTTCTCTCTCACTGCTTGATTTCATTTTTTTTTAAGATATGATCCCATCCTCTTCAATTCACTCTGTGCACTCTGTCTCTATGTGTGTGTGCGTGTGTGCATGTGTGTGTGTGTAATCCCACCCAGTACCCAGATACTGAAATGTTTCAAGAGTTACAAATATTGTCTTTCCATGTAGGAATGTAAACAGTTCAACTTTAGTTAAGTCCCTTATGACTTCTCTTTGCTGTTCACCTTTTCATGGTTCTCTTCATTCTTGTGTTTGGAAGTCAAATTTTCTTTTCAGCTCTGGTCTTTTCATCAAGAATGCTTGAAAATCCTCTATTTCATTGAAAGACCAATTTTTCCCCTGAAGTATTATACTCAGTTTTGCTGGGTAGGTGATTCTTGGTTTTAGTCCTAGTTCCTTTGACTTCTGGAATATCCTATTCCATGCCCTTTGATCCCTTAATGTAGAAGCTGCTAGATCTTGTGTTATCCTGATTGTATTTCCACAATACTTGAATTGTTTCTTTCTAGCTGCTTGCAATATTTTCTCTTTCACCTGGGAGTTCTGGAATTTGGCCACAATGTTCCTAGGAGTTTCTCTTTTTGGATCTCTTTCATGTGGTGTTCTGTGGATTCCTTGAATATTTATTTTGCCCTCTGGTTCTAGAATCTCAGGGCAGTTTTCATTGATAATTTCATGAAAGATGATGTCTAGGCTCTTCTTTTGATCATGGCTTTCAGGTAGTCCCATAATTTTTAAATTGTCTCTCCTGGATCTATTTTCAAGGTCAGTTGTTTTTCCAATGAGATATTTCACATTATCTTCCATTTTTCCATTCCTCTGGCTTTGTTCTGTGATTTCTTGCTTTCTCATAGAGTCCTTAGCCTCCATCTGTGCCATTCTAATTTTGAAAGAACTATTTTCTTCAGTGAGCTTTTGAATCTCCTTTTCCATTTGACTAATTCTGCTTTTGAAAGCATTCTTCTCCTCATTGGCTTTTTGAACCTCTTTTGACAATTGAGTTAGGCTAGTTTTCAAGGTGTTATTTTCTTCAACATTTTTTTGGGTCTCCTTTAGCAGGGAGCTGATTTGCTGTTCATGCTTTGACTTCATGTCTCTCATTTCTCTTCCCAGCTTTTCCTCCACCTCTCTAACTTGATTTTCAAAATTCTTTTTGAGCTCTTCCATGGCCTGAGCCCATTGAGTGGGCTGGGACACAGAAGCCTTGATTTCTGTGTCTTTGCCTGATGGTAAGCATTGTTCTTCCTCATCAGAAAGGAAGGGAGGAAATGCCTGTTCACCAAGAAAGTAACCTTCTATAGTCTTATTTCTTTTTCCTTTTCTGGGCATTTTCCCAGCCAGTGACTTGACCTCTGAATATTTTCCTCACACCCACCTCACCTCCTGATCCTCCCAGCCAGTGTTTGGGGTCTGAGATTCAAATGCTGCTTCCAGCCTCAGGGCTTTGGGCGGGGGCAGGGCTGCTATTCAGTGTGAGATTAATTCAGATGCTCAGGTGAGGGCAGGGCTGCCTCTCAGGCTCAGTTCCCTCAGGGAGTTTATGCACAGACCTTCAACAATGGATCCAGGCTCCTGCCTGCTTGGAGAGCCCTGGTCTGCTGCTGCCCCTCAGCTTCTGTCTCCCGAGGGGGCCCGAGCCATGGGGGCACCCCACTCCCCCCTCGACCCGCCAAAGGGACTCTCTCACCGACCCCCGTCACCTGTGGGTGGAGGTACTTGTGCGGCTGCTGGAGATCCCGTCTCTGAAGCCCGCTCGGATCTGTTCCTCTCGGTGCCGCGGCCACGGCAGGGCTGTACTCAGCTCCCAGTCCCGGCGCCCAGTCCGCAGCACGAAGGACCTGTTACGAGAGGTTTGCAGGTCTCTCCGGAACAGAAATCTCCCTCGCTCCAATGTTCTGTGGCCTCTGGGTGCAGAATTCGCCGTGAGTTACTTCTTTGTAGTTGTTCTATGGGTTGTGGGTTCGGAGCTATGTGTATGTGCGTCTTTCTACTACGCCATCTTGGTTCCGCCCCTCTCCATCTTAACTTAATCTTTCTTCTTGGGGAGAAGTCAATTTTTATTCTTTTTTTTGTTTAAATCATAGCATATGCTTGCCTTGCTATTCTGACATCTGGATCTGAATATTATTACTTTATGGGACTGAATTAATTAAGTAGGTGAGAATCTTTCTCATTTCCATATAATGATTTTAGTCTCAATCAGTGAGTTCTTCCAATTTCTCAATAATACATCTATACCTTGTAATTTATTCTTTGATATTCTTTTGCAACTTCTTTCTGCAAGTTTTCTTAATGGGACATAATCGCCTTTCTTAAAATGAAACATTTTTAAACCTATCTAAATAATTCCTTAAAAATAATGGTTTCATAAAGTCTCATTAGACTTTGAAGGCCTTTAAGAAAGTGACGTAGTACATTTACAATGATATTCTTGCTTTTAAAATAGAAGTGTCTGGTACATAGTTTATTTTCTTCTGAATACATCAAGTACTCGATACACAGAGACATAAATGTGTATATAATTATATATATCTATGTATCTATATATATGTATGTATGTACATATGTGTGGGGTTATCTAGAACAAAGGACAATGCAGTCAAAATGACCATGGCACATTGTTCTCCACCTTTCTGGCAGCATCATGTGCTCACACACACACATGCACACACACAAGGAGTTTCTACACACACCCATGTATATGCCTGTCTATATACAGATGTCTATGTATATATACATATATGTATATATGTATACATATATATATTTACTTCTTTGCAGTTATGTATACACATAAACATGTATTTGTAGATAAGTATAGATACAGTTATATCTGCCTATCTATCTATCTACCCAAATACCTCAGAAACAAAAAGTGCTGGTTTACTGGTAGATTTTACCCAGTGAGGAATTGTCTTTATGCAATTGCTGTGAGGATGATGCAGGGAAGCATAAGGATAAATTTGTAATATCTCTTGTCCTTAAGGGAATAAGTGGTTTAATGCAGAATTTTAAAGTAACTGTCAAATAAAATCAACAACAAAACATGTCACACCCAATGGTTTTATTTATAGCAATCTTTTATAGAGTTCTAAGATAGTACATTTCCTGAGATATTTCTTTAAAAAATATAATCCAAAAAAAAATAAAAATACACTCTTTAATCTCCACTCATCTGAAGGGAAAAGTTATTAGATATCATGACTGAAAGGTGGGTATAGTTTTGTTTCCATTTCCATGACTCTTACTAAATATATTTCAGGCAGGAATGAGAAGTATGCATTACTGTTTTTTTAATTTATGGTCAGATCTATGTTGTCTTTAGATAAAAAAAATAAAAACAAAAACCAAAAAGAGCCATCTAAATAAATCAAGAATACATATACTTATTATGAAATTTTCCCCATTTAAAAAATTTTCCATAGAGATTGAGAGTTAATCATTTTAAAATGAATTTCCACTCAGAACTAATAGTGGTAAATTTCTATGTAACTGATCGTTCTTTCAAAATGACAATAACATATACATTGTGTTTTGAAGGATTTCACAATGAAAACCTAAGAATATATTGACCTTTTCAGTCTTATTAAAGTTGTGCCATTATATTGAAAGTATATTTTCCAACTTAGTTTACGTTGTAACTTTGAATGTTTTGAGGGGTTTTCTTCTTAATTTTTAAAGAAATTTCTGTATAATTCCCTTATGGAAAGGAAACATGGAACAGTGTAAAGAATCCTGGACTTCAGATCAAAAGTTCTGTATTTAAATCCCAGCTCCAATGTTTCTGAGGATTTTTGAAGTATTAGGCAATTATATTACTTTTTTTTGCCCAAGTTTCCACAACTCTAAAACAAGAATAAAACTACTTGTACTATCTACGTTACAGTGTTGTTGAAAGGAAAGCAATTATACTAGTAAATAAATTTTATTTTTATTTAATAATACATTGCAGGACTGAATGAAAATAATATTGTTAATAGCTAAAATTTATATAGCATTTTAGGGTTCCGCTATATTCACTAGGTAAGCCAATTATTTAGCAAAAAACCATCATTATCATACTGTATTCTTTTTGGTGTGGCAGTGAAAACATTCTACTTTTAATTTCCATTTTTAATATATTATATATCACAACTATAACTAGTGTTTATATAGAAACTTAAAGTTTACAAAATGGTTTGCAAAATTTTCATGTGAGCATCAAAATACTTTGAAGTAGGCTGCCCATAATATATGTGTGTATATGTGTGTGTGTGTGTCACACACACACACATACACACACACTTTTTATGGTTACACCCTCCTATTGATTGGGGGAAAAAAAAACAAAATCTTTCCAACATATAAACATAATCCAACAAAACAAATTATCTTTATTAGCTGTGTTCAAAAATCATATGTCTCTTTATGCATCTGGACCCATTTCCCTTCTTTTTCAAGATAGATAGCAAGATTCATCATTGGTCCTCTAGAGTCTTGGACAGTCATTGTTTTAACCCCAGTTTTTATAGCTGTCAAAGTTATTTTTGCAGTGTTGTTAATGTATAAGTTCTTTTCCTAGCTCCATTCATTTCATTCTTCTTCAGTTTATAATAGTCTTCATAAGTATCCATTTTTAAAATATTGATGTTAAAGCATAAATTTTTTCTCTGGTTCACATATTTCTCTGTAAGTCACTTTATTTATGTCTTACCATGTCTCATTCAACACAATATTATTCCATCATAGTCATATGCCACAGTTTGTTCAGTCACTGTCCAGCTGATGGACAAGCCCTTAGTTTCTACTCTTGTTTTGTCACTTAACCTCTGCTTGCTTCACTTTCCTCAATTGTAAAGTGAGGTTCAGAAGAGCCTCCATCTCACAGGGTTGTCATGGGGATTAAATGGCATAATATCTCTAAAATTTCCTAGCACATTATATGGCATGGAGTAGATGCCAGTATAAATCCATGTCCTGTTTCCTTCCCCTAAAGCCATGTTGACTTTCATGTTGCAATTAATGTATGTGTAAGGAACAATGAGTTTTTATTGAATAAAAATTACAATCCTTTTATCTATTTAGGAAAGAAGAGAAATAGTAAACAACAACAATAAATGTAAAAAAATTATCTCAACAGACAAAAGGGTAAAAAAGAAAGGTCAGAAAAGAAATTTTTGAAAAGCTCATTTCAGACAGAGTGATGAGGGCTTTAGAGGCAAGAATAACTGCTGCTATGCCACAGACCCTTGATCTCCCAAATTTTAGCAATTTAGTTCTGAAGACATAAGATTGCTGACAACCTGAATATGCTTTAGAGAAGTTAGAGAGCATCAAAAATAGGATAAAATATCTGGGGAGGGGGTGAGATGAGAAACCACAGGAGGATACCATGCTGTAGTGGAGAGAGAAGGAATTTGAAAATATAAGTAGTCAGTACAAGTATGATGAAAATAGCAGTCAGGAAAAAAAAATCTCTCAATAGTTGGCTTGCCTTAGAAAAAAAACTAATCCCTTTTGAATTCTGAGGTTTTGAAAATAACCTGCTTCAAATCCTGGGTGAATCATGGAAGGAAAACTGTCATAAGCCATTAGGTATTGACCCTAAGGCAGTTATAGGCGGGAAAGAAGCATAGATCAGCATCTGATGCATCTCAAAAAAGTGAGGGGGGACAATATTTGCCATAGTAGAAGCTTAAAAAGTCAATATTACAGGGACTATTGTTTGTTCAGCCTAGTAGAATTATAATACCAATTTGAAATGCATGGTCTCGGTACATCAATCATTAACTAGCCTGGGGCAAAACAGATTTATCCTTGGGCCAAAGGAAGATTATCTTCTTAGACATATTGGAGATTACTTGTTATATAGTTCTCAAAGTGCTTTCACATATACAAGTTGATCTGATTCTGACAAGTCATCTATCTGAGGTAGCCAGCATATGTATCTAAGAATCATCAAATGCCAGAGCTCATAGGTTCTCATTTTAAAGATGAAGAAAGCTGTGACCCAGAGAGATTCCCCAAGAGTATGTGCCTCATAAGTCTCAAAGCTAGAGCCTAAAATGAATCTTGGGATCTCCAGTCTTGTATTCTTCACTCCACACTACACTCAATATCAAATAAAGCCTTTAGTTTATTCCCACCAGTTCTTAAGTCAGGGGTTCTTAAACTGGGACTGTGGAAAGATTTTAGGGGATCTGTGAAATTAGATGGGGAAATGGCATAAACACTATTATCAGTAACCTCCGCTTCCCTTGTAATTTTATGTATTTTGTTTTAGGCATTTAAATACATGATTCTGAGAAGGGGTATATAGGCTGCCAAAGTAGTTCATGACACACACAAAAAGTTAACAGCCTCTGCTTTAGATGGAGTCAAGAAAACCTTAGCTCAAACTGCAGCAGCTAAGTGATTGACAAGTCACTAACCCTCTCTGTGACTCAGTTTCCTCTACTGCAAAATGAAGAAATTTCATCCATTAGTCTCCAAGAACCCTTCTAACTCTAAATCTATTTACCTAAACTAGAACTGAAGTCAGTAATTTAAGAGGCCAAATTTAGGCAGAATTATATTCCAAATATGGAGAATAGTGTTTACAAAGTGTTTAAGTAATGGAGATGTAATTCTGAGTTCTAGAAAAATCTAATAAGCTGACATGACTGCAACTCAGATTATTTGAAGTTTGTTTATATTTGATGTTGTTCTGCTCAATGTCTCACCTTGTTGCCCCCCTACAGAATTGTGGCCTAATAATTGATATTATATTTATCTAGCTGTTCCAAGTAAGATACTGATCTATGTTTTCTGCAATGAATGAAAAACAGTTCTGGTCCTTGAAGAGCTTATATTCCAGTACCATAGATACTTATGGAGTTAATACAGACTACAATATGGTGAATACCTACAAAATAATAAGTTTTTAAAACAATTGGGGATGCTTCTGAACTCAGACATAAAGAGAATACTTCATGGTGGAGATAGAACCTTAATTGAGTCTTAAATGATAAGCAAGACTTCAACTGGCAAAAATGGAGTACATTGCAGGAAAAGGGAATAAAATGAGCAAAAGTCTAGAGGTAGAAAAAGTATAGGTTCAACATGGGGAATAGAATGCAGTTCACTTTGGCTTAAGCATATAAGAGAGAAAGTGGGAGACAAGGCTACAAAGGGGTTTGGAATTTATTTGGCAGGCATTGGTAAATGATAAAATCTTACACATTCATTAAGAAGATGGCCTTCATGGGATTTATAGGAAAACACATGAGTCTGTAGGTCAGAGAATACTTACAAAATATTTCACAGGTGCAGTGAAGAGGTAGTAAAGTCCAAGACTCAATGGGAATGGGGACAAAAAGGGAGTTCTATGAGAGATTTTGAAGATCTAGAATTGATACAATTTATTACTTGTTTAGATGTGGAGTGGGAAGAATGGTGAAAATAGTAAAATTAAGTTAAAATAAAAAGTTAAATTACACAGTTTTCTGAAGAAGTGGCATATTAGAAGGGGAGAGGGACAGAAATGATCATTTAGATTTTGGATATTAATTTGAAATCCTGGCAGAACTTCTATATGACCTATATGATATTTAGCAAAAATTTGGGAATGGGGACTTTAACATTCATAAAAACAAGTTGGGCTGATATATATACACATATATATAAAACCTTTACCCTTTGTGTTTTACTTCTCACAGACTAAGATATGCTAATGTTATGTTATCATCTTTATGTTATCTTCGCTCAATTTGAATTTATATTCCTTTATAATTAGAAACCTTTTCCATGAGAACTTTTATCTAATTGTGTTTCCCCAATCTTTTATTCATAAAGTTGATTGTTTTAACCCTGGTGTAAGAGTTGACATTTATTATCATTAATTTTCTTTTTATTAGAACTGACCTATAATTTGAATTTTCAAGAATGTTTTCCATCAAAAACTGTTATATTTTCATTCATTCCAGCAATACACTCATTATCCCTTCCAGCTATATGTCACCTACAAATTTGTTGAGTTTGTAATATATATCTTCCTTCAAGTAATTTATTGAAATAATCAGTAAAAAAAAGCTAAGAATGTGCCTTGTAGTATCTCAATGGAGATCTCCTTCCAGATTGGCATCCATCACCATTCTTGGAATGTGGATTCGTTATTTATTCATCTTCTTTGAAGTACAGTGGGAAAGAAATTTAGTGATCATCTAACCTAGCCATTTCATTTCAATGATAAGGAAACTAAGTACCAAAGGGTTAAATGATGTGCCTTTAACAAAAATAATGAAAATAACTAAGCACAATGATCTTTTCTCTGTGACATAATTGCTGTTTTTACGTTGTTTTAAGCTTATTGATTTCTCTGTGCAGCCACATTTCTTTATTTTGATCCAGTAAGATATATGTTAAAAGCACTTAATACAATGTCTGACACGTAATGGGCACAATATAAGGGCTTATTCGCCTTCATCTTTTTCCTTTCTACAGATTCTCTCTTTCATTAACCACTGAAATAATTTGAGTTCATGTCATAGAATCTTCACTCTTAAGAACCTTTCTGCCTTTGATTCAATGCTCCTTGTAGACTTTCAGGTCATGGAAGCTGTCTTGTAGATTTTCATATTTTAGAATCCACTGTCCAAAGTATTTCTGATAAGGGTAGTCTTTGAGACCGTAAAACAGTGATGAGTGTCATAATGAGAATAGAGGCAATAGAAAGACCACTAGCTTAGACTCAGAAGTCCTGAGTTCAAATCTCCTCTCTAGCTGTCTGTATGACCTTAAACAAACTCCCCTACTCAATGACCTCATCTATAAAACAAGGAGATTGAACTAGATTATCTTGGAGATTTTTTTTAGCCCTAAGTATCTGATTCAAATCCATATAGTGGGATATTGGCTACTGCTCTGTGTTTCTGTGTAATATGGTGTATATAAAACTGAAAATAAGGCCTGCTCAAGGCATTGATCCATCTTATGAGTACTTCTGCTGTTTCAGAAACTCTTAGTTTTACCTGAGTTACAAGGTATTCTCCAGTATTTGAATCTATGATATTAATTTGTCTGATAAGGGGTGCCTAGGCTTTTGGCAAGGAAGAGAAAAACATCTATATTCTATGTACATTATTATACACTCATTCTTTTAGAGAACTTACTATAGCTTTACCTGAATTATCTTTAAATGTGATAGCTAAGATTACATAGTGCTTTTAGTATGGCAAAGTGCTTTACATAGAGTATCTCATATGATCCTCTAAACAACTCTGTGAGATACTGTTATCAGTCCCATTTTACAAATGAAGAAAAGGAGACAGATTATGATTTGTCCAGTCACACAGCTAGTTAGCCACTATGTACTAGAAAGAGGGAGCACATATATTTAGAGTCTCCTCCAGGATGCTTTTCCTTGTACTTCCTCATGTCTTCTGAAAAAGACCAAAATAAGTCTCCACCCATAACACTCCAAATCTTCTGTCATTTCATATTAACCTAATAACCTAGAAGCTCACTCTTCCCCTAAAGCCATTTATCTGATTGATTATTCCTCCATAAACTTCCATTTTAAGGAAATTGCCCATGTCAGACACGTATTCAAGAATAATAGTAATTAATAATAATCATACTGTTAACATTTATATAGTGTTTGCTATGTGTCAAGCATTGTACTAAGCACTCTACAGTGTATCATCTCATTTAATGCATACAATAACACTGGGAGGTAGGCTCTGTTGTTGTCTCCAGGGAGATCATTTAGGAAAGGGAATGTTTAGTGCATAATTTGGGGTAAATGAGAATGATCAGGGGGTATCCTGTACACTCCAACCAGGCAGAGTGGTATATAGCATATTATCACATTTTACAAATGCAAAAACTGAGGCAAATAGAAGTTAATTGACTTTCCTAGGGTTGTCCAGCTAGTAAGTTTCTGAATCTAGTTTTAAACTTGGGTCTTCATTTTAGATGCAGAGCTTTATTCCCTATGCTATTCATTCCTGACTGGATTTTTTAAAATTGACTCCACTCCATCTACCTTCAGCTTCATTTTATGTGTTGTCTTCACTAAATATGATGTAAACTCTTTGAAGATAAAGACTTTTTTTTTTGCTTGTATCTGTTTTCTTAGCACTTAGCACAATGTCTGCTAATGTTTAATAAAGTCTTGTTTACTTGACACAATAATGATGATAATGATTGTGTTTGAATGTTGGCAGTAATTTCCATAGTCCTGTAGTAGCCCCCATTGTTTAAGACTGACAGTCTGATAGACTAACAGTAGATATGATTGAATTCTTTCTTTGTCAGAATGTCCAGAAGAAAACCTTTCTCTTTTCTGTGCCTCAAGAGAATTATACCTTTCAGTTTGGAATATAGGTACTATTATGACAAGGCTACAATTGTTATCAATCAATAAATTTTATTCTATAAAATGTTTCCTTTTGTAAGTTTTAGAACCTTAAATTTTATTTCTTAATGAAAACCATAGGATGTCTTCCCTGAGGCAAGTCATAGCTTCACCCATGAGTATTCCAAGAATGCTTAGTGACACTAGAAACAGATATTCTATCACCCAGCTTCATGCTGAATCATAGTGGTACAGATATATATTTCTCTTGGAACATTTCTGTTTGCAAAAGATTTTTATAGTCAGTGCCTTACATGTATTAGTCAAAGCAGGTGAAGGTAAATTTTAGTAAACTGAGTTAAGCTAAAGTTCAATAACATTGAAGGTATAAATTTTACTATGCTGATAACTAGGAACTGTAAAGTCAACACATTATTTTAACTATCAAAGGCAAAAATCTTGAATAGAAATATGTGTTCAAACAAACACAAATACTTTATAGAAATTATTAAGGTTATATCTTTTGGGAAAATATTTTGGATCCTGGAATAAATTTTGCATTTCTGAATCTTCTTTAAGTACTGTTGGATTCCATAGAACATTTTCATAATAGTATGTATAATTCATAATTTTTTCAAAGTTTGAAGTAGTAAGGCTAGATTTTACTTTATAGCTTCTATCACCTGTCACATAATCTTCTGCAGATAGAAATAGCACAATCTAAAGATATTCCTATGGGGGCTTATACAAATTTTCATGGAAGTTGCATTAGTTAAGAGAATGTCACTCCTCCTAAATTGCTAAAGCATTGAAAAGGAAATCTGGGAAAGAAAATTATGGCTCTTTTGAAAAAAAAATATACATTTCTCAAGAAATTATGATGTTTTGTTAGCTTTTGCCTTCTTCTAGGGTGATCATTTATGAAAGAGAATTTTTAGTGCCTGCTTTGGTGTAGTTGGGAAGGATCAGTGGGGTATTTTGTAGACCCCAACCATGCAGAGTGATCCATAAGATTTTGGACATAAAGAACTCTCTGAAAGTATCAAGTTAGGGAGACTTAATCCAGGATTACAAGAATTACATGGTTGAGAAAGGGCATATGGTGAGTTCCTAGGGAAGGCAAAATGATCTAAATGAATATGAAATAATAAATTCATTATTCTCTTGTCACTATTTCCCAATTGCTAACTTTCTCTTTCTCTACTCTGATACTGTCTTTTGCTCCACCACTAAGTTTCATATTTGAAACCAGAGAAAGAGACCACATAATTTTTCTGGCAACCTCTCTTGGCATTGCAGAAAAACAAATTTTGTTTTTTTTTTCAGTTGCGTCTAACTCTTTTCCTCCAGCTCATTTTATAAATGAGGAAACTGAGGCAGAGTTAAGGAATTTGCCAAGGTTCATACAACTGGCAAGTAGATGAGACTGAATTTGAACTCAGGTCCAGTGCTCTATTCAATGAGCCACCTAGCTGCTTCTGAAAAACAATATTTGAAAAAATGCAGATGTACTTTGAAAATTATATTATACACGTATGTATGTAGATAATATGTATTTATTTATTTTAAATAATAATTACTACTTTAAATAGCAGCATAGGGCAAGGAATGAATGAGGAATAGGGAATCGAGAAAATGGAGCATCAAAAACAAATTACACTTACCAAAAAGTGACCCTGTCATACCATGCACAAAATATACACTGTCTAAATTTCAGCAGAAGGTTGATGTGAAAACATTGCCATTTTCATTTAAAAATTTGTGAATTTTGTTTCTTCTGTAAATATTTTGTTTCAACAATTAGCAGAGTTGAATGCAGTAAGGAATCACTGTAGACATGAGAAAGGAAAGAAGGAAACAGATATTTATTAAGCACCTACTATATGCCTGACACTGTATTAAGAATTTTACAAATATTGTCAAATTTGATCCTCACAAAAATTTTTGGGAAGCAGGTGTTATCATTATATATATATGTATATATATATATATATATATATATATATACATATATATATATATATATATACACACATATATTACTGTTGTGGAAATCGAGCAGAAAGAGATTAATTAACTTGTCCAAAGTTGTATAATTGATGTTTGTGCTTGGATTTGAACTCAGGTCTTCCTGAATCCAGGTACATCATTTTATTCATTATGTCACCTGGCTGACTCCAGGAATAATTATAAAGTAATACAAATAGAACTGGACATGACTTTTGAAATCATCTAGTCCATTTCTTTCATTTTGTATGAGGAAATTGAGTCATAAAGAGGGAAAGTAATCTATATATGGTAGTCTATCTATGTCAATAACTTTTGCCAACATCCACTTGATCTCTAAACTACAATTTTTGGGAAAAAGTTTCCTCTGATCTATTTTAGATGCTTACTTAAAGGCTTTATTTGATGAACCTCTTGTTCATTGTTCATTCTGACATTTAAATAATTTGGATGGGGGAAATGTGACATATGTTTGTCAAAGAAGATATTAATTTGGATGGAACTTTTATTCCCTCTGTCTCCATTTCCTCTGATTCTGGTTAGAGTCACTCGAATGTCACTACAGCAACTTTAATTAAAAAGATTTCCTTTAGACTTCAATAGATAAGGTTCAGATAATAGAGAAATGTTAGAGAAAGTACTGATTGAATATGTCCTGATAAGAAATAGCTTTATTTTTTTTTCCACAAAAAAAAAAAATTTTTCCATTCATCTTTTGCAATTCCAAGGGAATATAAAATCTGGCAGTCTCTCTGTACACATATAATCATTCATTTGCAGTAATTCTGGGCTCCATACTGTGTTTTCACTAATGATGCCATGTATAAGTACCTCATTTTCATTGATAAATTCCCTGTGTCAAATTGGCGCTAACTACAGTGAAGTTTGCCTGTAGTCTGCTATAACCTTGCTTTTTAGCTAATATGACCTACTTAATTCTTCAGTAACTATTAATTCAAGTTAAGTGACTTGTCTCTTTTTAACTTGGAAAAAATCACCTTGAAAAATTATATTCCACTGACTAGGAGAATTAAATAGCATGACCACATCAAAAGAGTCTGGTATTAATTTTTCACTGTTTTTGTAAGATGACACATTCCTGTCTTTGAACATAATGCCAGCAACATATTTAATGGATATAATTAAATATCACTTAGACAAGGGACTACTAAAAATTATCCCTATAATTCATAATCTTCCTACACTTATCCTCTCTCCCCACCCCACAACTTTGTTTCTATGAATATTACTGTATGGTAGATATTCATTAATTTTCAAATGACAGAGACTGTTCTGTGTATGACCCTTAAAAGTGTCAGCCATTTGATTATGAAATTTTTCTATAGATAATCTTCAGTGGTAGCAATCCAGTAGAACCATTTCTTCAGAAATGATCTCCTTCACCATTGATCATAAGAAGCACTCTGAAAATGAGAGGCCATGCATATGAGACTTTTTATTTCTCTTTTTTCTTTCTCCCTCCTTTTCTTTCCTCCCTTCATTCTTTCTGTTCTTCCTCTTGCTTTATTTGTTGTGTAATTACTCTGTACAAACTTATTTTAGGTCTGCTTGAAGACACAGAGATATGTAGGAAATAACCCTTGTTCTTTGAGGAACTCCTGGAATAAACACAATACACACTAATATAATGTATGATGGCTTTCCTATAAATAGTGCTAAGAGTATTCAGAGGAAGAAGTGATCACTTGTGTCTGGTCAGTTGGAAGACTGGAATTGCATAGTTGAAAAATAAATGCAATTGTCTGAATATGTAAGTTAATAATGTTATCTAAATTATATAAAAATCACTTTCAAGTCAGAAGAATGTAATAACACTATCTCTTTTATAATGCTTTTTTTCTTTTTAAAACTCAGGTTCACAATGGATTCTTCAGTAGTACTCGGAGTTTTCATAATAATGTATAGTGTGTGTGTGTGTGTGTGTGTGTGTGTGTGCATGTGTGAATGTATCAGAGAGCATTCTTAATAATTAATTAGATAATTTACAGAAATGTCACAAATATTTGCCCTTATTATTTTATAAGGTATGTTTAGAAAGTGAGTGCAGAAGACTTTAGTAATCACAGCTCTAGTGTAGACAGTTTTACACCTGTTTAAAAAGTTAAGAGAGTATTTTTTGAATAGTTACAAAGAGAAAAAGTTAACCTGGCATCAATGTATGTGTAGCATCAAAACACTCAAATGACAAATTCAGTGAATAAACTCTATTTTATCTACAAATAATATAATATGTTTTATTTAAAGGTCTACCTGATATGTTAATTTTAAAGTTGTTCACAATAGAAACATTTCAACTGTTAGAAGCTGCAGTAAACAGTAGTAATGTCCAGCAGCCAATATAACCACTAAATGATTTTTATTATTAAAATCCCTCCTATAATCCTCATTGACTAAAAACAGCTAAAATGAATTTCATGAATGCATTTGTATTAATTAGATGAAGGAACACTGTGGAATTGCTTAACCCAATCAAGACTCAAACTCATCGATTTCAATCTAACAGTACAACACTACATGACACAGTCCATTCCAAGTGCTTCAGTAAATTCAGATAAATTTACCCTGTTTTTATATTGCTGCTTAAGATTTTAATATTGCATACTTGTTTTTTCATCCCTGATGAACATTGAGTATTTGAAAACATACTAAAAAAAGAAAAGAAATAACCATTAAGAGACAACTGAAATTAGTTAAAACTTTTATAAAAGGAAAATTAAAAAGCATTGGGGTATCCTTTCATTCTAATTACATTTATTATAATTCATGTAAAAGATCAATGAAAATTTAGTGAACTGATAGTATTTATCCATACTCTAAGTATTGTTTTGCTCTCCCATTTTTAAAGGGCAGAGCTACATAGAATCACAGATTCTTAGAAGTGCAAAGGATGTTAGATATCTACTAGTCATCACTGTAAATCTCCTTTAGATCATGTCGAATGATCATTATGCCCCTCCCTGAAAATTTTCACCTTTTAGGCTATAAGCTTCTCGAGAGAATAGGCTACTACAATTTTTCATCTTTGTATTACCATCGCTTAACACAAGAGTTTGTACATAGAAAGCAAGTAATAAGTATTTCATGATATTTGTCCTTGTGACATATAGTCACATTTGAAAATTAGGTTTTATTTTGTTTTTATTACACTAAAATATGCATTTTTTGTAGATTCTACCCACTATTATTTATTCTGCTCTTGAAGTAACAACAAATATTATTTATTTTGAAATTTGAAGACAACTACGATGATTTTTTCTTGGGTTTATCCACGCTTAACCTTCTCTTTCCTGAAATAAACAAACAAAAAAACTAAGGTTTTCTTTATCCTTCTTTGTAACGCATAGTTTCCAGGAGTATTACTTTCTTCTTATATTCCTGTAGACACACTTTAATTTGTTAGTGTATATAGAATATGGAACCTGGAGTCAAAAAGATGAGTTCAAATTCAGATACTTTTTGGCTGTGTGACCTTAAACAAGTCACTTAACCTTTCTCTGCCTCAATTTCATCATCTTTAAAATAGGGAAAATAATAGCACTTAACTCCTGGGGTTATGAAGACCTAATGAGATAAAATTTGCGTAGTACTTTGAAACTATGAAGCACTATATAAATTGATATCATTAATTACCATTCTTAAGAGGCAATATGGTGAAGTAAAAAAAAAAAAAAATTGGAGTTCAATGGCCTAGCTTCAAAAACTGTCTCTTTCATTTGCTACTTCTTTGACTTCACTTAAACTTTCTGTGCCTCTTTTCTGTCATATGTAATGTGAGGTTGTTGTGTTCAATGATGTTTGAGATAACTTCCATCTCTTATTCATTGATCATATGTTACTACAGTCTAAATCCAACATAATAGTCAATAGGTGATTGTCCAGAGTACAGGGGGCTCATCTCTTTTTAATTTGGATGCTATATTTTCACTTATTTAACCAATGATTATAATACTTTTATTATCTGCTAAGCATTTCTGGCTCATATTGAGATTGTAGTAACTAAAAATCTCTAAGATTTTAATAGAATAAGTCAACACTGTCTCCTTTAATCTTTCACTTTTACAGATGAATATTTGAGGCTGAATGTAAGACTTATAAAGTTACATTTTGCAGATGTTTGGCTTTGCATTCTAACCTATCTTTTACAATATCAATTCTGGCATACAAAGTTGTATTCTCCATCAGACCCAGACTTATAGTTTCTGCAGATTTGATAATATGTTGGCTACATATTGAGCAAATTCATTAATCAAATGTTAAGCACAATAAGACCAAAGACAAACATTTGAGGCATGATACTCTAGACCTCCTCCAAGTTAATATCATTTCATTAATCAAGAGCACCTTCTTGAAATCCATTAACGGAGGGTTAGTACTTCAAGAAGGACTAAGAAGGAAACTATAAAGTGCTCAGTGTATGTATTTCTGCGAGAGATAGGTGCATTATTCCAGATTCTGCCTTTTAGATAATTGTGATGCTGTACTGACAGGTACAGCATTTACGCCTTTTTATCTATGTTGAGCTCTCTTACAGTCACCTTACAAGAGAACTCTAGTGGTGATGGATGAGGAGAGGAGGCAGTTTCTGATAATTCTTTGCTCAGGTTGTAATTCTAGCATGCCTTTATGTTATTTAAAATATTGTTGGGGCGGAGCCAAGATGGCGTAGTAGAAAGATGCACATACACATAGCTCCGAACCCACAACCCATAGAACAACTACAAAGAAGTAACTCACGGCGAATTCTGCACCCAGAGGCCACAGAACACTGGAGCGAGGGAGATTTCTGTTCCGGAGAGACCTGCAAACCTCTCGTAAAAGGTCCTTTGTGCTGCGGACTGGGCGCCAGGACTGGGAGCTGAGTACAGCCCTGCCGTGGCCGCGGCACCAAGAGGAACAGATCCGAGCGGGCTTCAGGGACGGGATCTCCAGCGGCCGCACAAGTACCTCCACCCACAGGTGACGGGGGTTGGTGAGAGAGTCCCTTTGGCGGGTCGAGGGGGGAGTGGGGTGCCCCCATGACTCGGGCCCCCTCGGGAGACAGAAGCTGAGGGGCAGTGGCAGACCAGGGCTCCCCAAGCAGGCAGGAGCCTGGATCCATTGTTGAAGGTCTGTGCATAAACTCCCTGAGGGAACTGAGCCTGAGAGGCAGCCCTGCCCTCACCTGAGCATCTGAATTTAATCTCACACTGAATAGCAGCCCTGCCCCCGCCCAAAGCCCTGAGGCTGGAAGCAACATTTGAATCTCAGACCCCAAACACTGGCTGGGAGGATCAGGAGGTGAGGTGGGTGTGAGGAAAATATTCAGAGGTCAAGTCACTGGCTGGGAAAATGCCCAGAAAAGGGAAAAGAAATAAGACTATAGAAGGTTACTTTCTTGGTGAACAGGCATTTCCTCCCTTCCTTTCTGATGAGGAAGAACAATGCTTACCATCAGGCAAAGACACAGAAATCAAGGCTTCTGTGTCCCAGCCCACTCAATGGGCTCAGGCCATGGAAGAGCTCAAAAAGAATTTTGAAAATCAAGTTAGAGAGGTGGAGGAAAAGCTGGGAAGAGAAATGAGAGACATGAAGTCAAAGCATGAACAGCAAATCAGCTCCCTGCTAAAGGAGACCCAAAAAAATGTTGAAGAAAATAACACCTTGAAAACTAGCCTAACTCAATTGGCAAAAGAGGTTCAAAAAGCCAATGAGGAGAAGAATGCTTTCAAAAGCAGAATTAGCCAAATGGAAAAGGAGATTCAAAAGCTCACTGAAGAAAATAGTTCTTTCAAAATTAGAATGGCACAGATGGAGGCTAAGGACTCTATGAGAAAGCAAGAAATCACAGAACAAAGCCAGAGGAATGGAAAAATGGAAGATAATGTGAAATATCTCATTGGAAAAACAACTGACCTTGAAAATAGATCCAGGAGAGACAATTTAAAAATTATGGGACTACCTGAAAGCCATGATCAAAAGAAGAGCCTAGACATCATCTTTCATGAAATTATCAATGAAAACTGCCCTGAGATTCTAGAACCAGAGGGCAAAATAAATATTCAAGGAATCCACAGAACACCACATGAAAGAGATCCAAAAAGAGAAACTCCTAGGAACATTGTGGCCAAATTCCAGAACTCCCAGGTGAAAGAGAAAATATTGCAAGCAGCTAGAAAGAAACAATTCAAGTATTGTGGAAATACAATCAGGATAACACAAGATCTAGCAGCTTCTACATTAAGGGATCAAAGGGCATGGAATAGGATATTCCAGAAGTCAAAGGAACTAGGACTAAAACCAAGAATCACCTACCCAGCAAAACTGAGTATAATACTTCAGGGGAAAAATTGGTCTTTCAATGAAATAGAGGATTTTCAAGCATTCTTGATGAAAAGACCAGAGCTGAAAAGAAAATTTGACTTCCAAACACAAGAATGAAGAGAACCATGAAAAGGTGAACAGCAAAGAGAAGTCATAAGGGACTTAGTAAAGTTGAACTGTTTACATTCCTACATGGAAAGACAATATTTGTAACTCTTGAAACATTTCAGTATCTGGGTACTGGGTGGGAGTACACACACACACACATGCACACACGCACACACACATAGAGACAGAGTGCACAGAGTGAATTGAAGAGGATGGGATCATATCTTAAAAAAAAAAATGAAATCAAGCAGTGAGAGAGAAAGATATTGGGAGGAGAAAGGGAGAATTGAATGGGGCAAATTATCTCTCATAAAAGAGGCAAGCAAAAGACTCATTAGTGGAGGGATAAAGAGGGGAGGTGAGAGAAAAACATGAAGTCTACTCTCATCACATTCCACTAAAGGAAAGAATAAAATGCCTACTCATTTTGGTATGAAAACCTATCTTACAATACAGGAAAGTGGAGGATAAGGGGATAAGCAGAGTGGGGGGGGATGATAGAAGGGAGGGCATGGGGAGGAGAGTGCAATTTGAGGTCAACACTCATGGGGAGGGATAGGATCAAAAGAGAATAGAAGTAATGGGGGACAGGATAGGATGGAGGGAAATATAGTTAGTCCTATACAACACAACTATTATGGAAGTCATTTGCAAAACTACACAGATTTGGCCTATATTGAATTGCTTGCCTTCCAAAGGGAAGGGGTGGAGAGCGAGGGAGCTAAAGAAGTTGGAACTCAAAGTGTTAGGATCAACTGTAATGTTCTTACCACTAGGAAATAAGAAATACAGGTAAAGGGGTATAGAAAGCTATCTGGCCCTACAGGACAAAAGAGAAGACAGAGACAAGGGCAGAGAGGGATGATAGAAGAGAGAGCAGATTGGTCATAGGGGCAATTAGAATGCTTGGCATTTGGGGGGGGAGGGGAGAAAAGGGGAGAAAATTTGTAACCCAAAATTTTGTGAAAATGAATGTTAAAAGCTAAATAAAAAAAAATAAAAAAATAAAAAAATAAAAAAATAAAATAAAATAAAATATTGTTTTTGAATTGTATACTTTAATTATTCAAATTAATTTCAAAATAAGCTTTGTTTCCATATCCTTTTTTAGGTATCTTCTCATTAAACTACTAAAAATGTTACCATTATTATTTTTATTATCTGTATAATTATTGAACTATGTATGTGAGAGATAGCAGACCTACCTTGGAATCAGGAAGATCTATCTCTGATACATGCTGTCTGTAAAGCCATAGGTATTAACAACTTTTTTTTTCTGTCTCAGGTCTAGGGCAATCAGTTGCAGAATGTGGATTTGAAAAAGGATAATGTAAGCTTTTTTTCAATAAATGGGAAGATCCTTGCAAAAAGAATTGTTTTCTTTTTGACTCAATATTCCAAGTCCTTAATACAGAGTCTAGAAATTTTACTCAAAAAATGTTTATTGAATAAATAAATCAATGGAGAAAGTTCCATAGTTAAATGAAATGAAAGGAAAGGAAACACAGATTCAGAACAAACAAAAAATAAAAAATCATATAAATGGTATGATTAGTCTTATTTCATTAGATATATATGTGTATATATATATATATTATTTGTGTATCTTTCCATATTTCTACATACTGCATATATTTCCTTTTGTGAAGTAATATTTCTTTAAACAGATATTATTTCTTTTGCTTTCACAATGACATAGGATAGATTTCCCTACTATTCTCCTTTACAAATTAAATATCTCAGCCTAAAAATGAATATCAGACAGTAGGTTTTTAATAAATATTGTTGAATTAGTGTGCTCAAAAGAATTACATATATGTTTAAATTGTAAAAGAGGATAAAAAAATCAGGAAAGATCTATCTCAAGTTTCACCATGGTGACTATGGTTCAGGTTCCTTTTTATTTCTGATGCTTTCCACATATGACACTATAAAGTGTTCTCCCATTCTTTGTATAATTTTTCTTTAAGAATAAATGAAGCTTCATTTTAATTTTTACTGGTGTTATATATTGGTCATCAAATTTTTATTATTTCAATGATTTTTGCACTGAGAGAACTTTAAAAATATATTTATGTACTGCCCAAATAGGCTCTTACTACAAGCAACACAATTAATTGTCCCTGAAAATGCCCTATCATTGGTCTGAAACTCAGAATATTTTTCTTTCTCAAGCGATTGCCAGTGCCAAATGCTTAACAGTTAAATCCAAGATAGAAGATGTCTTTCAAATCTTGTAAAAATCAAAGTAGTGATTGCAAAGAGATAAGAATAATGACCATTCTTCCCTTTAAAAAAAATGAGTTTGAAGTTGACATAAAGTTGGAAAGAAGGAGGACAAAGCAGGAAGGGTTAGCAGATGCCTGAAAAACAAAACTGCAATTAACAATAATAATGAAAATATTGTTTTTCCAAAAACTGAAATAAATATAAATGCAGTGAATTATATTCCAGGTGAAGAAATAAACAAACTTAAGAAATACAACTCATGGTAGGAAAAGCTACAGTGACCTGTGAATATCCATCACTTTATGGGATTGATATATTAAAACAGCCATTTCTATTAAGCAAATTCACTTAACCATTTATTTAATTAAAATTTTAGTAAAGGAAATTTAATTTTCAGCACTGATTTTGTTGTAGCAAGAGATACTAAACTGCAGAAGATATTTTTGACCTTATCAAGCTTAAAAACTGCTAGGGAAAGCATGTCACAGAGATACATTTCTATAAATACAGTTGAGAATATATATACATGAGAAGGGAAAAATGGAATGGAAAAAGAAAAATCTAACAAGAATAATTGTGTCTGTGTAAAGAACAGTGGAAATGTATCAACTTTTGGTCAGTATTGTGGTAAGACTACAACAATTTGTTGGACTGGCTCCATTAGAAAACTATACCTCACGCACTTAATCTTTAATTTTTTTGGACTTAGATGAAGACTTCAGCTTCATGTGAAACTTTTTCCTCCAGGCCTCAGACTGTCCCCTGTCTCAGATAATCCATTCTTCTCACCCAAGATTAAAGTGCCACTGATCAGACCCCTCACCAAAGCCTCCAACCCCAGTCTCTTAGTTCTTTAGCCCCATCACAGGTCTGAAAAGTCAGATCCCAGTCTTTTCCTAGTAGGATCTTATGTATGAGAAAAGTCACTAAAACAAACTCATAGGATTCTTGCTGGTAGAACTCCCAATTAAGACTTAGTATATTGTCATCCCAGCATTAATAAAGTCCCACGCCTTACGCTGTCAATTGATATGATATTGA
Source organism: Notamacropus eugenii (assembly GCF_028372415.1). Classification (NCBI taxonomy): domain Eukaryota; kingdom Metazoa; phylum Chordata; class Mammalia; order Diprotodontia; family Macropodidae; genus Notamacropus; species Notamacropus eugenii. The sequence continues at coordinate 131,357,618 of NC_092873.1, read as the reverse complement.
AGTCCTGTGATACAGAAAACTAACAGCCTCCCCTTTCATTACTTTAAATTGTTTCCTCCTCATCCACATCAACCTTATCCAACCTAACTCTGTCTATTCCTTCCATTGTGCCTTCTAGAATCTACATTCTATGCTTAACAAATCTCTTATCATTTAAATTTCTTCCTCTCATGTTCTTTTCATCTTCTGGTACTAAAATAGAACGAGTTCCCCCAATAAGATTGTATCCCAGACTATAGTTTTCAGTACTTCTTTAATATCCTTTCCCCTCCAATACAGTGGTCCTAGAAGGAGAGTCTTTTTACTATTTATTCTGCATTGCAACTACAAGGTCTAATCTCTGTATCAGAATTTAAGAATCATTCTTTCTTTGAGACTCATTCTATGTAGATATAACACTCAATATAAATCTTGAGAGTAGTCATCTACTGTTACTAGATTTATCTTCTTTCTCTGTCTCTCTCTCTCTGCCTCTCTCGAGGTCTCTGTATCTCCCTCTGTATCTGTCTCTCTGTTTCTCTCTGTCTATGTCTTTCTGTTTCTGTCTCTCTCCTCTCTCTCTCTCTCTCTCTCTCTCTCTCTCTCTCTCTCTCTCTCTCTCTCTCTCTCTCTCTCTCTCTCTCTCTCTCTCTCTCTCTCTCTCTCACACACACACACACACACACACATATATATACACACATGCCTATATTTATATATGTATACATATACATGTTCACATATGTATAATGAGAATAAGTGTGTGTGTGTGTGCACAGAGATATTCCTTCAAAGAAACTCTTTTCTCAGTTCCACAGTGTATATAACTCCTAAGACCTATTCCTTCATTGCACTTTAATCAAATGTAGGGATGATCATAAAATTAATATCAGCAACACCCACAAGTATTCCATTTCCATTGTTAACAATCATGAAACTGTTTTATAACTATAATATCTCTCATTTCATCTCTCTACACCTTGCTATTACTAAATCTATTCTTTACTGTCATCATATGATTTAGTCCTTTCAGCCTTCACTATACTCCTAGGCCTTCATCTATGCCGTGAATTCACTTTCCTGCCTTCCTAACCTTAATTATACTTAATTAATAATATCATTTTATTTTGCCCTCACCTTTAATTTGGAATTCTTTGTACCCTTGTCCAAGATGTCTTAAACATGGCTATGTTCTTTCAATTTCATCACAAATGTTTTACCAAAATTTAACAGTTATGTATCTGAGCAAAACTTTTTCCATGGATACACTTGGTGGGTCATGTTTCTTTTGTAACAAATTTGTTCTCTGAAAGACCATATTTTAAAATCTTTCTTTCTCTATGAAATGTTCATTCAAAGAAATTGTTTTTATCTTATCCATTTCTTTACTACACTTTATAAACTTCAATTCAGTACATTCTATTTCAGACAAGAAATATTTGTGGAATACCTACTAAGTACAAGTTGTAGGCTATGTTGCAGGAAATTTTTAAGTGGGGAAATAAGTATTGAACTAAAAACTTTCCTATGATTTTTTTTTCCAAAATGGTTCAATGATTGAATAAAAAGAGAAGTTATACAGGCAAAAAGTGATTATCTACTTTCTCTATGCAATCTCTTTTAAGTTTGCTCAGTGTAAAAAAAAAATAATTTAAAAGAAATCTCTTTTCTTCCTGAGTTATATCAAAGCCCTCTTCAAATTAATTAGGTTGCTTTCCTGCTATCTGAATATCCAAATATATTCTCCATGTTATTAAGGATTTCTCTGTCAAGAAAAAAATAAGATTGCTTTTTACATCTCTAGTTGCATTTTTGATCAAGAATATATCTTCCCAATACTTTAGAGCTATTTGGATCAAAAGCACCTTATCTCAAATATGAATAATAATGTGCTAGCTTAATCAAACTCGACTTCTTGTTTCTTTTATACTATTATTTTCCATCTACAAAAATTGTGCATAAATGTATCAACTGTTATACATAAAATATGGACAACGTGGTGCTAAAGAATCCTGGATATCAAGTATTAAAAGAAAAATTGCCAGTATTTCTTTAGTTTGCTTACTCTTGTCTAGTCACCTTAACCTTAATCATCTAATCTCTGAGTGTATATCTTAACATTTGGAAGAGAGATCTATTGTTATGAGTCATTGGGGATCACATATTTTTAAAGTTCCTAATGATTTGGAAAGTGGCACAGAATAATAAAATCACTGAATCTGAACACCCCAATCCACTTGATCATAAACTGTGTTTTTATTACCTTGGGAAAACATTTAACTCCTTGTAGCTTCCATTTCTTTAATTGTAAAATGAGTCAGTTGGACTACTCTGCCCAATATGGTTAAGAAAAGCTGATTTGGAGCATCATAAAAAATATTGCTAATGGTTTCTGTTATATGCTAACTGCTCCACAACTCCAAAGCTAACTTTATCATGTCTACCATGACTACACTTTGTCTCCCTAATGAAAGACACACACACACACACACACACACACACACACACACTCACAGAGTAACTTGAATATAAAATAAAACCAAATTCCTTGTCATAATTAAACTGATTTTTTATGAAGCTTATCAAATGGATCTTTTCTTGCTTATGTTTTTGTTATAGTTTTGATATAACATCAAGTACATTAATGGAGGGGAAAAATATAAACAAAGACATAAAAATTTTTTCTGATGAAATAAATACACATATTTATAAGCAAAATTATTTGATAGGCATTTAAATTTTCATCCAAGTAATTGTTTTCTGAGATACTTGAAACATATCTATGACTTCATTACCTGTAGTCACAAATCGTCTTTCCTAGTTAGGTTTAATTTTAATTTTATCTGACAGAAGGAACAGATGGAAAGTGCACTCAGAAAAAGGGTTTTTAATCCTGGAAATCTCGATACATTTGAAAATGACTTTTTAGTTTTTTATTTTATTTTTGTTAATAATTATTTTGTCTTAAGTCTTCAACAATCACTTCAATAAGTTTAAAATTTTTATCCCCCTTCATCTCCCCTCTCTTCCCACAACAGCATGCAATTTTATATGGATGCTACATATACATTCATATTAAACACATTTTCACATTAGTCATGTTGCTTAGAAGAATTAAAACAAATAGGAGAAACTATGAAAGAAAAACAAAACAAAACATAACAAAGTAGAAAATAGTCTGCTTCACTCTGAGTTCTGACTCTTTATTTCTTTCTCGAAGGTTGATGGCATTTTGCATCAAGGGTCTTTTGGAAATGTTTTAGGTCCTTGTATTGTTGTGAAGCGCTAAATCTATTATAAACAGTCCTTGTACACTGTGACTGTTACTGTGCAGAATATTCTCATGGTTCTGCTCATTTCACTCAGCATCAGTTCATGTAAGTCTTTCCAGGTTTTTCTGAAGTCCACCTGTTCATCGTTTCTTATACTACAATAATATTCCATTACATTCACATAGCACTACTTGTTCAGTCATTCCTCAATTGATGGGCATCCTCTCAATTATCAGTTCTTGGCCACAACAAAAAGAGCTGTGATAATTATTTGCATATATGTGGATCCTTTTCCCATTTTTTTGATCTCTTTGGCATACAACCCTAGAAGAGGCTGGGTCAAAGGGTATGCAGGTTTTTATAGCCCTTTGGACATAGTTGCAAATTGTTTTCCAGAATGGTTGGATCAGCTCACAGTTCTACCAACAATGAATTAGTGTTCAAATTCCTTAAATTTCTTTTTCTTCTCTTACTGCTACAGCTAACATTTCTGGTCCCATATTGAATAACAGTGGTGACAACGGACATCCTTTTTTCACCCCTGATCTTACTGAAAATGCATCTATCTTGTCCCCATTGCATATAATGCTTGCTGATGGTTTCAGGTAAATAGTGTTTTATTGTTTTGTGAAAGTTCCATTTATTCCTGTGCTTTCCAGTGTTTTCCATAGGAATGGGTGTTATATTTTGTCAAAAGTTTTTCTGTATCTATTGAAATAATCATATAGTTTCTGTTGGTTTTGCTGTTGATATGATCCATAATACTAATAATTTTCCTGATATTGAATGTGTCCTGCATTTCTGGCATAATTCTTACTTGATAAAAGTGTATTGTCTTAATAAGTTGTGATAATCTATTTACTAATATCACATTTAAAATTTTTGCAGCTATATTCATTAGGGAAATTGGTCTACAATTTGTTTTCTCTGTTTTGACTCTTCCCAGTTTAGGTATCAGCACCATATTTGTATCATAAAAAGAATTTGGTAGGACTCCACCAATTTTCCCAAATTATGTATATAGTATTGGTACTAACTGTTTTTAAATAATTGGTAGAATTTGCTTTATATAACCATCTGATCCTGGAAATTTTTCCCTAGGGCATTCATTAATGGCTTGCTCAATTTATTTTTTTTTCTGAGATGGGGTTATTAAAGTGTTTAACTTCCTCTTCAGATATTCTGGACAGTTCATATTTTTTGTAAATATTCATCTATTTCATTAAGATTTTAAAATTATGTACATGCAGCTGGGCAAAATCATTTCTAATTATTGTTTTAATTTCCTCATCATTAGAGAAGAGTTCACCCTTTTCTTTTTTTGATAGTGGTAATTTGGTTTTCTTCTTTCCTTTTTTTAATCAAATTGTCCAAAGGTTTATCAATTTTATTGTTTTTTTTCACTAAACCCACTCCTAATTTATTTATTAGTTCTATAGTTTTCTTAATTTCCATTTCATTAATCTCTGCTTTGGTTTTCAGTAATTCTAATTTAATTAGAGGTTTACAATTTGTTTTTTTCTAGCTTTTTCAGTGGCATGCCCAATTATTTTATCTCCTCTTTCTCTATTTGATTCATATAAGCATTCAATGATGTAAATGATATAAAATTTCCCCTAAGAACTATTTTTGCTGCATCTCATAAGATTTGATAGGCTGTCTCATTATTATCAAAGTCTTGAATGAAATTATTGATTGTTTCTATGATTTGTTCTTCAGGTATAGATTATTTATTTTCCAATTGATTTTTGTTCTATCTTTCCATGGTCCTTTATTGAGTATAAATTTTATTGCATTATGATCTGAAAAGAATGCATTGACTTTCTCTGCCTTTCTGCTCTGAATTGTGAAGGTTTCATGCCTTAGCACAAGGTAAATTTTTGTGTATGTGCTATGTATCATTGAAAAAAGGTATATTCCTTTCTATTTCCATTCAGTTTTCTCCAGAGAGGCACCATATCTACCTTTTCCAAAATTCTACTCACTTCCATAAATCAGTTCTCATTTATTTTGATGTTAGATTTACCAAGTTCAGAAAGGGGAAGCTTGAGGTCCTCCTCCAGTATAATTGTGTTATTTCTTCTTGTAACTTCCTTAACTTCTCCTCTAAGAATTTGGATGCTATATCACTTGGTACATATAGGCTTAGTAATGATATTATTTCATTTTCAGTAGTGTCTTTTAGCAGGATATAGTTCTTTCCTTATCTGTATTGATTAGACCTATGTTTGCTTTGTCTGAGATTAGGATTGCTACCCCTGCTTTTTGTTTTCTTTTACATCAGCTGAGGCATAATATATTCTACTCCAGCCTTTTATCATTACCCCATGTGTATCTCCCTGTTTCAAATATGTTTCTTGTAAACAACATATTGTATGATTATGTAATTTTAATCCATTCTGCTATCTGCCTGCATTTAATGTGAGAGTTCATCCCATTCACATTCAAAGTTATTATTAATATCTGTGTCTTTCTCTCCATTCTCTTGCCCCCTGCCTTTATGCTTTTATTCCTCCCTTCTCCCTTCCCCACCTCGAGATTTATTTTTGACCACCATCTCCTTCAGTCTTCCCTCCCCTCTATCAGTCCCCCTCAATTTTTCCTTCCTATTTCTTCCCTCCCTTCTATCCATCCCTCTCTTTTCTTTTCCCTTTCCCCTCCTATTGACTATAGGGCAAGTTAGATTTCTATACTTAACTAAGTATGTTGTTCCCTCCTTGAACTAAATCTGATGAGAGTAAAGCTCAAACAATTCTCATATCCCTCCCTTTTGTCCTTCAACTATAACATATTTTTGTGCCTCTTCATGTGATGTAATTTACCCTATTCTGCCTACTCGTTTCCTCTTCTCCCATTACAATCCTGTCACACCCTCAAATTAAGTTTCATCTTCACATCACTTTATTTGTACCCACTCCCTTTATCTATGTATATACATTTTAAATGTCATAATAAATACACAGTTCTCAATATTAAGAAGTATCATCCTCACATATAGGCATGTGAACAGTTTGTCCTGATTGAATAACAACTATTTTCCCCTGTTAACCTGTTTATGCCTCTCTTGAGTCTCATACTTGAAAATCAAATTTTCCATTAACCTCTGGTCTTTTCATCAGGAAGGTCTAGAATTCCTTAATTTCCTTGAATATCCATCTGCTTGATTGAAAGATAATGCTCAGGCTTTCTGGGTAATTTATCCTTGGTTGTAGTCCAAGATCCATTGCCTGACAGAATACCATATGCCAAGACCTCACACCTTTTAATGTAGAACCTGCAAGATCTTGTGTGTTCCTGAGTGGTTTCTTGGTATTTGAATTGCTATTTTCTGGCTGCTTCCAGTATTTTCTCCTTGAACTGATAGTCCTCGAATTTGGCAACATTATTCCTTGGTGTTTTCAACTTGAGATCCCTTTCAGGAGGTGATTGGTGGATTCTTCTGATGACTATTTTGTCCTCTGGATCTAGGATCTCAGGGATTTTTTCTTGATGATTTCTTGGAACATATTTTTTTCATCATGGTTTTCTGGTAGACCAGTTTTTTTTTAGATTTTTCTCTCCTGGATCTTTTTTCTAGATCAGTTGTTTTTCCAGTGTGGTATTTTAAATTTTCTTCTATTTTTTCTTTCTTTAGATTTTGCTTGACTGACTCTTGATGCCTAATATAGTCATTAGCTTCTGCTTGCCCAATTCTAAGTTTTAACAAATAGTTTTCTTCAATTAGTTTTTGTACTTCCTTTGTCATTTATCCAATTTTCCCAGTTAGATCTTTGTATCTCCTTATTCATTTGTTCAATTTTACCTTTTAAGGAGCTGTTCTCTTCAGTGAATTCTTTTTTCATTTTTTCAATTTTATTTTTTTCAATTTTTGGACATTTTTTCCTCTACCTTTCTAATTTGACTTTTAAAAACCTTCTTGATTACTTCCAACAATGATTTTTGTGCTTGAGACCAGTTCATATTCCCTTTTGAGGTACAAGTTGTGAGTACAGAGTCAATTATGTCCTCTTCTGGATTCATATTTTGATATTCCCTATCCCTGCAGTAAGATTCTATGTTCTTTGCTTTTCTGATTTGCTTCTTGATCATAGTGATTACCTTTTTCCTGACTTATAAAGTGGATCTCTGATTCTGGGGCACAGAGGGCACTCTCCTATGTTACTTATGCTGGGAGATTTGGACCTGGTTTTGTGTATTGTGACCTCTGGTTCTTTCAACTTGAATCTATATAATGCTGCAGCTTACCTGGTGCTTAGCTGACTGGTGTGTGCCAAGGCTGAGGCCAGGTGAAGTATTTCTGAGTTCCCCATGGTTACACTGAAAATCCTGTTGTGAGGTGTAGGGGAGGGGATGATTTGGCCATGGGAAGTCTCGTCCTCCCCTAGATTTGCACTACAGCATAGGCAGGCTCATTGGCTTGTGAACCTCCTCTGTACTGGTGTCTTCCCAATTCCCCCAGCTGTGTTAAGACATGACTGGCGTCCTGGTGTTGGCACTTATGGGCTCCAAACCCCTGGGGCTCTGGCTCTTCTGCTTGTCCACTTAGGTGGTTCTTGTGACACTTCCAGTACTGTACTGCTCTGCTTCAGCCACAGCAAGATTAACCCATCTAGGTGGTCTCCCTAGCCTTCAAGCTAAAAAATTCCTGGCTTCACTATTCCAAGATTTTTCCTGGGGCAATATTCTCTGGGGTTTTTGAGGTAATCAAGAGGAGGCTGAGAGTACTTATCATTTACTCTGCTGTCTTGACTCTGGGAAATTCAAGTAGTTGACTTTCAAAAATTTAGTCAGTAGCCTGTTCACCCCAGGAGTGGCTGCTGCTGTTATCATGGGACTTGCACTTCTCTCTCCCTTAGTTCCACTGGACTCCTGGCCTGCACTGAGAGGTTTCAGAATCTGCACTGAAGCTTCTTATTCATCCTTCCTGGGTTATTCCTTCTCTGCTATGGCTATGGCTAACTCTGCTCTGGTGCAGCCTGAGCACTCTGTGCTTCCCCTGCCCCATGCAACAGAGTCTTCCTCTTAACCTTCCAAGCTGTCCTGGGCTGGAAATCTGTCATACTTTGTTGCCTAGTGAATTCTGTCACTCTAAACTTTGTTCAGATTCACTTTTTAGGGGTATCTGAAGGATTTTCTAGAAGAGGTCAGATGAGTCCGTGCTTTCACTTGACTGTCTTGGCCCCCCTGAAAATGACTTTTTTAGAAGAGAGGTGGTACCAAGATGGCAGAGTAAAGACAGAGACTTCCCTGAACTCTCCCCTACAAATATCTTTAAATAACAACTCTAAACAAATGCTAGTGCAACAGAATCCACAAAAAGAGAGTTAAAAATATTTCCAGCCTAAGATAATTTGGAAGAAGAACAGGCCAGTTCTGTTGTACCAAGATTAGAGAGGAGCACAATCTAGCACTGGCCACATAACCACAATCCTGGCCCCAGCAAGCCAGGAACAGGCCTCAGAGCAATTGAATCAGTAGCAGTCATGGCAATTTCCAGACATCTTATCACACAGATATCAAAGTCAGCTTATAAGATCAGTAGGAAAAGTCTCTCAGACCTGGGTTAGAGTAGATCAGAATTGAATGCAGGCTGCAACAGTACAGACCTGCTCCCAGCAAAGCAGGAACGGGCTTTGGGAGTCACTGAATCTGCAGCTGTTTCTGGAGCTCTCAGCCCATAGATGGTGCAGGGGTCAAACAACTGGTCAGAAGATTACAGTGGTCTCTGCTTGCATTGAGGCAAGACTCTGTTGCTTTGTTCATCCTTGTATCTGCCTTACAGTCCTGGGTGGCAGTCCCAGGGCAAGAAGCAGTACTAGTACACCAGAGCTTGTGGCCACAGAAGTGGAAATCCCCTAACAGTTCCAAGGGGAGAAAAAACACTTGGGATCCTTCACAGACCAGAGCACACACAAGAGCATACTAAACACACTCTTATTTAGATCATACCACCTTTGAAAAACTGTTCACATTCCTACATGGAAAGATAATATTTGTAATTCTTGAGACTTTTCTCAGTTTTAGAGTGTTTGGAGGGATTATATACATATAGACTGAGGGCACAGGGATAATTGAATCTGAAGGGATGCTATCTAAAAAATAAAATTAAGGGGTGAGAAAGGAATTTATTGGGAAAAGGATAAATAGAATGATTAAATTATTAAATTAAATTGTACATAAAATTAAATTAAATTAAATTATACATAAGTTATCTGTCACATAAAAGGCAAGAAAAAGCTTTTTGCAATGGAGGGGAAGAGGGGTAGGTAAGAGGGAAAGAGTGAACCTTACTGTCATCTGATCTGGTGTAAGGAAGGAATAACATGCACTCTCAATTTGGTCTGAAAATTTATCTTACATTACATGCAAGTGGGGGGAAGGGGGTAAGCAGGGGTTGGAAGAATGATAGAAGGGAGGGCAAATGGGAGAGGAGGATAATTAGAAGTAAATACTTTTGAGGAGGGACAAGGTCAAAAGAGAGAACAGAATAAATCCAGGGCAGGATGGTATGGAGGGAAATATAGTCTTTCACATCATGACTGTTATGGAAGTGTGTTGTATGACTACATATGTGTAACCTATATCAAATTGCTTCCCTTCTCAGTGGCAATGGATGGAGAAGGAGGAAGGGAGAGAAGCTGGAATTTAGAGTTTTAAAAACTAATGTAAAAAGGTTTTTTATATGCAAATGGGAAATAAAACCTACAGGCAATGGGATATAGAAATTTATCTTGCCCTACAAGAAAATAAAGGGGAAGGGGATGAGAGAAAAGAGACGTGTGATAGAAGGGAGGGTAGAAGGAGGAAGGGGTCATCAGAATGCATAATCTCTTGCGGTGGGTAGAGAGTAGAGATGGGGAGAAAATTTCGAACTTAAAACCTTGTGGAAATGAATGTTGAAATCTAAAAATAAAGAAATTAATTTTAAAAAAAAATATTGAGAATACTGGACATGTATTCTGTGGAGAAGACAAGAAAAGAGACATTAATAAAGATCACTGCCCTGATATTCTAGAATCAGAGAGAAAAATAGGAATTTAAAGAATCCACCAATCATCTTCTGAAAGAGATCCCAGAATGAAAATTTCCTTGAATATTATAACCAAATTCCAGAACTCCTAGGTCTGTGATGGAACTACAGTCAGAATAACACAAGATTTAGTTACTTACACCTTAAAGGAGGGGCAAATGGATAAGCTAGAATACATTTTTTGGCTTTTTTAAATTTAAGAATAGTAATAATGTATTATAGATATATGTCTTGTTTTTGGTAATATGCCAAATCAGCTTTCTTATTAATTAATGTCAAAAAAGATTCAAAATATGTTTCATGCCAACAATGCATTATACAAGAATTATACATGCTTATATAATTTGGTTTGTTGTTCCATGACTTCCAATTAGATGATGCAGATTTTCAAGCAATTGCTGTATCTGAACTTTGCAATTTAATACAGTATAATTTGCATTTACAAAATGCTTTGCAGGGGAGCAGCCCAGGGAATGATGCATAATCAAATAAAATCACAATTAATGGCTAGTGCTAAAATTCCAGATCAAACATATCAAATAAAATTGCAAAAAACAGTTAGTGGAAAAAATGTCAGATTAAACATATGGGCTCTGATTTTAGATAATTAAAAAAATGAACAAGTTCTGTCTCTTGAATATTAATAAGAATGCTATTTAACAGTATGAGAAATAGTAAGATTATGTTGAAGACAGTCATAAATGCACTAGGATCATGACCATGCACCTGGATTTGTACTATACTACCCAGTGACAAATTCTGCTCTTCTCATTCTGGTGCTGGATTAGTTTAGTTATACAAGGGAGTTTGCTTTTTCAGATATAGTTTAGTAGAATTGTTTTAGGTAGGATGTAGAATATGCCAATTAATTGCAAGTAGCTTTGATGTTATGAGAAGATCTATTTCAACGACATGAAATGAATTTCCTCATTTGCAAACTGGACATCCTCCTACTCATATTAAGAAAATTGATGACTGAAAAATAGATATATTTCAAGAATTAAATATCTTTGCAAGTTTTATGGTTATTGTACTTATCACAGTCAATGAAAAGCATAGGCAAATTATGTCAGCTAAGTAAACCATACCCTGAAGGATTTGACATGAAAAGGCAGAATCATTCTTCTGAAATATTACCATTCTCATGTTTGCTTTAAAAATACATTTTTCTTTGTTAGTCTTGCCACTAATGCCTAATAATTTAAGGAATGTTGTATTTCCACAACACCTAACTTTGCACCTTGTGAATAGGAGAAAGTAAAAGTTGATGAATTGAATTGAATAAGGGGGAGGGCAGGAAATATCTCAATGAAATTATTTAAATAGAATGAAGAACTCAATGCCTATTGCTACCTAGATTTCTAAGTTAGGACTTTTCATTTATCTACTGTATGCCTAGGACTCTGCTTAGAGACTATAATGGCACAGAAACACAAAACAAAATTTTGAGAAGGCATTTATATGTTTATCATCATTCAATTTTTCCTATTTTAGGAACTTATGTTTAAAATTAGAGACACCATTCATGACACAAGAGAAATACTTGTTGTTCTGAAACGATGAATAATTGCATGACTTTTAATCTGTGAACTGGAAGCTAGTTTAGGGGAGTTACATTTTCATTCAGATACATTTTGAATGCCAAATACAGGATTTAGGACACAAATAAATGATCTTTTTTCTTATTAGTCATGTACTTTGCTATTATTAAAAATGACAAATCATCGCTGATTTGTTCTAAGCCCCTTTTACTATAAACAAATTGAATGTGGGCCTATTCTCACACATATATTTATTTGGATACAGAAAAGAGAACCTGGAGATATTAAAAAAAAAAAAAAAGCAAATGTATTCAGACAGCTCACATTTACTCCCTAGCTATTACTCAACTGTGTCTAGTTCTTAATTTTTTTTCATACTTTCTATGTCCTTTTAGTCCATCCAGTACTGGCTTTGAAAAATCACATTGATGAAATAAAAATGAATTCCTAAATTTCAAAGTAATAAATATTTATTCACAAGTTATGTTGAGACAGAAAGCTAGAAAAAAAAAAACTGGCCTAAATTTATGCAAAGGATGCATTTTAGTGATCTCCCAGAACAGCATCAATATCTTCTTAATACTGATATGTAGGTACATAAAAATGTCATATTTTGTATTATTTCTCAATTATTCCTTATATCAATAGTTGTATACATTTTATAGATAAGAGTTTTGATCTTCAGCTTTTCTCTTCATTTTTCCATAGATTCAAAATTGAAAAATATACTTCTTAAAATCTTGTAGTCTCCTGGCTTCCCTGGCTTCTTTCAGTTCCCTACTGAAATCCCACCTTCTAAAGGAAGCCTTTATCCCTCTTCATCCCAGCACCATCCCTCTTTGATTATTTCTGATTTATCCTGTACATGTTCTCTTTATTTATATTTATTTGCATATTTTCTCTCCCAGTAGATTATGAATTTTTCAAGAGTGGGGCTGTCTCTTACCTTTCTTTGCATCCTCAACATTTACCACAGTCCCTATCATACAGTGGGCACACAAATGTTTACTGATTGACTGACTGTTTACTGACTGACTGACTTTGTTAGGCTAACATTTGTCAAAGTGTCAACTACAGTAATTTCAACTGTCCATTTCCTTTTAATGGATGATTTCTGAAGTGCTGTGAACTTTGAAACCAGATAACCAAAGTGTTGCAACTGTGTGTAATATTAGAATGCATTAGAATACATAATGCATGTAATATTAGAATATATAGAATACACTGTAAAGTGCAAATTCTCTATAAGCATTATGTAGACTTTTGATATCTCATGGTCTCCATTGATGACATCATTTTCTATTCCTCAGAAATTAGAGATTGTCAGCTGAGAAACTGGTGGATAAATGGTGAATTATTTTGAGATTAGTCTGATAATTATACTTTTAGATAAAACATTATTCGTATAGCCAGTGCTTACCACAGTGCCTTCAACATAGCAAGTATTAAATAAATGCTTAAGAGTTTTGCATAAGGAGACCTGAGTTCAAACTTTGCATAAGGTATTCACTACCTGTCAGAGCACAAGCAAGTAGTTTAACCTTTTACAGCCTAAGTTTCCCCATCTGCAAAAGCAGTATCATTAACAGCAATACTTGCACATCTTATTCCATAGGGTTGTTTGGAAGAAAACATTGTGTAAACCCTTAAATCATAAAGCAAGACCTTAGGCAAAATGGAAATGTGAGCTATTATACTTTAGATATTTCTTTTAAAGTCTTTCCTTAATATTCCCTGTGACTCACTTCCACAACATGCATTTAACTTATTTGATTAGATCTTTATGAAAGATGACTGCTACCATACTCAAGTGGTGAGTCAATCCAGTAGTGAAAGAGCTCACATGCATTTCTAGAATTCTATGAATTCTTGGCTTCTTACACATGAAGAATCCAAGGCTATTGGGTTTCAGAATTTTCCAAAGGTAACAAGTAGGAGTGCTGGGATTTCAATGCAAATTTCTCTGTCTCCAAATCCAATGTTCTTTCTACTGTACCATACTCCTAAGAATTGAAATTAACATGTAATTATATGGAGTACCACCTTTAAAAAAATTACCTTATTTTTTCAAAGAAATTTCCTACAGTTTAGGTAACATTTTCTTAATGCCTTGTATTTTACTTAGTGTAAATATGTATCAATATTGATACTAAAAAAAATCTCTTACTAATTATTAGAAGTTTAAAAGCTTAGTACCTAAATTATAAGATCATTGCATATGACATGTCATTAATCATAGTACTGGAGTAATTAGCATTACTAATTCATGTTTTTGGATGGAGAATGCTGAAATAATTTAATATTCTAACATTTGCTATTTAAGTTAGGAAAATATTTGCAGGTTTACTGTATTGATTATCTGATCTTATTTGGTTGGTTAATTGTCCTTTTCTCTCCCAAGTCCTGCTATCATTCTGATATTTTTAATTATAATTATTTTTAAATGCATGAAGCATAACTACATTTTAATATTCATTAAAGGGAAAGACTGTCCAGCATCGTCATGTTTATCCATTTTATGTAAATACATGTTGATGTATAAATTCATAGAGATAATCATTCTTTCAAATTAATGATTCTCAAGTATATAGGATATTTATGTGTGAGTGTGTACATATATATGTATATACAATTTATCTAATATATATTAAAATATACCTTATATTTATTCCAATAACTATTTTATTTAAAAACAGATAAACATAAAAGGTTCATTAAATTATTAAATATGTTTTTAAGCTGGAGTGAAGGTATGTATTATTTACATAAAAGAAATTATATTGAGTTGAATTGAATATGGTTACTATGGCAGTATCTCACATTTATTTAAGCATTTCTAGATTGAAGAATTCTATAAGATTCTCTATAGGATCTACAGAATTATAGATTCTATAAATCTATAAAGAGATAAAGAGATAAAAAGAATTGTTGAAACTTAGTCCTCCAAGGTCAGAGCTTATTACCTGTTCTCCACTGTCAGAAATTATTACTTGTTCTCATCCACTGGTGTTAAGAAAATGTGAGTCCAAGTTCTATCTCAGATATTTAATTTTATCTGACTATGGACATCATTTGATCACTCTGTTGGTCAATTTCTTCATCTATGAAAAGAGGCGATTGGACCATTCTAACTTTAAGCCTATAATCCTATGAAATAAACACATTTATTAGACAATGACATTTTTTGAAGTACTATATTTAGCTCCAGAAGGACTAGCAAAATTTAAATCAGACTTTTTATTTGTATTCCTAGAGTTTACAGCACAGTGAGGAAAGGAGAAATGGGGTTGGGGAACATAAATGAAGATTGGTGAAAATTCTTATTTGACATTGTTTATAGACACTTTCTTATTGGCAATCTCAAACTAGGCTAGGAATGAGATAAAGGGTATCAATAGACTGGCCTTCCATCCATATCTGTGATTCACCTCATCTATCCATCTCTTGTCCAAATTTTCTCCATTTCCACATTATAACCCCAAATTTTCTTCTTATATCATTTCTTAATGATCCTTCTTCCTCTATCAAATACAATAGCCTACCCTTCTTAATAGGTAGGCATTTCTTTGTATAATGTCATCATTTATATGAACAGTACTTTCTGGCATTGCAGTACTTTGTGGTTTATAAAATGTCTATAAGCCACTTTATCAACTGTTCTTCATCCAACTGAATGGGGTGAATTCCTATGATGATCCATTCGGCTATTTGAGAAAGAAACAAGTAGATATGCTTCTGGAGAACTTACTCTGTCTGTGTTTGATTCCAAAGCACCATTTTGTGATCTGTCAAGTTCTCATATCTTGATTCTTGGACTTTCCACAGCATATTTTTGGCCAAATTAGAAGTTGCCCTAGTCTGTCATGACGGCAGGCTGATTAGTGAGCCCTGCATTCCATTTATACTCACACACACACATACACACACACACACACATAAACACATTTTATATGGCAAACTGGAGCTAATCTTTTTTTTTTTTTTAACAAATGTGTCTTTTATTAAAAGCAAGAAAAATGCAGGAGTCTTTAAATATACCTATCAGAATTAAGCCCAGTATATCTTCACACATGGATTGGTGCAATTATTTGGTTTTTCTGTATGTCTTTTGATTCATCAGACTGTCTAATTACTGCCATCTAGATTTCTTCTTTGTTCTTTCTAGGGAAAGGTGCCTAAGATTATTAGACTCTCTCAGTACACTGAGAGAGGTTAACCGGTATATCATTGGTCAGAGAGATGGTCATATCAAGAACAAAATTTGAGCATAGTTTTCTCCTAATTTCAGATGCAACACCCTTTTCATTATCCTACAGTACTTCATAATCTAAAAAATGACAAAGCCATGACAATGGATGAGATCACCAAGTGACTGAAAAGGTAGAAAGGAGAACTGATAATAGAGCTTTATGCAATGCCTACATTTTAGGTAAAGACCAAAAAAAAGAGACAGTAAAAAAAGATATTTTTTCAGAAAAAAACAGAAGGAAAATGAGAAGAGGGCTTTAAAATCCAAGGAAAGAGGGAACACTGAAGAATGGGTGATCATTTATGCCACATGTTAAAGGGAGGTCAAGAAGAATGCAAAATGTGAAAAAGGTCACTGGATAAGGTAATGATTCATTGGCCATGAGTCACTTGAGAGAGAAGATTTAGTACAATAATGGAGACAGACAATAATTAGAAGTTGAGAAATGAATGTGTTATGAGGAAGTGAAGTTATCAAACCTAGAATACTCTCCCTTAGAGTTTGATAGTGATGAATTAGAGTGGAATGATCTTCCTGCCTGAGGTGGTACCAGTTTTGAGGAAAAGTTCCTTGGGGGAGGAGATACATTGAAGAAGAAGAGGTTAAAGGTGCAAGAAAGAAGATTTATCCAGATGGTATATCTACATTGATCAGATTTCACTGAATAAATTGAATTGTTCTGCTCTAAACTTTGCCCAGATTCACATAATTTGACATTCCATTCCAAGTCCACTATTTTAAAAATTGATGTAGATACTATGTATATTTGGTCCAGAACAATCATTTCATTAATATAATCAACTGTCAGTAGGGAAATTCTCTCTAACAATGAAGATCTGCAGTTTATAATCTTAGAGAATTTTCTGGGACTCTAAGTTAGGTGACTTGCCCAGGAATACAGTGACTATGTATTAAAGAGTAGACTTGAATCTGTCTTCTTGATTCTAGTGGCAGGTTATTTTATCCCTTTCCTATAATGCCTCTCTTACATATGTAGAAGTCTAAGACTTTCGGGACACCTTGCACAAGTGTTAGACTAAGATTTTTGCAGTATCTTGCTTGTTTACATCTATGAATTTATCCTAATTTATATCTTGTCACTCCACCCAGATGGCTCCAGGGAAGAAAGTATGGCTTATGACTTTGTGCAGCCCTCACTCATTTACAGTCAATTCACTTGCAAGTTATGACACCACCTTCCTGATGGTCCTCTTTGAAAATGAAGGACAAACAACATGAACATATAAATACATATAAAAAGTCATGTTGAAATGTATCACGATGCTCATACACAAAAAAGTTAATTTAGTAGTGAGGTACTTAGAAAATTTTCTACCGTTTTAGATGTAGTAATGATTTGTTGAAAGAAATACAATTCAGATACTACAGGCTTTGATACAATCTGGAGAAGTGACCCCTCATGGATTCTGTAGAGTATTGAAGTTTTGTTCTATTTTGTTTTTTCTGCTACTAGACAAGGATGGATTATGCTGAGGTTTTAACAGATTGACAACATCTTATCTTACTACTGCACACATGCTTTTCTAGGGCAGAGCAGGTAAATTACCCTCCACTGTGACTATTTATTTGCTTTTTAATTGGCTTGTACTGGTTTTATACAGAAAACCATTAAATCATAGTTAAATACAAAGGATGTGTGTGATGGGTGAGAGCATCTGTGTTGGTAATTTCTAAGTAAATAAATTACACCTATTCAAACACTTCACAAAGCATTTAAAGCAACAATTAAGTTCTAGGTCACTGTTTTCTGGGGATGTACATGGTGAGGTTGATTTCTAGTTAGTAAAGCATTATTTCTTCAGCCAAAGTAGTCTTCATAATCAGTCAGCACTGTCAGGCTAGTATTGTTTGATGCTTATGGACCAATTAAAAGAAGATAAATGTAGAACACTATTTATGAAATGATTTATTAAATTTGTAATAAGTATTAAATTCTAATCCCCAAAATATATTCTCTACAAAAATAAGAAGCTCTCATTCCTGTCTAATCTATGGAGATTGGACAGATGTTAGAAAAATTTCCCGTGATTCTTTTTGTATAATTCTTAAGACACTCATAGTCCAAATTATATTTTGACTTTGACTTTATACCAGCTATATTTTCTTTATACAATAAATTAACTCATGTGGAAAATGTGTATTTTTTTTTAAATTCCAGCACATTAAGTTCAATGATAGATGTTAATTGCCTCACTGACTTGATTGTTCATGTTGTTTCCATTACCCCCCTTATTGATTTTAACTTTATGAATATGTCTCTAATGATCCTCCACTACATGATATGGTAAAGAGACCTACTGAAATGTGAATTTTGTAAAAGTTGAGAATTTCTGTTTTTTCTCTTTGTATCCCCAGTGCTTAGTATAGCATTTTGCACGTAATTGGTAGTTAATGAACTACTTTTCTTCAAGTAATTAATTCATTCATTATTTATGAAAGATACAAAGAAATGATTCACAGTAATTCTTCTGCTTCTAGTAAGTTAAATAGATACTTCATACTCAGTAATCCTCATGAAACAAAAGTGTTCAAACCAGCATTTTTTTCTCCTCTACTTTACTTTTTCAGTTAAATTGGAGGAGGGATCATCTAATACTACCTGTCTAGCACTTTATTTCCTTCATCAGGTCAATGTTAGCTTCAGTTTTGAGTACAAAAATGAAAATTCACAACACTTTTACTTGACCATTTCATGTCCCAAAATTGACAAATCTAATCTTGTATTTATTTTAAACTTATCTAACCACTCCCAGTTTCTCTTAGTGGATTATCTTCCATGTTCCCATTATATCTAAATAGATATTACAGGGCACTATCCTGAGTCTTCTTTTTCTTCTTTTCCCCCTTTCTCAATGATCTCATCAGTTCCATGGATCAATTATGTCTTCATAAACAACTCCCATCTACTTATGCAACCTTCTCGTCTCTCATGAACACTAGTCCACAGTCACCGACTGCCTGCTAGACATCTCTACCTGGGTCTCCCAACAACATCCCTAATTCAGAGCATCCAAGTAATTTCTAAATTATCATATTTCTGTTTTAACCAGCCTATCACGCTGATTTTCTTTTCATTTTTCCAGTTTCCACATTTGTAACTATGGTATTACCTTTGACCTTTTGCTCTCACTTACTTGCCATATCCAAGTATTTTCCAAGTATTGTTGATTCCATGTCTATCTCTGCATCTAGTCATTTTTTTCTGCTCACACAACCAGCAATCTAATTTATGACTTCATCACCATTCATGTGTTCTATTGCAATAACTTTCTAATTTGCTTTTCTGCCTTCCTTCTTTCCCCTTTCCAATCCATTGCCCAAACAGCTGCTCAAATGAAATACCTAAAGGACAGATATGACCTTTTTTCCCAGCTTAAGAAATTGTGATGATTCTGTATTTCTTCTAAGATATAATATATGATCTCCTGGCATTTAATGCACTTTATAATCCAGGTTCAGCCTGTCTTTTTATATTGGTTTCATACCCCCAAACCTCACATCATCTAGAATCCCATAAAACTGACCTACTGGTTATTTTCCAAAACATTTGCCTTTGAAGACTATTCTCCAGGTCTGAAGTTTTTCTACTCACCTCTACAATTTCCTCAACTCTCAAATGAAGGGTTGAAGTAGATCTCCTAGAAGAGTACATGAACAAAGGGCTTAGGAGAAAAAAGTGAGGTTGGTGACCTTGCATAGCTCTCACTCACTCAAATCAAAGTCAGCTTCAAGTCATGTCATCATCGTGATGTCACGGCTCTCTTCAAGAAAGAAGAACAAACACAACAACGATATGAACAAAACAGTTAAGTTTTATCCTCCAGTATTCTTTTAATTTTTTTAAATATACTCTATGAATGCATCATCCTTCTGTTAGTCATTACATTTCTTCATAATGAGCTTGTGACAAATTACAATTTCAGAATTTCTATTTATTCAACAATGTTGGCATCTCAGGTTGGTGGTCTCATGGTGGAAAATGGGGTAGAAATATTCTTATTTTCAAATTTTACATTTCTTCAAATTATATTGTAAACGAGTTACTTTTTAGAGGACATCAACTTCCAATTCATTTAAGTCTATGATGGTATCATTCGTTCACTTGAATGTTCTAACTTTTACTTCCCATTGGCTCTGGCTGTTTGTTCTACATCTCAGACCTCCCTTATTCCGCAGTTCTCATCTAACTTGTAGGTGCACAGAGTTCACTGAAACCATTTCTAATCTGCTCAAATTCATAATGATATTAGGGCATTCAAACACATCATCCCATTTGTGGACACCTAGGTCCTACCTAGATTATTTCCCCCTTTCCATTTTTTCATTGAATTTCTTTCATTTTCAGAGTAAAGTCAGGTTCTCTACTCCCAACCAATTTATTTCATTTTCAGTGCCCCATAAATACATTTGTGTTTATTAATACATGAATTAGAGTAGACAAATTAAAGTGATAGGAGAGTTAATAATTAGTGCATTAGGATTGTCTGTAACATTTCATCTCAGAAATCTAGGTGGCTTGGGGGAGAGAACATTAGACCTAGAGTCAAGAAGACTTTAGTTCAAATCTGGACTTAAACATTTACTAGTTATGTGAATCTAGGCATATAGTTTAAATGCTCTCTGCTTCAGTTTCTTTAACTGTATAGCTCTCTCCTAGGTTGTGATGAGAATCAAATGTGATAATATTTGTGATATACTTAGTACAGTGCCTGGCACATAGATAAGCAGGGTTAAGTAACATGTTCAGGGTCACACAGCTAGCAAGCGTCTGTGGTCGGATTTGAACTCAGGTCCTCCAGACTTCAGGACTAGTGCTCTATCTACTACACCATCTAGCTGCCCAATACTTGTTTAATAAAGACTTGTCTCTTTCCCCTTCTCCATCTATAATTATGTACAAAGAATTATATACCCTCTGACCCAACAATACCACTGCCAGGTCTATTTATAATTCTGTGACTTTGTAAAGCTTATCCCAAATGGAATGGATTTCTGATCTTCACCCTTCTGAATCACTTGCTCTTTTCAAGTCTCAGCTGAAATACAATTTCCCACAAGAGGACTTTTCTTCTTTTTCCATTTGTTAATTTTGCCCTCCCCTAAATAACTCAAAACTCACGTGTTCTTTATTTTGCATATATTTTACATTCATATATCTCCCCCAGGAGAGTTAGGCTTCTTGAAGGCAGAGACTATTTCATTTTTTGGTTTTGTATTCCCAGTTCCTTGTGTCAGCTCCTGAAATAAATTATTCTCATGAAAAGAGGAACAAAGCATCTTTAATCAAGATAACAGAGTAGCAAAACTGCCACCATGGCAGACTTACAGTAAAGGATCTTACACTTTTAGGAGAAAAGAGGGAGGGAATTACAGTAGGTAGTGAGACCTGGTCATAAGACCCCAGTTGCCCTCAGCAACCCAGTCAGGGGAAACAACTTTGTTCTGGCTGTTTTGCCATTCTTGCCATTAATCTCTGTTGAGGGAGTAAGAACAACAGAAGCTATTTGGAATTGTTCTGACCCAAGCTGGCTTTGTTTACAAGGAAAGGTCCCAGAGTAGAAAGTTAGAGTATGCTTCAGGTCAACCTAATAGAGAACAAATATCTGAAGAGTAGAAATTCAGAGACATTACAGGAACTCTGTCATTATATTAACAATTATTCTGTCATTGGCAAATACAAAGTAGGCATTTCATAAAGGTTTGTTGATTTGAATGAATGGGAAAAATATATTGAATACTTGCTATAGATCAGACACTATATGGTTTTACAAAGGGGATTTATAAATATTAACAAATGGGATTTACAAATATTTTAAAGCAGAGATTCCCAGCCTTCAAGGAGCTTGTATTCTAATAGAGGAAGATAATATTTATAGAGGAGAGCTGAACAGGAAGGGATTTTCTTTTGAGTGGAGGGAAGGTGTGGGAGAGTCATTCCAAAGTAGAAAGACTGGGAAATTAATTGGTTGTATTGTAAATGGGATACAAAGCTGAAGCTTGTTCTGGGGTTTAGGGATAGCCAATAGTTATAGTGAGCTAAATGGGCTACAAATTCCTATCTTCAATGAATTTGACTAGGACATCTCATGGGAGATTCAAAAAAAGAAAGAGTAAACTATCTCAGGGACCAGGAACAAATAATTCAAGAATATGTAAGGATGGAGGTTCAATTCTCAGGTACAGTGGAGAGGGTGATGTTTTAAGTTAGGAGGAGCAAGACAGAGACAGCAGAGAGATGGGCAGATGACCTGACTGGATGGTTGTGAGGGAATTGAAAAATATGGCTTGATCATTTATCAAATAATAAAAGGAACAACCTTCATAAAGGTTTGTTGATTTGAATGAATGGGAAAAAATATATCGAATACTTGCTGTATACTTGTCCCTAAACACTCAGTTCATTACTCAGAAATTTGAGAAAATGTGATGACAGAAAGACAAGGCAAGTTATCAACTAATATTTATCATTCATGGAGAGAAACCTGTCCAGTCTCTAAATTTCAACTGCTGCCAGAGATGGGTATAATTCAGATTAATTTTGTGTACTTTGAGTTTCCAAATATTTTTGTGCTATGTAATAGTACCATCTTGATCTCTTGAGAAAAAGGGCCATTTTCATAAAATATAGGTTACTTATGGTGCCACTTCCTTCTGTTTGTATGCACTGTTAACAGCAAGCTGGCAACAGAGGGAATGAGGTTTTCAAATAATATAATATGAAAGTTGCATTATGAGAGCAATTTTCTGGCATTTCATATTAATATTGCATACTATCACAATTCATTTCACAGATTTAAAGGGTGTAGAGATAGGCTGAGCTGTTCAGTAAAAGGATGTAATGACTATATTTGCATATCATAATAGTAGAAGCAAATACTGGAATACACAACAGCATGGCTTTACAAAGGACTATTATAATCTAATACAAACTACACTTACAGTAAAGAGCTTTATGATCTGAAATTGGTAGAAAGATAAGAAAGCTGCTTCATTGAACCTGCTTTTGCTTCTAAATGCAAAATTCATAAACCAGTATCCACAGAAGTTAGTGAGGTTGGAGGAAAAGATTGCAAATATAGTCACATATTTTATGCTGAAACTCCAGTTTTATAATATTAAGGGAATCTCTCCCTTCAGATGACATTCTTTTAATTGAAATAGTAGGCCTGATATCAGGACATAGGCATGTTTAATATAATGTAACCTTTCAATCAATTCATATTTTTGAGATTTTCTTCCCAATTCAAATTGTATTATTTTGTATTGAGGAAGCTCATGCCTCTTCAGAAACTGGCCAAATGAAGAATTAGATAGATGTCTAATGCTCCAAAGTATCATTTCACTACTTCCTGGATTATGTGTAAACTCCTTGAAGGAAAAGAATGTTTCACTTCTTGATATCACCAGTGCCTCCCCCAATGTCTGCCAATGCCATAATACGTATTGAATAAATAATTGTCTGTTGCTTAATTGACTGATTGATCAATTAAAAATGATGCAGTTTGTGTGTGTTTGTGTGAAAAAAATCAAAAATATAAAACTATTTCATGGTTAACAGGAGGCAATGGGTATGAGTTGGTAATCAGTTGAGATAGATGACTCATTTTTTTTCCATATATTAGAGATTAGAGGGAAAAAATCAATTGTATTCTTTTAAAAAAAGATTCAAATTCATTTTTATGTAGATTTTTTTAAAAGCCTGAGTTTGATCTACTTTCTCTATTTGGATGTGTGTGCTAACTCTTCAGTATTTTCCACAAGATTTTACATATTCAGTGGAGTTGATAATTGTTGATAGCTAGTTTGTCACAGGAAAAAGAGTCAGTCACTATCAGATCTTTAATTATAGGTATCCTTGTCTCTATTTTGACAGCAGTATTTACTATTTTTATAGGAGTCAATATAGGGACAGCTATGTGGTTAAGCAGATAGAGTGTTGGTCTTGGAGTCAGAAAGACTCTTTATTGTGAGTTTAAATATGACCTCAAGCACTAACTACTTGTGTTACCCTGGACAAGTCACTTAACTATCTTTGCCTCAATTGCCTCACCTGCAAAGTGAGCTGAAGAAAGAAATAACAAACAACTCCATTGTGTTTGTCAAGAAAACCTCAAATGGGATCACTAAGAGTCAGACATGACTGAAAATGACAGAACAGCAACCAAGTACACAAGAGAATTTGAATTTCTAATCTAGCCTAAGAAACTTAGTAGCTGTGTGACCATAGTCATAATCACAGTCAGTACATATTTGTTAGGCACTTAATATGCCCTAGGCATACCTTCTGACTGTGTGTGGGGTCAGGGAGAACATCCCCATCAAGAAATGATTTCTAATGACAAAGAAAGGACAGGTTTTATTATTTGCCAGGTCCCACCTAAGCTCAAAGAAGGGTTATAACTGATATAGAGAATGTAAAAATATGTGATAAATGTGGGACAAGAAGTCATTTGAGCATTATCTTCAGTCAGGAAAAGTATCTTAGATGTTGAGAATAAAGACACAGCAGAGCTTCCTATAAAAAGATAAAGTCTCTAACCTTTATGGAGAAGAATATATCTAAGCAAGTGTTCACAAAGCATTTCATAATAAAAGAGGAAGAAGGCATAACTGGGTCAGATTCAAGAGTCCACAATAAAAGTGAAAATAATAACTGCATACCATTTATGTGGTATGTTAAGGTTTACAAAATTTCCTCTTTATATTAATCTCATGAATAAAGTAGTATAAGTATTTGCTGAACAGATTAAGAAACAGGCTTAGAGGGGACAAAGAAATTTCCTGAAAGAGTCGGAATCTGAAATCTACTTTGCCAAATCCAAAGCTAGAATAATATATGTGACCAGGCACATTGTCTCTTATTTTTAGCGGCATTTCTGCCCTTAAAGCTAGCCTTGTTATACCGAATGTGAGCAACTATCAATACTCAATGTCCTTTATGTTGTCCTATAGGACCAAAGTCCATTTACACTCAATATACACAGTTACAATTTCTTACAGAAATGAAAAAAAATTAGAAAAATATCTATATCTTTATATTTGATACTATTTAAATTTTAAGCCCTTTGATGTGCATAGGTCACCCTGATAATTTTTTGGCAACTTCTCCAAATAATAATTCTTCCTCCATACAGCAGGTTTGTATTTTTTTCTTTAGATACTAGCAAACCAACAAGCATAATATTTATATCTGTGGCAGAGTAGCCTGAATTTATTCTTTATCTTGTATATGTTGTGTAAACTTTCCAGGTACTAGTCTTAGGACAACCCTAGAGATAGTCATGTCTAAATCACTGCTAAGATGTCTTGGAAGAGCATTGCAATTTTTCTGCCTTTATATAAGAAAATCAACAACTATGTGGGTAAGAAAGTATAAATTGCTATCTCTACTGGAAGAAAAAAGGACAGGACTGAAAAAATGACTCAATAATTACTGGTCAATAAAAAAAAAAAGTAAAGATTTTTCTTAAAAAGATCCAAAAAAATTTTAAAGAAAAAGAAGAAAAGACTACTCTATAGATTTCTTGGAAGATAATATAAATCACTACTAAACAAATGAAGATAGAATAATGTGACAAAGGGAGAAATTTCTGTAAGGAGAACCTCAAAACCTATGGAGGTGTTATAGTAAACATGAATCTTTTCCTACAGAGCAAACATCTGATCACTGTGGAAGAAACAGCATCTATTAAGTCACTACATGACTAGAAAGATCCATAAGAATCAAAAACTATAAAAAAAAAGAGTATAGATAACCAAAACAGGAAGAAATGTATCACAGTGATCTGTGTCGGGAGATATAGATATTGACGTCACATAGCTAGTCTAGTGGTATAGTGTCTTTCTGAGGCATTGATGTGGATATTATGGAAAATATTCTGAGATACATATTATAGCTATTTAGCACTTCCCTGTTTTATTTATTTATGTTGAAATAAATGATAGCACTAGAATAAAATGGGGGAAAAACCTTTACTTTTGTGAAACTTTGAGTAGGGATTATAAGAATAGGGATATAGGATATATTTTAAACCCTATTTCTTTTTGAAGATGAGGACTTTAGAAGAGAAGAAAAGCCAAGGGGGCTGCATGATACAATGGACCTCAGTTGTAACCTTGTCTCTGATATTTATTTAGCTGTATGTATATAAGCAAGTAACTTTATTGGGCAGTAGTTTATTCACCTGGAAAATGAAGAAATCAGTCTAGACTCACATCAGAAATCACTTTTAACACTAGAATTACAATCTCATAAAGGAAGGAAGGAGCTATCTAAGAAGATGTCAACAGAGAATGATCCTTGACTCAAGATTCCAGTTCTTTGCCAAGGGAAGTTTCCATTGAACAAGTAGCAAGACAATTGCTTACCAGGAGATTTATTCATCCATTTAAGGTTAATTTTTAAGTGAAAATAGACATGACAAGAGATTACTCCTTTAGCTTATGAGCCAGATGGAGATGAGAAGATAGGACATAGAAACAATGGTGGATAGTAGGGCCACATGACCAGCAAGATGGCAAGTTAGTCATTTTTCCCAAATAATTTTTATCTCCCACCATAAAAAAAAAGTTAAAATGGGGGCTGCCAGGTGGCACAGAGAATGAAGCACAGGCACTGGAGTGGAAGAGAAATGAGTTCAAATCCAGCCTCAGACACTTGACACTTCTAGCTGTGTGATCCTGGGCATGTCACATAATTCCAATTACCTTGCCACCCCAACAAAAAAGTCCCTCAAAAAATGAACCAGATATAAATTAAGTATAGCTAAATCCACAAAAAGAAAATGACTGAATTGCAAAAGTCATGTCTTTTGAATTATTATGGATAACTTCAATCCTTATTTTTTTTTCTACCAACTGTCTCTCCACATTCACAGCAAGAGTACACACAAAATTGAAGTTTTCTTCAGGGACTCATCTTGGAGGTAATCCACTGATATTGATTTGAAATTCAGGAACCAAAAAGAAGTAAAAGGACACCTCAGATTAATTACAGTAGTAAAAAGGATTAAAACAGAAATATCTGGGGTATACTATGTACTCCAGACGTTTAGATTTAAAACAAAAAAGAATAGTGAAACCCTAATACTGACTGTAAAAATGGGACAAAGGCTTACAGTTATTACAGGGACTTCAGTTGCTTAAACATCTTTTAGACTTATCATTTTGCTAATATGAGAGTATTTGATAAAGTCTTGCATTAACTTGCTAATAACTTCATTTTTCCAAAGGTAGAATAACAACAAGGGGAAAAAAGAATATTATGGATATCATTTTGACTTTTCAAAAAAAGAGGAACTGATAACATAGAAATAAAGGAAAATTTGAATGAATAAAATCTTGACACATTGACTTCCTTGTTTTAAGAACTTATATTCTTTTTTTCCAATGAATAACAAGGGAAAAATTAGATGTCTCATATATTCTATGTTTTAAAAGAATTTATCACATAAAATATAATAGATACTATAAACAAAGTCATCTCAAGTGGGATGGTTGGAGGTCAGGAAATATATTTTGCTAACACAATTAGGAAAGATTTCCAATGAGGAAGGAAGATGTTAGGGAAGGAACAAGTGTCCAAAAGAACAAGCACAAAAGATGCAAGTAGTGGTGGATGATTGAGAACAAAATACAAAAGAATGACATATCCCTGTAAGAAGAGTGTCACAAAATATAAAGCTCAGCATGATTTGACACCTTAAAAGCTGTCTTTAAAAAAAACACTATTTTTTTTCCCAACTTGTATGTCAAGAAAAATATTTAACGTGCATTTTTACAAGATTTTGAGTTCCAAATTTTTCTTCTTTAATTCTTTATTTACCTTGTTAATCTCTTTCTTGTTTATTTTTGGTTGAATTTATCAAGTTCTGACAGAAGATAATGGAGGTCCCTCAATAATATAGTTTTGTTGTTTATTTCTTCCTATAACTCACTTAACTTCTTTAAGAATTTGGATGCTATACCATTTGGTGCATAAATGTGGAATCTTGATATTGCTCCATTGTGTATAGTAGCTTTTAGCAAGATGTAGTTTCCTTTCTTATCTCTTTCAGTTAGGTTTATTTTTGTTTTTACTTTGTCTGAGATTAGAATTGCTACCCTTGCTTTTTTTTTTTTAACTTCAGTTGAAGCGTAATAGATTCTACTTCACTGCTTTGCCTTTACTCTGTGTGTGTGTGTGTGTGTGTGTGTGATTGCTTCAATTCTGTTTCTTGTAAGCAATACATTGTAGGATTCTAGTTTTTGATCCATGCTGTTGTCTACTTCTTTCAAGAGGTGATTGGTAGACACTTTCATTACATATTTTGTCCTCTGGTTCCATGAAAGCAGTGCAGTTTTTCTTACTGATTTCTTGAAAGATGATACTCAGGTCCTCCTTTGATTATGGCTCTCAGGTAGTCCAATGATGCTGGTACTGTCTCTCCGGGATCTATTTTCCAGGCCAGTTGTTTTTCTCATGAGATATTTTACATTTTCTTCTATTTTTTCATTCTTTTGAATTTTTGTTTATGTATTCTTGATGCCTTATAGAATCATGAGCACACACTTGCACAAATCTCACTTTTAAGGTATTATTGTTTTCCTTAGCTTAAGTACTTTCTTTTCCATTTGTCCAATTATACTGTTTAAAAAGTTATTTTCTTCAGTGGATTTTTGTATCTCCTTTTCCATTTGTCCAATTCTATATGTTAAGAGGTTTTCTAAGATGTTGACTCTTTCAGCCCTTTCCCCCCAATTTTCTTGTATCACTCTCATTTCTTTTTTTACCTCTCTTACATTATATTTAAGCTCCTTTTGGAGCTTTCCATATGTTCTATCATCTAGACCACTTTCTATTATTTTTGGGGGGTGAGAGGGAATTGGATGAGGATTTG
This sequence comes from Notamacropus eugenii, assembly GCF_028372415.1. NCBI lineage: Eukaryota > Metazoa > Chordata > Mammalia > Diprotodontia > Macropodidae > Notamacropus > Notamacropus eugenii. Next base: position 131,328,648 of record NC_092873.1, on the reverse strand, counting down.
CCCATAGGTTTTTTTTTTTTTGACATTTTTGTCCTCTTCTGAATTTGTGTCTTGCTCTTTTCTGTCATCATAATAACTTTCTATGTTCTGTCTTTTTTTTTATTTTGCTGCTTTTTTTTAACCTTTTCCCTTTCTTTTACATTTGAACTTTGCACGCAGGGTAGAAGGAACACAGTATCAGGCTTCTTGTTGCAGTTACTGTAGGGTCTGGCTGATTATCTAGTGCTGAACTGATCTTACCCTTAGGTCCCTGAGGGTCCCCTTATGTTTCCCTTTGTGCTGAGGAAGCATGGTGGAGGTGACTGGTACTACTGGAGGCTGTAGGGATCTGGCAGCTTACCAGGTACTAAACTGGGGTCCTAGTGGTGGTATATGGCCAGTGCTGAGGCCCAGTGGGGTATTTCTATATTTCCCAGGGCCACACCAAAGCATGTGGAGATCTGACTACTGAAGAATTCTGGTTTTCCCGGAGCTATGCTAAAGTACTTTGTACTTGCAAAGACCTCTAATGATAACTAAAAAGGGCTTTTAAAGTTGTGTTTAGAGTGCATACATGAAAAATACAAATATAGATTCGTTGCTGTGGGAAGATTGACTAATGCTTATGAATGACAAAGAAAATAGAACTTCTCAACATTTATTTTGGCTTCCATTTTTTCCCAGTAAGAAAAATCATCAAGCTAGAAGACTTTAGTTTACGTAGTTTTCAAATCAGATAGCAGAAAACATAAAAAAAAAATTCCAGGCACTTTTAATGAATTAAATTTTTTGAGATTAAATAATTATATCTAAAATTGCTACAAAAATTCAGATCTGAATGCAAAAGTAATGTTCATTTTAAGAAAACATGAGAAATGTATGGTGTGATATAAGACAAGAAAAGGGAAAAATTTGTCCTTCTTTTCAAAATGTAGAAAGTAGCAAATTCTGGAATGTATTTACAAGTAAGGCTTCTAAATTTGAACTAGATAAAACATTGCTAGTAGCTAGCCTTCAGAACTAGTCAGATCACCATAACAAAAGAGGAGAAATTAATCAGTGTTAATTTAAATAAATATATCTATAGAGTTTTCTCTTTCTCCTGTGTTGATTTTTTAAGTGATATCTTGATGATGACATAAAAAGTAGTTGTGCTGATGCAATATAAAGAGATAAATATCATGGAAAAAATAAGATTTTAAAAGATAGCTTAAAAGCAAATGGATGAAGTTTATAATGGGAAAATAATGAATTCAAAATATAGATTGAAAAGTAAATTACACACATATAGGTAAGGTAGATTGTAGGGAATAGTTTAACATACTTTCACAAGAGAAAGACCAGAGTTTTATAAACTGTTACCTGATCAATGTGAATGAACAGTGTGACATGGCTACCAAAAAAGCTAATGCCATTTGGAGGGCTTCATTATTAGGAATATGGTGTATAGATAAAAGGACGGCCTGATTCCATTTTAATCTTCATTGGTAGACCACTCAGCATCATTCTCAGAAATGGAAGTCATTCTGTAAGGGACATATTGAATAAAGAGAGTGATAATCATGGTGATAAAGACACTGAAAATTATTTTAAGGAGTGTTACACGAATTAAATGCATTCAGGATATAGAAGGGAGAACTTTGTGCAAGAACTTTTATAGATGAAAAAATATTGAAAAAAATAAAGTTTTTTTAAATAAACTAAGAAATTTGAAAAAAATGTGGAAGACTTTATTTAATCTAGAATTGTTCAATGAAAGATTTCCACTAAATTCCTATATAAACACCTTATTATGGTGTGAAGATTATCTTGAGTTGTTGAAGGGTAACCAACCCCTTTCAATGAAGCAATAGCCACCTCTTTCCAAGTCAAAACTGAAATATGGTCTATAACACTAATGCAATACCTAGAGCAGCCACTATAGATATGCTTGCATATTTCCAGAGTAAATTCACAAAATATAAACTCTCTTCCTGAAACACAAAACCAAAATATTTATTCATATACTGGAAAGCCAATTCCACAATGTAGTTCCTACATATTACCAATAAAGGGAGCACCATCATCCCTGAGTTTTTTTTCTTTAGACCTCCCCACAAACAAGCTCCCCTTGGCAAAATCCCACTCTCTGTCATTCAAGATAGCTGCTCTCACTCAGTTCTGCCTCTCTCTCAATTTTTCCCTTCCTGCTCCACCCATTCAGCAAGCTTGACCTATGATCACCTCCATTTCACTCAAACTGTGGGCTGGTCCAAAGCCCAAAGCAGATCACATGGTCCTATTAAGCGACAGGGAAGATCTTCAAATTCCCTTATTATTACATGATCCCAGGTACAAAATTTGATTTGTGAAACAATCTAATTCAATATGAAAAATCTCTTCACCACCAAATTTGATACCCAATATGATAACTGCAGAAATTGAGACTATTTACTCTGTTGTGGAGTTGTCTTCAGGTCTAGTGGAGGGGATACAACTATTGGTACATAGGTTTTTGTTTGGTTTGGTTTTTTTTAGATAGCTGAAAAACAAATAAGTAGTATGTGGAAGATATTTCAGTTCTGTGTACTTTGGGGTGGGATTAAAATTACAATCAGTGTGTGGAAGTCATCTGGAAATGCAATTCAACATAATTCAAAGAAGTACTTATTAACAGCGAATAATCTCAATAATAAAATATAACTGGGTAGCTCATGAGTTTGTGAGTTCCATGTCAATGGAAGTTTTTGTACAGAGAATAAAGAAACATTTATCAGAAGGTTTACATAGAGGAATTTTGTTTTGACTAGTAGGTTATACAAGTTTATCAGCAACCATTTTCTTACCCTCTGGTTACTGTGGTAGGTACTGTAGATGCAACTTAAATAAAAAAATCCCTATACTCAAAGACTATAGATTTTATTAGGAAAGATAAAGCTGTGCATATTGAAGTATACACAGAATTAAAATATGCAAATTACTTTAAAAACTATTTAAATACAGGTAAATTAGGCAGGGAGAATACCAACAATTGGGTGAACTAAGAAAAAAATCAATGAAAATAATGGCTGAGCTTTGTCTTTAAGTAAGAAAAATTTTATGATGCAGACAGAAAGAAGAAATATATTTTCTACATAGGAGCTATCCAGTGTAAAAACACAGACATGAGACAGTGCTGTATGTGAGAAAGAGACAGAAGGCCATTTTGACTGGGTTATAGAGTAGAAAGTGCTGTACTATTAAAAACTGGAAAGATATAGTGACACCAGATTGAAAAAACTTCAAGATCTGATTGGAGGGGTTTGTATTTATTTCTATAGTTATTAGGGAGTCCCACAAGTTTATTAAGGAAGGGAGTAATATGGTTGTATCTGGACTTAAGGAAAATCAGCTTAAGGAATATCAGGAGTATAGAAGATTCATTGCAGAAAGGAGCGTCTTTAATACTTAGCCATTGAAATAGTATGGAGATGGGGAGGCCATTTCAATAGGTAAGGGATTATACATCTGAGGCTGTGGCTACAGGATTAGAGAAAAAAAGTCTGTTGGGGTTAGCCTTATATCCACCCAGGGACACCAAATACTGTTGAGGTTTCATGCTGTGTTGTGGTGGAGCCTTCTCAAAGAATTCATAGTGAGACCACCTCTAATCTAAGTATAGGCATTTATTGAGATTGACACCTCTTATGAAGCAGGCTAAGTTCCCAAAGGAACCAGAAACTTCAGAGAAAGCAAGATGGATTTTTGTAGGGTAAAGATTCTACTACATAACAGAAATTATTAATATTTAAAAGGCAGGAGGGGTTAGGTCATAAGGGAGGGTTCCCAGTCACAGTGGAACTGCACATACAATTACCCACAATGCACACTGAAAAAAACATTTGGGGGAATAAGTACATATGCTAATGATAATATAATAAGGTTCTCTATTGTCATAAATTCACTCTATGTCAGTTCTCTACTATTACTGCACAGGTTCTTAGGGAAAGTCCTTTTTACTGTTTTGGGGTCCACATTCTGCTTGGGTATCCTGGTGGTGTTTCTTTCTGATTGGCTGACTATTGTGGTCATGTCTGAGACCAGATGGATATGGTTATGTTTGAGTGCATGAACACACCTGCTACTCTATTGAAAATATAAAGAATGGATCTGGGGGCAGTGGCTAGCTAGAGGCAGTGACTAGAATCCCATCACATAGACACACCTGATGTTTCTGTAAGGAATATGAGTTCATGGACACACCTATTGTTCTAGTGAGATATAAATATGAAGAAGTTAGAATTTTTTTGAAGGGGTGAGTGACTAGGTAGAGGCAGTGGACCTGCTATTCAGTAGGACCTACAAGAAAGTTAGAATATTGGGGTTGGGTGGAGCTGTATTAGAATTTCATCAGGGCCAACTATAAGAGATGAAGGCTTATATTTTCTTTCCTCTTCCTAGCAATTCTCCTTGAAAAAGTCATCTACATGCATTTTCTCTACTTCTTCCATCTTTTAGCATTCTTACTTCTGATCTTATCAATCAATGGAAACTGTTCTCTGCAAAGTTAACAATGATCTATTAACTGACAGATTTGATTGTTTTATTTTTTTTCAGTTTTTACAATGTTCATTTCTTAAATTTAGGATTCTGGTTTTCCTCTTGAGTTGTTAATGATGTTGTTTTTCCCTTAAGAATGTTTTTAAGGCCCACCCTTCCTTTTCATTTCTACAGTCATTAAGGTCTTCAGCCTCTCATATCCACAACTACACCATCTGCCTCCATGATTTTCTGCTTCTTTCCAGTCTGTAAATACAGGCATCCTCTATTGTATCCTACTATTGTCTTATGGATAATTAATTTAAATGTGTATAAATGCAAAACTCTTATCTGTATAACAATTCAAGTTTCTCTTCTTTGCCTTGGACACAATTCATTTTTTCCCAGAATACCTTTCAATAATGCTCTTTTCAAACCCTAGCCTATAATAATGCTAATTAATTTGTCAATTCCCCTCCACCCCCTTGGGCTTTCTTCCAAAGTAACCTTTGTATCAGTCATCCTGTTCATCGGGAATATACTTCTAATTGTTCTTCACTCCTCAGAGCCCATGCATTTCTACAAGCAGGGTCTTCTAATCCATCATGCTTCCACAATGTTACTTATATTCTTACCATTTCTTATGCTTTACCCACTATAAGAACAAATTGATGAAGAAATATGAAGAAAATTTGGGTCCTGGGAAGCACTTTATTGGGATTAAAACACAGAATCTTTTCATTTATTTCCCGCATTTGTTCTTTTTCTTTCTTAAATACATTTGAGTCTTATAATGCTTTTTATTTTTTGCTAATGTGGGGTTTGAACAGAACATTATTTAGATCACAGCCTCTTCTGTTAAGAGTTATTATTCCATCCCCAAAGAGACTTTAAACAAAACAAAATATTTATTTTGTTTTGGAACTGAAATGTAAAAAGGCATATAACAATGAAAAGATACTGTAGATTATTTCTGGAAGCACAAACAAACAAACAAATAACAAACCTTTGTGCATAGATAATCAACTACTGTTCCACAAAATCACCTCTTTATCATGGATTGTAATAAAAAAATTCTACGGAAGGATTTAATGTCATTGTTTTGAATGAATGAGTATTTACAGAATTGTTATTTTTAAAGAAAATGTGTTTCTTGGTTGGGGGTGATGTTTGAGTACTCCTATTTTAAAACTTTTCAGAGAATTTCAATACATGCATTCTAAAATAGGTCCATCACATATTCTATCTCTAAAACCCATGTGCCTCATAAAGCTTTATTGCATTTGAGAAAAGCCAGCCTTAAAGTCTGGGAAAAAATGGATGCAAGTCCTAGCTCTGACATACATATTTTTGATCCTAGTGAAGTCACTTATATCTCAGTGTTCTAGTCATGTAAAACTAAAAGTTTCAGAGAAGATTCTACCTCCATTGGTAGAGTGGTAGGCTATGTTTCCTTACCCCGGGATTCCCTAAACCTTTGAAATCTCAAGTCTCATTCCTATGCCTTTTTAACATTGACTCACAGTGGATTTGAAAGATTTCACAGAGATCTGTGTGGCTATAGGAAGAAAATTTTCTCAGTGTAAAGTAAGAAGCTATGATGGCATAGGTACTAATTGACCAATTTTATATGTTATTCTCTCTCTGGGAACCAGGAGCACATATGTTTTAAAGAAGTGAAGTTGGTAATATCACAACGTGAATATTTGAAGAGAAAATCTAATTTTATAGAGAGATATAGACTTTTCAAAAGTATTTTGGAATAGCAAAAATGACACCAGTTTCCTCCTTCCCCAAATATCCATATCAACCCAACTAAAGCAATTACTAACTAAATGTGAGAAAACACAGACAAATGTTTCAAAGGAAGAAAATAAACAAAGGAAGATAGGAAAAGCATTTCTTTTTCTTGTAGAAAAGGAAATTTGAAGGAGTTTTTAAATATATGATGAATTCATGTTGTTTAGAGTGGTTCTGCCAACTTAGAATGAATAGTGAAAAGGAGAAAGTTTGGATGGCTGAAGGAAAGGCAAACCTAACAATAAAAAGACAAAAAAAAATAGAAAGGCTAAGCTTTTTAAAGATATTCAAAAGACTAGAAAATGTATTAAAAGCAGGAATCCAACAACATTATGTTTATAGGGAAACAAATTTAATATGGAAATAAATTCTTTCTAAAAGAAAGCTGATTCTAAAAGTTACTACCTAAAAATTAACCACCAGTAGGATTTTAGACAGTGTTAATTTTATAATTTTACTAACAAATTTATCATTACATCACAAAAAGCTGGATGATCTCTGAATAAATCAAGGAATTATTAATTTAGGGAATATTAGTGTTATGAAATGTTTTGATGCTGTTAAAATTATAAATGTGAACCATTCATGGAAGTGTGAAAAGATTTAGATGATAAAATGAAATCAATAAAACTGTAATTACATAACTTCTAATAATAATAAAGAAAATGAAAAATAAGGAGACAAATGTGAGAAAATGGGAGAATTTGGTCATAACCAAAAGAAAACACGGAAAGAAAAAAATGACATGGGAAATGGCATTTTCTTTCACTTTTAAGTTTTTAACTATCTTAGTTTTATATTATAAAAGGTTGGGGGTTAATATAAATTTTTAAAAAGTAACTTCTCACAATAAAAATTCATAGAAGAAGTACTTATACAAACATATTTTTTTCACCACCACCTCCTTCCTTTTATAACAAGAGCAGCATAACATTTTGATGATCTTAGAGTCAAGAAGACTGGAATTCAAGTGCTTCCTGTATCATATACATCGGTGATCATGCCAAGTCACTAAACTTCCAGGTGCCCCAACTAGTTTTCTAATATTACACATCTCAGAAGAATTGTACAGTGAATTTTCATAGCAAGAATTTTCCATATTGTTTGAATCACATTTCCAACTTCATGTTCTTTAAATGAGCATATTGTCTCATAGAATAGAATAACAGTGGAGGATGAAACCAGTTTAAGAAATTATGATGAGATATCCAACTAAGATCATAATTATACCCAGGGCATTCAAAGGCATAAGAAAAATGGAAAAGTAGATTTTGGGAAAAAACAACACCTGTAAAGAAAACATTTTTTTCTTTAAATGATTAAAAAATGTTCGAACCTGAAGATCTTAGGATTTTGTTTTTGTTTGTTTGTTTCTAGAACTTATAAATTTCACTAAAAAGAACATAGAGAAAAAGCAGTCAAATTGGGCAACATACATAAAAAAGTAATCCTTGCTGATGGTAAAATAGTTGTGAAAGCTGTGAATGAGCAACATAAAAGGTATCTGAAGGAAAGAAAGATACAAAAGGTACAGGGACAAATCAACACCTTATTAATCCTGCAAATAATGAGAGAACCTCAATGGTTATTGTCAGCTTCTCAAAGTCTTCGTGGAATCTTTAAAGGAAACTAGAGCATAAGTAGGGATATTAAGTCAAGATCATTTAATAACAATATCAATACTGACTCTCAATTCACCAAAAGATGTAGAGAATATAAAATCCCATGTTCTAGGTGCTTATTGATTTGAGGAGTAGGGAACACTAAAATAAACTGATGCAACATGAGGGTGTTTACTAACCACATTTCAAGATTATTCAAGATTCCTTGAAAGATATAACAACATAACTATTTCTGTTCAATGTATAATAAACATTATAGAAGGCATAAGATAGAGAGATATAAGCTCACCAAAGATATTCACCATTCTGATGGAGGAGATCCAGTGCATATTGCAGGTTGAAGGAGTATAGAACAAGTAGTCTTCCTACTACACTGTTTATGATGATATCACTCCCTTTTGCATCTATAACTTTTCTTGGATTCAATTCTAGGGAACATGAGGACCTTCTCAAAATAAGTTCATTACCCCTGCTCTCATTACCATGCTGTTAAATCAACATTGACAGATAACACCTCCCTTATCCTTCACTCCTCTTTGAAAGACTGGAGGGCAGAATACCAAACTTTTCCCAGTGCCTTCCTTTATTGAGGAAAGATACTTGACCCTCAGCCCATTCCACTTCATATTTGCTGCTATTCCTGGTTTCGTCTCCATAAAACAAGATGCCCTTTTTCTGGTTATTTCCAGTGTTCCTGCCTTCTACTCACCACTTTCCTGCCTCCTTTAGTGTGGTAAGATTAGATTGTAAACTCCTTGATGGAAATCACTATATTTATTGTTTTCCCAGCACTTGCACAGTAGCTGGCACATAGTAGCCACTTAAAAATCCTGAGACATTTGAGTCAGGCTAGAGACGAATAATCACTCAACAGAGTTTGTCCTGTCGAATCACACAGGAAAGATCAAGGGATGAAGAATATTTATGTGTCTATTACACAAATTTCAGCATGCATCCTGTAAAATTTGTCAGACAGTTGCATCAATATGTATGCATACACATAAATAGACAGATAGATCCGCATATATGTATACATATATATGTGTGCACATGCAACCATACACATACTCATATGGTAGTGAGATGTGTATCAATGATTTCCCTAAAGAGATAAAGATGAGCATCATACCTTATAAGATGATCCTGTAACCGGTTTATTATAAAGGGGATTCTTTTTTTTTTTTTTTAATGGAGAGCTAGATAATAGATGAGTTCTCCTTAAGTCTGTGACTGATTTCATTGATACTGCTGCTGCTACTGCTGTTCTGTTTTATTTTATTTTTTTTTGGTAACATTGTCCCTGTAAAGAGGTCTTTGCTTTCTTCTCTTTAGTTGTCATTTTTTTAATTATAAATTGTAATTTAAAATTAACTTTTGATGTGATAAAGGAGAGAGCACAATGGATTCACTATCTGTTAACTTGCTGGTAATTCCTTCATATAGCTGACTATATTGATGGCACATGTTTAGACCAGGATATTGCTTGAGGTTCTTTCTGCTTCTGGAATTATATCAATCTAAGGGAAATTAATTAAGTACATTGAAATTAAAATATTAATTTTAAAAATATTAAAAAATATTAAAAAATTATTATTAAAAATTTCTTGGTTGTAAATCAATTCCTTATATAATTTATAGTCATGAGGTTTGTAATGCTATTAAAGTACAACTAGATATTGAGCATGTAGACATTTATTTATCATGAACTAATTAAAGATAAAGAAATTTATTATTTTTAAAGACCAATTTGTAAGCAGATATAATAGTTATCTCTAGCATACTTTCACTATATTAAATTATATGAAGTTCATCAAACACCAATAGAAATAAGGTATTAATATTAAAACTTTCCTTTCATATATTTTTAAATCTTCAATCTGAAACATATTATTCTTTTTACTTATAAATAAATTAGAAATTTAAAGTGTATTTTTACAAAAGATAAGAAATGATTGCTATCTGTTTCTGGCTTTCATGAATATTTACATTAATGGGGGGGTGCTAATGTTGTTCTCAGTCTTGATTTTATAAAAAGAAAGTGTCTTTTTTTGACTAATGTTATACTGCATTAAATTAGCTAATTGATTTTATAGTGTGAGGTGACTTTTTTTAATCAGCAATGAATAAACATGATCAAAGAGCCTAATGTTCTTTTGAAAATGAATAATATGCCCCAGGAGATGCAAATTAAGACAAACAATCACTTTCTTTAAAATTGTTTTATTGCAAGACATATATGTTCTCAGGCAATAACTATGTATAAATAAAATCTAATAATTTTTAAAATATTAAAATGAATAACGCTATTTCTAATTTTATTGCACTTCAAGTTTACTACTCTACATTCAATTTGACAATAAAAACAGAAAAGAAATGACTTTTTAAAATGCCTCTTTTGAGAGTAGGTGTGATTTATTCATTCTGATGAAAACAAAGAATGTATCCAACTAGTATTCTGTGATATAAATTTTGACAGGCCAGTTAATAAGTGAACTTTTCTTCTTTTGGATCATTATTACCTGTATCCCACTTGCAGATTTTCTACGGGGAAAAGTTAGTGCCATATATATGGTAGAATGTCTTTTCTAGGATATCAGAAATTTCACTGTCCCTATGTTATTTGATACATCTAGTATGTATTTTCTGCTGTCACAGACAGCACAGACAGACTTTCAGGTCACATACATTCAGTAAACCTTACATGTCTTCCATAGGAAAATTGCAAGGGTCAATCATATATACATATATACTGCACAGAGCTATGGTTTGTACAGGAAGTCAGATCAGGCCTATGTTAAGAGAACAGCCAAGAAGTAATTAAAATGATGATTCATAAGAAATAAAGTAGAATGTAGAATTCAAGGGGCTAATTGTGAATTCGATAATTGTGGGATATCTGGGAGAGAAATAAATCAAAATCCAGGTCTATTTATTTCTCTAAAGTAGCCCTAGCTATTGTACCTTGTTTCTACCATAATGGGAGACAATTTTTCAGCAGGATGTCCTAAAATTTTACACAGCAAAGCAAATAAAAATAGCTGGATATGTGGAGCATGTGGGCATGTAGATAAGAAGCTGCTGGTAACATAGATAATTACTGATATAAAATACTCATACTATGCTGATTTTCTCTGGAAACTATATTGGTTTGTCCAATCTGATCCTTATCAATTGCTGCCTACTTGCAGAGGGAAATATGGTGCAAGCAGAGCTTTTCCCAGTTTCTCTGAAACTGGCTGGTGCTGGAGGCATTGTTTTATTCATATATGTCTCATGGACCATCCTACAGTGATGGCAACCTCTTCTCAGGATTTATTTTCTCTTCTTTCCTAAGGCAGCAGTGACTTCACCTTCTTAGGCTAGGCCATCCTTTCTCAGCAACACCATTGGTGATGCCAAATCACTGTCACAAGAGAAATTCTGAGAGAGATAAAGTCTCTAACATGATCCATTCATTCGTAAGGCTGCAAATAAGTGGGGTCAATGACATCTCAATGGCCCCACACTGAGTGGGGGCCAACAGGATCTTTTACAGTAATGAACAAGATGATAGAGAAATACATTGAATAGTATAGTTGTGTCTTCTATTTGTCTGGAAAGTTAAAAAAAACCTCTCACATCAGCTTGACGCAACATTTTCACCTCCCGTTTATGAAACCCTCTTAACCACAAACAAGATATGTGGTTCAGGGCATTTAGCAGTTGCCACAACATCTTAGATCAAATCAGTTTTATCTTTAATTTAAGCAAGTTTCTCCAGAGTATGGTGAGGAATGAAATTACATGAATGGTGGTACAATTCAAAAGACAAAAGAGGAGGTATGAGTCATAAAGTAAGGTGAAGATGCAAGTCACAAGGATGAAATCATGATGAAGTGACCTAAGGTTACATGAATCACAATCAGGTGAGTAAATGGAGCTTCCCTGAAAAAAAAAAAAAACTTACCAGGCTAAGTAACAGTGTAGGGGAGTATTAAATCAGCTTAAGACTGAACAAAATACAGCTAAAGATTGATTTTCAGTGCCCTCTTTGATTCTTGGTAGGCCATGCCTTCCATGAATCATTTGGTTACAAATCAGTAAAGGTACAAATCAAAGTATAGAAAAAAAATTATGTCTATCAACAATTATAATTACAAAAGCAAAAATGTCATGAATAACATTTAATAATAACATTTAATGATAATTTAATAATAACACAATCAATTTATCAAAAGCAAAAGACAGTAATAAGGCCTAGGGCTAGGAGAGCCCTATGATATGTCATATGCCCCTTGATGAACTTATATGTAATTTGTTCTAGTATCTCTGTTTGTTCTAATACATGTATACACACACACACACACATGCACACACATATATGCAACCCTATATATAGAAATGGGGACTAAATAAATTTTATCCCAGATATTCTATTTTTATAGGATTAATTTGAGAGGGAATGGCCCCCAAATTTTCAGACAATTTTTTTAATAAATTGCCTTTTGGTCTTTGAGATCACCCATGACCAACACATCAACAAAGTCCATCAGAGGCAGAACCCTTTGGTAAATAAACTTTGCAGAAACAGTAGCACACAGGGAAAGAAGAAATGTGAAGGGTTAACATAAAATCTCTACCTTAGTAACCCATTTCTAATGTCCATTTCATTAGTAAATTGCTCTCCAGAATTGTTGGATCAGTTCACATCTCCACTAAGAGTACATTATTGTCTCAATTTTTCCATATCCCACTGACATTAGTCATTTTCTTTTTCTATCATATTAACCAATCTGAGAGATGTGAAGTGGTGTGTGTGTGTGTGTGTGTGTGTGTTTGTCATTCATTGCTGAAGAAGATCATGCCATCAGAGAAATAATGACATGACTTGCACTTGACTTTGTTTTGAGTGAGGGCGGGCTGTGCAGGTCACCAGCCTCACTTCTCCTCCAAAGTCATCTAAATCCAGTCACCAGATATTCAGTAGGATGACTGGAGATGACCCAGGATGAGGCAGTTGGGGTTAACTGACTTGCCCAAGGTCACATAGCTAGTAAGTGTCAAGTGTCTGAGGTGAGATTGGAACTCAGGTCCTCCTGACTCCTGCACTGGTGATCTATCCGTTGTACCACCTAGCTGCCCCTGTGAGGTGGTTTAATGATAATTTAAATGGAAAGATCTTTCACATTCATTAATAGACCCATGTGACCTGCTTGGGTCACATGAAATTTTGAGGTACATGAGTCTAAGTCACATGGAACAAGAGGGGGTGGAACAGGAGAGGTGGAGCAGGAAGGCTGGAACAAGAAAAGGTGAGTTTAGAGCAGAGACAGGAAATTTGGTCACAGAGAAGTGAGAGCTAGGAAGGATGCTGACAAGAAGGCAGCTTGTTAGCATGAATGAGAGAGCTTGTTTGAGATTTTGGTTAAGGTAGCCTGCTTGTGATGTGCTTAATGGAGCTGGTTTGTGGGAAGCCTAACAGAAGAAGGCTTGGGGCTGGTGTTGCCTCTGCATTGTTACTGTGTACAGATTTTTGTTACTATGATGGATTTGGCTTTCTGGTATTTGAATAAATGTATTGGCTCTTTCTTCTGTGGGGAGAGTCTATTGTATTTCATGATTTAGAATTATGCTGGGATATTCATGGCAACTGTAGACAGTGAATATTGCATTGGTGCTACAAGTGATACTTCTGAAGTATTTTAATTTTCATTTCTCTACTGAATAATAATTTAGAGCATTTCTTCATTTGACTATAGATAACTTGGATTTTGTCTTCTGAAAACTGTCTATTCATATCATTTGATAATTTTTTAAATGGAGAATGACTTGTAGTTTAACTCAGTTATAAATTTGACTCAGTTCTCTGTATATTTGAGAAACAAGGTCTTTATCAGGGAAATTTACTATAAATTTTCCCCTAGTTTTATGCTTTCCTCTTAATCTTGAATGCATTGGCTTACTTTGTCCAAACATTTTTAGTTTAATATAACCAAAGTCGACCATTTGACATTTTCTAATATTCTCTGTGTCTTGTTTGGCCATAAATTCTTCCCTTCTTCATAGATTTCATATGTAGATTATTTATTTCCTTAATTATTTTCCCCTTCGTATCACCCGCTATTTCTAAATCATTTACTCATTTTGATCTTTGCAGTATGAAATGTTGGGGTATACCTAGTTTCTGCCATACTCTTACTCAGTTTTCTCAGAAATTTTTTGTCAGATAGTGAGTTCTTTTCCCAAAAATTTAGGTCTTTGGGTTTATCAAACAATTAATTTCTATAGACATTTACTATTATGTATTGTGTGCCTCATCTATTGCAATGATGAGCCCAAATTTTAGCCTATACCAGATTGCTTTGATGATCATAACTTTATAATATAGTCTAAGATACATGATTAGGCTAGGCCATCTTCCTTCAGAATATTTTTTTCATTAATTCCCTTGATATTCTCAAATTTTTGTTCTTCCAAATGAAAATTTGTTTTTTTATTCTAACTCTATGAAATATATTTTAGTAGTTTGACTAGTAAGGCAGTGAATAAATACATTTAGGTAGAATTGTCATTTTTATTGACTTGACCTACCCACTAGCAATTAATATTTTTTTTTTCCAATTGTTTAGATCTAACTTTGTGTGAAAAGTGATTTGTAATTTTGTTCGTATAGTTTCTGGGTTTCTATTGGCAAGGAGACTCCTATATATTTTATATTTTCAGTTATTTCATATAGAATTTCTCTTTCTATTTCTTGATGCTGCATCTGGTTGGTAATATATAGAAATGTTAATGATTTATGTAGGCTTATTTTGTATCCTGAGAATTTCTTAAAGTTGTTAATTATTTCAACCAGTTTTTTAATTGACTTTCCAGGATGCCCTAAATATGCTATCATATAATCTTCGAAGAATGATAGCTTTGATTCCTGTCTATCCTGCTTCCTTTTTTTCTTCTCATTGCTGTAGCTTACATTTTGAAGACAATATCCAATAATAGTAGTAATAATAACATTCTTGCATCACCCTTATCTTGTTGAGGTGATTTCTACCTTTTCTCCATTACAAATAACACTTGTTGATACTTTCTGAGAAATACCATGTATTTTAAGTATAGTTCCATTTATTCTTGTCCTCTCTAGTCTTTTTAAAAGGAATATATGTTCTATTTGGTCAAAAGTGATTTTTTTCTCTGTCTTTTGAGAAAATTTTTTGATTTCTGTTAATTTTATTATTGATATCATGAATTATATGGTGATATTAAATGGACCCGGCATTCCTGGTACAAATTTCATCTGGTCATAGAATATTATTCTTGTGATATATTGCTGTAATCTTGTTAGTATTTTTTTTTGCATCAATATTCATTATGAAAAGTAGTCTATAGTTGATTTTTTCTGTGTTTTCACTCTTCTTTGTTTAGGCATCAGCAGCATAGTTGCATTATGAAGGAAATTTTATAGGATTCCTTCTTTTCACATATTTCAAAGGAACTCATAAAGAATTGGAATTAATTTTTCTTTAAAAGTTAGATAGAATTCACTTGTGAATCTATCTAGTCCTGAGGATTTGTCCTTAAGGAGTTAATTGATGTCCTGTTCAATTTCCTTTTCTAATGTGTAGTTATTTTAGTATTGTATTTCCTCTTCTGCTAATCTGGGCAATTTGTATTTTTGTGATAATTCATCTATTTCACTTAGATTGCCAGATTTCTTGGCATATAATTGAGAAGAATAGTTTCTAATAATTGCCTTGATTTTCTCTTCATTGGTGATGAATTCACTGTTTTTATTGTTGATACTGGTAATTTGGTTTCCTACATTTTTTAATGAAAATTTTGATCCAAGCAAATTTAATTTCATCATAAAAATTAATAAAAATTTAATAAAATTCTTAATAAAATTAATTTAATCAAATCATTTATCTATTTTTTAATAAAATTAACTCTAGGTGTTAGTGCATCAATGGTTTTCTTAATTCCAGTTTTATTAATCTCTCCTTTGATTTTCAAATTTTTTAATTTGGTGTTTAATTGAGTATTAATTTGTTCTTTTTGTACTTTTCAGTTGCATACACCTTTCATTGATTTGCTTTTTATGTATTGTACAGCAATAAACATTGAGGGATATGTTTCCCTGAATATTGCATTCCATAATTATGAGTGTATTGTCTCATTACTTTCATCTTTAATGAAATTATTGACTGTTTCTATGATTCGTTCTTTAATTCACGCATTTTTTAGGATTAGATTATTTAGTTTCCAATTACTTTTAATATGTATTTTACAGAGTCTTTTATCGAATATAATTTTTATTGCATTATTTAATATTTCTTTTCTTCCACATTTGGTTGTGAGGTTTTTCTGCCCTATTATATGGCCAGTTTTTGTATAGGTGATACATACTGCTAGGAAATTTTTTTTTTCCTTTCTGTTCCCATTCAATGTTTTCCTGAGGTCTATCATATCTGATTTTTCTAAAATTACATTCACTTTCTTAACTTCTTTATTTTGTAGTTACATTTATCTAGTTCTGAGTGGGGAAAGTTGAAGTAACACATTAATATAGTTTTATTGTCTACTTCTTCCTGTAACTCATTCAACTATTTAAAAGTTTGGACACCATACCATTTGATTTTTGTATTTTAGTAGTGATATTACTTCATCATCTATAGTGGCTTTTAGCAAAATGTTGTTTCCCTGCTCATTTCTCTTAATTAGATCTATTTTTTTTTACTTTTTTCTTTGAAGTCATGATTGCTATCTCTTCTGTCTTTTCTTTCTTCAGTTAAAGCATAATAGAAGGCCCCAGCATCTTACTGTTTATTTTTGTTTCAGATGTGTTTCTTATAAACGACATATTGTAAAATTCTGATTTTTGAATTTTTCTGCTAACTGCTTCCATTTTAAGTGTGAATTCATCCCATTTACTTTCACAATTTTGATTTCTAACTATACCCTTCCCTCCATCTTGTTTTTACCTTTTTTGTACTTCTCTCATTTTATCTTCTTTCATTTTATCCCTACTTATAAGTGTTTTATTTCTGACCACTTTGTCCCCAATTCTGCATTCTGTTCTATTACTCCCTTTAATGAATCCTTAATTATTTCTACATAAAATAAGATAGATTTCTATTTCCAACTGAATATGTATTTTATTCCATCCTTGAGCCAGTTCCAATGAGAATAAGGTTCAAGCATTGTCTGAAGCTACCTTCATTTTTACATCAAGTGTAAAAATTCTTTTTTTTTTGTGAAATACGAAATAATTTACTTCTTATTCCCTCCTCCCAGTTACTCAGCTTAATTTTATTTTGTGGATATCATCCCATCGTAGTCAAGTCACACTCGTGCTTCCTATTTGTGCCTCTTCCTTCTAATTGCTTTAATAGTGACAGAGCTCTTAAGAGTTAGAAGCACAATCTTTCCAGAAGAATAAAAACAGTAAGAATAAAAACAGTTTAACTATATTGCATTTCTTTTCTGTTTTTTTTCTTTCTTGTTTACATTTTTATACTTTTCTTGAGTCTTGTATTGAAAATGCACTTTTCTATTATACTCTGGAATTTTCACTTAAATTACTCAACTTCATTAAATCCCCATTTTATTAACCCTTAAGCATGATACTCATTTCACTGAATAGGTGATCTGTGGTTATAATACTAGCCCCTTTGTATTCTGGAATATCATATTCTAAGTCCTCTGATCCTTTGATGGAGAAGATGCTAAATCTTATCTAATCTGGACTACTTTTTAAGGGACTGGGGTTTTTTTTGGTGATTTTTTTGTATCTCCTTTTCCATTTGGCCAATTCTCCCCCCTTTTTGAGTGGTATTCTTCAGTTAATTATTGTTCATACTTCACCCCAATTTGTGTGCTTCCTTTACCAAGCTGTTGACATTTTTTTTAATCATTCTCTTGCATTACTCTTATTTAATTTCCCAATTTCTCTTCAGTCTCTCTTATTTGATTTTCAAAATCCTTTTTGAGCTCTTTCAGAAATTTCTTTTGGCCCTGGTAGCAATTCACCTTTTTTCTTTAAGGTTCATATGTAGTTGTTTCTGTATCATTATCTTCTTCTGTGTTTATGTTTTGATATTCCCTCTCACCATAGCAACTTTGGTCAGGTTACTTTTATTTATTTGTTTTCTGCTCATTTTTTCCAGCCTACTTCTTGACTTTAATTTTATTTTAAATATGAGTTCTGCTTCTGGAATGGAGGGAGCATTGTCCTAAACTTCAGGTTTTCTACGATACTGTTTTCAGACCTAATTCTGGGTACTTGGCAAATTTTCAGATCTTGCATGGTCATATGATCTAAAGAGAGTTGTGATCACTACTCTTATGGCTCATGCTCTGGTCTGTGAATAAACACAAACACTCTTTTCTATCCTGTACCTGTGACCAGAATTCTTGTTCCTTTGTGACCACTTGCTATAGTATTGTAGTATGTCTTTTCACCCTTTAACCATGACTCCAGTCTGTGACCTAGATCCCTATTGATTCTGATGGAATCTGTTGATTCCTGCTTCCTGTCCTATCAAAGCATCCCTTATCATTTCCTTCTGACCAGTTGTCCAGTCATCTTACTGTCTGTTGGCTGAGATCTCTGGGAGTCACTGCTTCTTATTTGATTGACCTCAAATTCTACACTGGCTTGCTTTAGTGGAGCTAGATGCTTGCTTGCCTGGGCTTCCTGTGCTAGGCTGTGCTCTACTCTCACTTCAATGAGACAGGCATTATCTTTTGACCTTCTATGTTACTTTGGCTGTATATTTTTCTTTTTTTATCCATGTGCTTTTGTTGGTTCTGTTGCTTCATAATTCTTCTTGAGATATTATTTTAAAGCTTTATGGGAGTGAATTTTGGAGAGCTCTTTTGAGTTTCTGGCTTATTCTTTCATCCTGACTCTGCTTTCTCTGCTATAATCTTTTGCAAAACAGACCTCAGTAAAATTTAGTACTCCCTCTTAAATTTGGCTTTACAATAACTACCTCAAGCATCAGGATCTCATAATTTACCCCAAACTTCATAGAATTTAAGGTTTTATATTTTACCTTCTGTTACCTAAATGCCATACCTCATATGGACACTGCTATCAACAGGCTAAAGGGAGAATTTAAAAAAGAAATCCATGATGTTATGACTTGTAAGGCTAACCCTTCTGGGTAAATATGAATATTTATCAAAATAGACTTGTAAGCTAGGATGTACAGATGAAAAACCTTCAGTTTTACTACTTATAATTGCCTTGTAACATAAGGTAGCAAATTATTATGCTGCTGAGAAATAAAAAAAACCAACATTTTAAAATATCACAGAAGGCAGGGCTCTGAAACTCTTTGTTACACTTTAAAAATAAACCTTCTACTCTACTCACTCTTGAAAATATTTACATTACCTTTTCATCTTATGCCTTTATCTAAATCTAATTCCTCCTTAAGAGGGTATTTTCACTAAGTCAACTTGAGAGAATGAGATTTTTTTTTCTTTTTCATGAGCACACTTGTTAAAGGGATGACAAGGTGAAAAAAACAGCTTCTATTTAATTGATTGAGATATGGAATTAACATTACATTCTGGCATCTTAGTGTTTTTAATATGAACTCATAGTAACTCAGATATCTTAATGTTCAGTATTTAACAATAAAAGTTTGCCCAGCTGTCCAACTAATTATAAGGACAATGAGTATTAATCCTCCCCCCAATGAGAGAATTTTATCATTATCAACAACAATGGGATACATATAATGTCAATTGGTGAACTATAACCTAAAGAATAGCCATCAAAGGCAGCAGTTTGGAAGGATTTTTAGTTAAATGTCTAATAATGTCACCTGATAATAGAAATCCATGGGAAGGAGTAGGCTACCAGCAAGAGTTCCAAGCACCCAGAGGCATTATAGAAAAGGGAAAGGTTATCCTCAGGGATCCCCAGGAACAAAGAGCCATCAGTGAAGCATGAAATTGTAGTAAAATTTCAGCAAGAAAAGAAAAGAATGCTTTACAGAGAGAGGGTCAACAGTGACCTTAGCAAGTGAATGTCAAGCAGATCTCATTTACAATACAAATATTTCAATTTTAATAAAAATATCTGGAGATTTAGCACTGATACAAACAGGTGTCTCTACAACTTTCTTTCAATATAAAAATTTCTTCTGAAAAGAAAAGGAGAGACATGGTTATGACAATCTCAAGGGCATGAACTGACTTGACATAAACCATAATAGGGATAAACTCTCTTAGGTCTGTTTGCTTCCTAAGCATATGTCATATTTAATAATCAATCATGTAGTAAAGTTCCACATTTATTCATAGGATATTATAGTCAGAATCAGAAAAAAACAGATGGAAAAATTTTCATCATCATTCATTAGAAGGGAAATGGTAGTATAAGGAAAATGAGTCAAAGGATCGTAACTTTGTGTATGCTAAGGTTGTCCCCTCAACTTTCCACAGAGACAGACATCCACCTATAGACTACAAAGACTACTCTCCCTTTGGGCAGCACGTGATATTCTCCTTCAATGGTGGACTTTGGCCTTTATGACAACTCAGACCATTATACCTGAAATCAGAACTTAGAACTATTTCCAGTTACATTCCCATGAGATTTTGATCTTAAATAGCAAATGTTCACTAATCACAGCTTAGGGCCAAGATGTTATTATTTCTCTTGTGTTTCAATTTTGTTGTTGAGTCATTTTCACTCATGTCTGACTCTCTGTGACCTCATTTGGGATTTCCTGGTCAATATACTGGAGTGGTTTGCTATTTCCTTCTCCAGCTCATTTTATAGATGAGGAAATTAGGGAAAACAGGGTTAAGTAACTTGCCCAGCATCATGGAACCAATAAGTATCTGGGGACAGATTTGAATTCATCAACATGAGTTTCCCTGACTTCAGGCCCAGTACTATACTCTTCCACCTTCCTGCCCACCTATGTTTTAATAACATTTAACAATAAGCACAAATAAAGATATTTTATTTATCCCTTATTTTTAAATTAAGAATAGGCTCATCCTAGACTTTCACATATACAGTGAATACTGCTTCACATATACTGAGAGTAGTTGGTTCACAACTCCTAGAAAATTTCTGGTTACTGTAAGTATTAACCCTAAGGCATGAATATAGGTCTATTGAAGTTGTTTACAATAACTACCTCAAGCATCAGGATCTCATGGTTTACCCCAAACGTCATAGAATTTTAGGTTTTATATTTTACCTTCTGTCATCTAAGTGCTATACCTCATGTGGACACTGCTATCAAAAGACCAAAGGGAGAATTTAAAAAAGAAATCCATGATGTTATGACTTGCAAGGCTAACCCTTCTGGGTAAATATGAAACTTTGAACCAACCTGCTAATAAATAAATTGAATCAGGAAATGTAACTTTACTACATACTATATATTAACAAATAGAATTTCATAATCCTCATAAGTACTAGTCAGATAATTCAAGATGAAGTCACTCTTTACTCTCCAGAGATGGGGAACCTGCACAGTGGGAACCACATGTGGCCCTCTAGGTTCTCAGGTGCAGTCCTTTGACTAAATCCAACCTTCACAGAACAAATTCCTTTAATAAAATGATTTGTTCTGTAAAACTTGCAATCAGTCAAAAGGCCATACCCAAGGACCTAGAAAGTCACATGTGTTTTGGAGACCACAAGTTCCTCAACTCTATTTAAGCAAAACTTTAAGTTATTCCATTTTGACTGGTGTGGTCCTAGGTTGTGAAATATAGTATTTTAGGATTATTAGTACATCCTGTGGGCTAGGATGATAAGATCTAATGACCCTAGAACAAGTAGAAAGCCACCAAGGAAACTCATACACAAGAATAGCTTACGGGGTCTATGTTACTTTTCCCTCAACAATGAGTTATCATTATTATCTGTTTTAAAGCAAATATACTATACTAAATATTTTAATATTTTTCAAATATTTTGACTGCATTCTTTAACAGCTCAATTCATAATCTAACAGCATCTAGATTGAGAGAAACAGCTTTTCTAACAGCGTTTCTGCTACAATAATATACCAGATTTTACAATATGAAAAATTAGAAACACAATAACATACACAATATCATTTATTTAGAATGAAATAAAACTTATCACTTATCAGGTGATATTAATTTATTTGAATATATTTCTAAATTATCTTACATAGAAAACCATATTATCACTTCTGCTATTTTACACTAATCACATCTAATCCAGTATAGAATAATTCATTATGGAGTAATTATATTTATTTAAAGTAACAACAACAGTAATAATATAATAGTTAAATATAAAAGTTATAATAATATATAGTGCTCACCACATGCCGGCACTGTGTTAAACATTTCAAAATTATGTGGTTATTAAAACAACCCTGGAAGGTGGATACTATTATTATTATTCCCTTTACAATTTAGGAACTCAAGTAAACAGATAAAACAACTTTTTTCCATAGGGAAGAAGTTTCTGAGACTAGATTTCAACTCAAGCTTTCTGATTCTTGCATAATGCATTACTGCCTAATAGATAATGTGACTTACATTAAGTTCTGATTTGCTACAATTACCCTAATGGGAGAATGTATCCCAGTGTTATTAAGGCCACATTAAATTAAAGTTTAGATTCAGAATAAATTTTGATCAAATCAAATATAAATTTATCACAATGATTGGTAACATTTCAAATCATAATTTTCCCCAGAGGCACACTCTTCTCAGTTACTTCAGGTTCACAGTTCTCATATTTTTTCCCCTTTTCTTTATTCTTTGAAACCTCCCAGAGCTAATTCAATTCCTTTTGTTTCCTCCACCTAACTCAACCAAATACCTGACAAGGGAAGATAAAGGATAAATTTCCCTTATCCAGAGACTTTTTCAGTTGTAACCCCAGTAAGGTCGAAGAGGACATCATATATAGTCTAGGAAAAACTACTTAATTAAAATTAATTTAAAAAAAATCATAAAGGCCTTTAGCTTGGGTAGTTACACCAAATCAAAGAAAATACTTTTTCTTTACCATTCCATTAACAAGTTAGATAATCTTTAAGCTCTTGCTAAGTGTCTTATCAGATATGATAGAGAAAGGGGTTAAATTCTTGAGTCTATTCAAAGTTCAAGGAATTTTATTTTTTAATTTTAAACTGATTGGAGGACAAGAGTCACTGAAGAAAACATTCAATACTTGTCAAAGAGGCATTTCTGAAAATGGTAACAATTCCTTCCAACCACTCTATCAACTCCAAAAACTTCCCTTCACATTAATCAAAACTCACGATTCTACCTTTCTTTAGCAATCTATTCTAATCTCTACTTGCTTTTTTAAAAAAAATCTACTTTATTAACATTTTGTTCATTATTTTCTTATGCTTAGGAAATTTTCATAATGTTTTGTTCTTTTCAATTATATGTAAAGATAAATTTTAATATTCATTTTAAAAAAAGAATTCAAAATTTTCTTCCTCAACTTCCCCTTCCCTGTAAATGTAAACAATTTGATACAGATTATATATGTGCAATCATGTAAAACATATTTCCATATTAGTCATATTTGGAAAGAAGAAATAGACCAAAGGAAAAAAAATTAAACGTGAAAAAATAAAATGAAAATAGTATGCTTCAATCTAAATTCAGACTCTATTAATTCTTTCTTTGTATATGAGCAGCACTTTTCATGTTGAGTCCTTTGGAATTGTCTTGGATCTTTGCATAGCTGAAAATCGTTGCCATTCATGATTTTTTTTCATTCATTTTATTTTCAATTCATGAAACAAATTAAGCATTTTCATAATAGTACAATAAAAACGATGATTGTACATGACAACGCAAATCTAACATACACAGCTCTCTAATCTCTCCAAATATATAACAAAATTATCCTGATCATTTCTTA
The DNA here is from genome assembly GCF_028372415.1 of Notamacropus eugenii. NCBI lineage: Eukaryota > Metazoa > Chordata > Mammalia > Diprotodontia > Macropodidae > Notamacropus > Notamacropus eugenii. The sequence goes on along the minus strand of NC_092873.1, from coordinate 131,304,873 downwards.
TTTCTTTCTCTTTTTTCTTCCCTCCCCCCGCCCATTCTAGAGATGGCTACCATTACACACAAATATGTGTGTATGTATGTTTATGTATATATGAAAATGAATCTATACATACTTTTATTTATCAGTTCTTTCTCTGAATGCAGACATCTTTCTTCATATGTGCTTTATTTTTGATTTGTGTACTTATAATAGTCAACATGATTTACTCACTCAAAGTCATTCTTACAATAATATTATTACTGTATACAATGTTCTCCTAATTCCTCTGACTTCACTCTTCATCATTTTATGCAAGTGTTTCCATGCCCTTCTCAGATGATCGAGGTAATCATTTCTTATAGCACAACAGTGTTCCATCAAAATCATATACCACAACTTGTTCAGCCATTCCCCAATTGCTAGGGATCTCTGTAATTTCCAGTTCTTTGCCACCAGAAAGAGAAATGTTGTAAATATCCCACTCATATTCAAAGATATAATTATCATTTGTGAATTTCTCCCATTTTTATTTTTTCTATTTTCTTTTTTGGCCTCTCTTTTTACTCTATTGCTGTTACTTTATCTTCACCACTCTTCCATGTCCACTTCACTCACCCCTTCAATAGTCATGCCCAACTTCTCCCACACCCTCTAAAGCACCAATCTACAGATTTCTAAGTTCCTCCTCTACTCTATCCCCTAGGTTTCTCTTGTCATTTTCAGAAGCCTTCTACAACCTTCCAGATGTCCAAGTTGCTTAAGGTTCCAATATTACCATCCCTCTAGCCCCACTTGCTCCCTCTGTATTAATTCTTCCTTTCATGACCTATTATTATAATTTTTCAATTTTACCTTTTCTTAACCAATTTTGTTTTTAGAATCACCCCATCATACACAACTCAGCCCTATGCATTTCTTCTAACTACCTTAGTAATGATGATAGTTTTAAGAATATTGATACCATTGTCACATATGCACATATGCATGTGTACATACATGCACATGTATACACATACATATGTAGATATATGTATATCTACACATACATATATATGTACCTATGTGTTTATATGTTTGGGAATGCCTTATAATTAGTCTTCAATGTTTTCATTATATTTCTTCTGTATCTTTTATATAAAATTTTCTATTAAGTCCTGATCTCTTTGTTACAAATACCTGAAAGTCTTCCAGTTAATCAAATGTCTATTTTTTTTCATTCAGAATTATACTCAACTGTGCTTAGCAAGTTATTCTTGGATGTAACCCCAACTGCTTTGCTCTTCAAAATATATTGTTCCAAGATATACAGTCTTTTAGAGAAGAAGCTGCTAGATCTTGTGAAATCCTGACTATTTTTATAGTATTTAATTTTTGTTTCTTCTTTCTTATAATATAATCACTTTAACCTGATAGTTTTGAAACTTGGCTATGACATTTCTATAGGTTTTCCTCCTAGGATCTCTTTCAGGTGGTGAATGGTAGATTTTTTTTCTATTCCTACTTTGCCCTCTTGTTCTAGAAGCCCAGGACAATTTTCCTTAATAATTTCTGGTAATATCATATCCAGATTCTTTTTTTAAATCATAACTTTCATGCAGTACTATAATTCTTATGTTGTTTCTTCTCATTCTGTTCTCCAGATCAGTTTTTTTCTCTAATGAGATGTTTCAGATTCTCTTCTATTTTTTCCTAGTTTTATTATTTCTTGGTACCTTATAATATCTTTTGATTCTTTTTGATAAATTCTGGTTTTGAAGGAAATATTTTCTTCCTTTAAGATTTTGGACCTCTTTTTCCAAATGGCTAAATTTCTTTGCATAATTTTCTTGGATTGCTTTTTCTTTCCCTAATTTTTTCTTGATTTCTCTTCTTTGATTTTTAAGCTCCTTTTTAAGCTCTTCCATGAACTCTTTTTTGACTTTTGATCATTTAACATTCCTCTTTGGGGTAATAATAGCTTCTTTTACCCTGATTATCTTGTTGTAGATATGAACCTAGATCTTCTTTTACACCCAAGTTAACTCTCTATGGTCATTTTTTTCCTTTGATTTTTTTGAATTTTGTTTTATTTTATTTTAAAAAGCTTGTTATCAAAAGCAAGTTTTAATCCTAAGCTGAGGTTAATATTGCCCTGTGCCTCAGGTCCTTTTTACTCTTATTTTCTAAATTCTGCCCTTGCGATCAACCTCAGGGACTTCTCTCCCCCTTCAAACTATAATTAGATCCCACAATCTTACTATCTAAAAAGCATTCTTGCCCCTTGTGATACCCCACTTAAAGGGCATATGCTTGCTCATCCTAGCCTTCAATAACAGCCCAAAATGACCTGTATCACTTCCAATCAGTACCACTAGGCCTTACTTCTGGAAGCAGCAGGGAAAGGGGGGAGATTACTTCAATCTTCACCCACTTAATCATCTAATGTTCCTTAGATGAGAGTTTGTGAGGTAAAGTTCATGAGGTGAAAGTTTCTGGCATTGTGAGGTAAAAGATTATGAGGTGAAATTTCTTGAGACTGTGAGTGAGGTGAAAATTTTGGTGAAATTTCTTGAGTCCTAGTCCCCTTTCCTATGGAGTTACCTTCAGGACCTACTGTTTGTTGATTCAGTGGAATTGGCCTAGAAGTGATTACATTTTACTCAGTCTAAAACTGGAAGTCTTTTGTTTTCTGCAATCCTCTCAAGTTGCCTTAGGAAGACAACTGCTTTACCCCTTTATTTTTGCTGTTCTATTTAATGACCATTTTCTGTCTTTTTGACAAGAAAATCTGGAGAGCCTGAAAATTTCTGACCATTCCACCATCTTCCCAGAATGCCCTAAGTCATTTATACTCAATCATCACACAATGTTGCTGTTACTATATATAATATTTTCCTGGTTCTGTTCATTTCCCTTTGCATCAGTACATTTAAGTTTTTCCAGGTTTTTTTTTCCTGAAATCTGCCTGTTGATCATGTCTTAGACCATAATAATACTTTACCACATTCATATATCACAATTTGTTCAGCCATTCCCCAAATGATGGCCATTCATCTCCCCTCCAAATTCCAATTATTTGCCACCACAAAAAGCACTACTCTAAGTATATTCTGGTGCTTTTATGTACTGTTCATTTTTCTTTGATCTCTTGCGAGTACAGACCTAGTCATGATATTACTGGATGAAAGGGTACACACCATTTAATTGCCTTTGGGACATAATTCCAAATTGTTTTCCAGAGTCGTTGGATTAGTTCACAGCTCCATCAGCAGTTTGTTTATGTTCTCATTTTCTCACAGTTTCTCCAACATTTGTAATTTTCCTTTTCTGTCATATTAGCCAATCTGATAGGTGTAATGTGGTACCTCAGAGTTGTGTTAGTTTGCATTTGTTTTATCAATAGTGATTTATTGCATATAGATATCTTTGAATTTTTCATCTGAAAATTGCCTCTTCATATCTTTTGACCATTTATCAATAGAGGAATTCAACTCAAATTCTTTAAACATTTTTTTTCTCTTCCTTATAAATAGATACAGCTATCGATAGATATGTGTATCTATCTATTGCTATATCTAGCTGGCTAGCTACGTTCCTTTGAAATTACCTCTACTAGAAAGATATATTCCTTATCTTCCAAGGTGGAGAGACTTGTAGTGTTTGTTCTTAAACTTTCAGTTACAATGAAGGCCTTCAAAAAATGGATCTTCTTTATTTCTTTCATACTCTGATCACATTGCTTCTCTGACTTTCTTCTTGCTAATTTCTTTACTGCTCACTTCTTTCCTTCTCACTATGTCACAATATACTCTTCTTTCTTATAGCGATTTTGAAAATTGTGTGACCTTTTTTTAATAGCTCTCTGGTTATATGAGTATAGGCAAGAGATGGACACATGCAACTCTATTGTGATATCGTTAATTTTGGTAGAAGATTTCTAAGTTCATCAAAATTTAAAAACTATTATATACTTTTTTCTTTCTGATTCATACACTTCCCTTTGTTTTTGGTCATTAAGAGGAGTATTCTAGAGAGTACCCACTCATTAAAACTCAATTTTATTGAGTGACACTTGTAACAGTAAGCACCCAAACATACACAGTGGGGGAGGGGTACTATCACAGGTTCTTAGATCTGCATTCATAAAAGGAAAGGTAACTTTTGAGGGTTCAGCAATCACTTTAATTAAGCACATGTATCACTCCTTTAAGCAATCACATATATCATTCACTTAGTTCAGGGGAGTCAGTACCCTGAACTTCAAAGAAAATACAGAGAAATCAAAAGATCAGTAGACATGGCTTTCTCTGCCTAGATTCAATAAAGAGTTGAACCCCAACTGTCTAACCATAGTTACCAGAGAGGAAAGTACTAACATGTGAGTGTTCAAAGCTGGAGGGCTCTTTAAAGCAGCTTCCCAGAGTCCTTGCCTGGGTAAACACTTCCAGTCAGTTAGTCCCAAAATAAAGTGACACCTTAGAGTCTTTAAACACTTTTTAGAGCCAAAAGGCATCACATCCTTTGAGAAACAGCAGCTTATTAACAAAAGGTGTGGACCTTCTTACAAATTTTCCCAGACTTGACAATGATTGGGAAAGATCCTCCTCAGTCACATTCAAATAAAGGCATTATACTTCTTGATTATACTAAAACAAAACCAGCAAAAGATCCTATTTTGCTTGACCTTGCAGAACTTTATTTAGATAACTATTTTCCTTTGTCTGAGAAAGCAACAGAAAAAAGTTAATTCTTGTTTTAAACACAAAACAAATGCAAAAAAGCAGATATGCACCTACTAGGGGCTGTTAGTTCATCTTAAAATACAGACAACATAATAAACCTAAGATAGCAGTCACACACAACACCACTACCACCACCACTACCATCAGGAAGGATCCTAGTTAGTTAAATCAAATAAGAGAGGTAAAGGAAAAACTGGGATGAAAAATGAGAGTGATACAAAAAAATTGTGAAAAAAATGTTAAACAGTCTAATAAAGGAGACACAAAAAATACTGAAAAAATAACATCTAAAAAGCAGACTAGGCTAAATAGTAAAAGAGGTATAAAAAGCCAATGAGAAGAATAATGCCTTAAAAAGAAGAATTGGACCAAGTATGAAAAAAAGGCACAAAAATTCACTGAAGAAAAAAAATTCTTAAATAGAATTTGTCAAAAAGAAAAGAGCTACAAAAGCTCACTGCAGAAAGTAATACCTTACAAATTAGGATTGAGCAAATGCAGGTTATTGACTTTTTGAGAAATCAAAAAAAAAGAAGATGAAAATAATGAAAAAGTAAAAGACAATTTGAAATATCTCACTGGAAAAAAAGCTGACCTGGAAAATAGATCCAGGAGAGATATTTTTAAAAATTATTGACCTACTTCAAAGCCATGATCCAAAATAGAATCTAGACATCATCTTTCAAGAAATGATCAAGGAAAATTCTCCTGATATTCTAAAACCAGAGAGTAAAATAGAAATGAAATGAATGCATTGATCACCTCTGGAAAGAGATCCCCAAATGAAAACTCCCAGTAGTGTCATACTCAAATTTCAGAGCTTTCTGGTCAAGTAGAAAATATTGCAAGTAGCCAGAAAGAAAGAATTCAAGGATCATGGAGCCACAGTCAGGATAACATAGGATTTAGGAGCTTGTGCATTAAAAGACTTGGGGGCTTAAAATATGTTATTCCAGAGGGCAAAGAAGCTAAGATTACAACCAGGAATCACCTACCTAGGAAAACTGAGTATAATTCTGCAGAGTAAAAATACACATTCATTGAAATAGAGGACTTTCAAGCATTTTTGATGAAAAAACCAGAGTTGTTTAGAAAATTTGACTTTCAAATACAAGACTCAAGAGAGACATAAAAAGATAAACAGGAAAAGAAAATTATAAAAGACTTCATAAGATTAAACTGTTTACATTCCTACATAGGAATATGCTATTTGTAACTCCTCAGAACATTCTCACCATCAGATCAGGTAGTCAGAGGACACAGGTGTGACTTGAATATGAAGGGATGCTAACTAAAAAAATAAAATTAATGTGTGAGAGAGGAATATACTGGGAGAAAGGGAAAGGTAGGGTGGTATAAATTATCTCACATAAAAGGTTAAAGAAAAAGCTTTTACATGGGTAGTGGAGGGATGAGTAGATGTGACTCAACCTTACTCAGAATTTGCTTAAAGAGGAAATGACATAGACAATCAATTTGGTATCTTACCCTAGAGAAAAAATAGGAGGAGGATGGGATAAGAGAAGGAGGAGAGAGATAGAAAGGAGGGCAGATTAGTTTAGGAGATACAGAAGCAAAACACTTTTGAGGAGGGACAAGGGTGAAAAGAGAAAGAAAATAGAGTAATTGGGGGAGATAAAATGGAGGGAAATACAGTTATCAATGATAATTATGAAAAAAATCTTTGAAGCAAGTTTCTCTGATAAAGGTCTCATTTCTTAAGCATATAGAAAATTGAGTCAAATTTATAAAAAATAAGAATCATTTTCCAATTGAGAAATAATCAAAATATATTAAGAATTTTCAGATAATATAATGAAATCTATTTATAGCTATATGAAAACATGATTTAAACCTCTCTTGATTGTAGAAAAGCAAATTAAAACAATTCTGTGGTACTACTTCATACCTATCAGACTGGCTAATAGGACAGACAAGGAAAATTACGTTTGTTGGAGGGAATGGGCAAAAAAAAATGGACATTAATGCTCTATTGGTGAAGTTGTGAACTGAATCAACTGTGCTCTACATCAATTTGTAACTATGCCCAGAGGGTGGTAAACCATGCATATCCTTTGATCTTGCAACACCAATACTAGGTATGTATCCCAAAATAGATTCAAGACAAAAAAGGAAAAGGATATATTTGTCCAAAAATATTTTAGCTGCTCTTTCATGGGGGCAAAAAAAAAAAAAAACGGAAATTAAGGGAATCTCCTTCAGATGGGGAATGGCTAAAAAGTGTTGCATGTGATTATGATGGGATACTATTGTACTATAAGAAATGATGAACATCTTGGAAAGACTTACATGAGTTTATGCAAGATAAAACGTACTATATGCAAAGTAACAGTAATATTATAAAATGATGAACTGTGAATGACTTAGCTATTCTCAGCAATATAGTAATCCAGGACAAGTCTGAAGGATTTATGGTGAATAATGCCATCCTTCCCCAGAGAAAGAATTGATCCTGTCTGAATACAGATTGCTTTTCTTCTCAGGGAGGGGTTGGGGTAGGGGGAGAATTTGGAACTCAAGATTTTAAGAACTAATGTTAAAAATTGTTTTTACATGAAACCTGGGAAAAATGAAATACCAAACAAACAAAAATAAATAAAAATAAATCGCCAATTCTACCCTAGGTTACCTAAGAGATTATGTAGTTATGCTGAGTTCCTTGCCCCTTGCTTTCCACTGGGCCTCAGTCAAACTGGTCAAGTGGGTACCTGGTTCTTGGCTTATGGATCTAAATAAAATCCAGAAATCCTTAACAGGGAGTCAGTATACATACAATTTTCTAATTAATTGCCTTTGCTATTGAGTCTGCTATCATAGTGACATGTTCAAGACAGTCCCAGGGCAGTTGCTACTGATCACAGAATAAGGATATGTGGCCATTGTATTTACAAAGATGTTAGTATGAGAGTAAACTCAGAGACTGTCAAGCTAAAATTCAACTCAGGGTAGACTGACAAATGAATGTTTACTGATGCTGAGACACAAAAACGTACACAGAATGACTTGCTGGCAAAGTCCTCCTCCATAACTCTTAGAAATAAAAGAGCTCCTTAGCAGGAGTTGCTGTTTGATCAACTCACAGTGTTAGGCTCTTTGCTGAAGCACACAGACAATAGCAAAGTCTTTAATCTGTGATAATTGAGTCATTTTCTCAGGCCAGATTTGGGATCTTCTAATAGTGATATTTTCAATAATTTCAAAACTCTAGACTTTACTTTTCCTTTGTGCACAATATCTTGAGATCTTCCTATCCTAAGTCATCTTTTTCTGGGTCCTAAAAGCTCTCTCAAAAATGGGGAGAGGGGAGCTCTACTTATCTCTCACACTTACGGAGACTTCCTGAGATTTACACCCAGGTCTTACCAGCTTCCAGACCATTGAGCAAGAGAGCCTACCTAATCCCTTATACTTGAAGAGAATTTCTAGGGCTAACCTATTGTAAGTCTTATCTGGTTTGGAAGCCTTTAGATCAGATCTGAAGGGGAATCCAACCTCAGGGGATGGTCACTCATGTAAAATCCATTGGTAAAATCAACTGTAGATTACTTTGTCCTGTTCTGGGTGATCAGAGTAATGAACTTGAATCCTTTCATGGTCACCAACAGTGATGAGAGAAATTCTGAGAGCAAACTTTCTAACATAATCCATTTATTGACAAGGCTACCAATTGTGAATAAATGGGATCAATGGTCTTTCAATAACCAAAGATTCCAACTGAGAACTGACAGTATCATTTATAGTGATTAACAAGACGACATAGTAAAATCTTGAGCTTCATAAGTGTTTTTCTTATTGGCTAGAAAGTAAAAACCTCTCACATCAGCTTCATATTACATTTCTACTTCCCTTTCTGAAACCCCCTTAATCATAAATGAACATTTTGATTCAGTGAGTTTAGAAGTTGCCACAATAGCTTAGATTAGAACTTTGGGTTAAATAAACTTCTCCCAAATGTGGGTTAGGGGTGAAGTTACACGGGTAGAGATAACAAGTCAGAAGACAAGGATTCAGGTACAAGGGTGAAGCTACAAATCACAAAAATAGAATTATGACCCAAGTGACCTGAGCTGACCTGAATTACAAGAACAGAATTATGAACCAAGTGATCTGACATTGCCTGGAAAAAAATGAAAGAAAGAAACTTGCAAGGATAAGGTACGGTGTAAAAGAATATTAAATTTAGCTTAATGAAATCATAACAAAATAGAATTCAAAATCAGTTTTCAATTTCAATTTACTTACTTCCTGCTGCATGCATTAACACAGCTAGTTAAGGTTTTGTCTCTCTCATTTAGTTCTCTTATTGTACATAAGATCTATTGCACAAAATTTTTAGATTAACTGTCACTTGATTGGTTATCTAAAATATTATACATGGCATTTAAGCTTGGTATTAATTCTTCTAATTCTTAAATACACTTTCCCAGTATTAATGCCATTGCTGTTGTTCTACAAATTTAGTTTCAAAACCCTAGCATCTTCTTAAATTTATCAATCTTCCTTTCCTCCAACAAACTAGCAAGTTTGTTGCCAAGTCCCAGAGACTGTATGTGTGCAGTGCAGCATTGTATGATGGAAAGCAAGCTCTCTTTAGAGTTCAAAAGACTTAAATTCAAGTCCCACCTATTTTGCATACTGGCTTGTGATGTTAGGTAACCTCTCAAAGTCTCAGACAGTTTTTGAAGATCATAAATTTCAAAAAAGATTTTGATCTACATTGGTAGAGTTTCCTCATTGGAGACTTTATTCACTAATATATGTGCATATACATACTTGTGCATAAATATATGTATCCATCCATATATGTATATCACTGCAGACCTTTAAGTACTAAGTAAATATGAGCTACTGCTTTCATCATCACAACCACCACAACTGTCATCATCATCATCATCAATGTTTATCCTTCTTTGTCTGAAATGACATGTTAAAATGCAATAGAGGGGTTGATGGTTGACACCATTCCAAATCTAGAAATTTCCAGGGAATTTAATATTTGTTTGTTCTTTTGTTATGTTTGTTTGATTTGAGAGGAGTCTGGTAAGGAAGAGGGCCGGTCCATGAGTGAGTATCCTATGCGATTTATCAATGCTGTATTAAACTTTAACAATAATCTTTGTAATATTGTCCATAGTATTAAACAGTTGTATGGGCTATTACTTGATCTATATAAGTGAGAAGGTAAAAGGAATTTATTACTCTGGGCATCTTCACTATTATAAAGATATTACTATCTTACCATATGTTTTGGTTTTAACGAAGTGGAGGAGCAAGACAAGATATGTATACACTTGTCTCCTGGAAACACTTGAGGATAGCTTTTAGTTCTCAAGAGCACATTCTCTTGATGATTTTTAAATAGGGGCTGCATTATGACAAACATGATTTGCAGAGAAATGTTTGCAAGAATCAATCTTAGATTTAAAGTGAAATATAGTGCTCAAAGCAGAGTCAACCAGAATGGAGCAGAAACTTTTCCTCTAATGTCATTTGCCCAATCCTAGACAACCTAGAGCCCACCAAGGTTTTACATATCTTAATTACATATAGTATACAATACAATATAATATAATTAATATAATATAATATAATATAATATAATGTAATATAATATAATATAATATAATATAATATAATATAATATAATATAATATAATATAATATGATATAATATAATATAATATACAAAGGACAATAGATGCTATCTGATTCAGCTTCCTTGTTTTGTAGTTCAGAAACCTCAAGATTTGAGGTGCCTTTCCCATGTTCCCTTTGTTAACAATAATCAAAGATAGGATTTGACCCCCTATCATGGAATTATAAAACCAAGACTATTCCTCCTCCACAATTTCTTCTATGCCACTCTACTTCTTGGTACAACTTTTGTTAATAAAAACCAGTCAAGCTGATCTCTTTCTTACCAAATTGATCAAATTTTGACTGAACCAATGAGCTTGGTAAACCCAGAAGAGAACAAGCTGTGATTTCTTAATAGGGAAAAGTGGGTCAAGCATCACTAGCAGATTCAATATGCTCTAACTATTCCAAACTTAATTTTCACAGAACAAAGCAGCAGGATGAGGAAGTTATCATATCAGATTCATCTAGTTCATTTTCTGTTTGAGAAGGTAAAGCCCTAGGGATGATTGTCTCAACAGAGGGAAATGATAACTGAAAATTAAATAGACTTTCTGACCTAAAGTGAAATGAAAGTTGAACTGGTGGACTGAGAGGACATAATAGAGGAGACAGTATAATTTGAGGATGAGTTTAGAAATCAGATGTGACCTTTATATGATCATCTGTAACCTTGTTTGTATAGCCTTACTGAAGGAAGATTTGGTTGAAAGGGATGATGGAAGGCAGTCCTAACATTACCCTCCAGGAAAGCCTTAATAACCATAGCACTGCCCCAGTGGGTACTGAGTAGAGTAGCAATTGACCCTGAACACTATAGCTGAGGACAGTGGGAAGGTTAATGAAGTGACTGGAAGAATGGTAGTCTTCCTGAGCAGAGAAGAATTTCTAATCTCAACAAACATGAATATGTTTTAAATAACTAAATGAAGGTATGATAATCCCCATTTGGAGAAAGATGAATAATTGAAGAGTGAGGTGTGAGACTCAAAGCAGAGCAGCTGAGATTCCTTGCCCAGTGGAAAGCAGTGAGTTATAAAAGAGAACCATGCAATGCTAAAAGCAGAACACACTGGCAGCTTTGTAGCATCAGAGGCATGAGTAGACTTTTCACATTTAAATATTTATAATAATAATGCTTATAATTATATAGTACTTTAAGATTTGCAAAGTGCTTTACAAATATTATCTTGTTTTATCCTCAAAACAACCCTGAGTTAAGTGCTAATATCTTCCTTATCCAGATGGAAAAAAAAAAAAAAACAACAACTGAGGTATGAAGGGCTTAAATGACTTGCAATACACTCTACCGCAAGATCAGATTTGAGCTCAAGTTTTTATGACTTTAGGTTCAGCACTCTATCCACCATACTGACTAGTATCTCATACACTGAGACTTATGAACTGTGATTTGGAGAGAATTTATGCTCAACAAATACACAGAACCCAAGTTAGCTTATCAGAGTGTTCCGAAGTGAGGATATCTGTGGATGCTACATTTATATTGTTATCTTTCTTTTTTTCTATTTGTGGCCTTTCTCTTCAGAATAAATACTACTTTATTATTCTTTAACAGCAACATGTATTATCATGATTAAGGTCAATCAAGATTGGTCCTCAGAATGGGATAAAGTTATTTTTGTCTCTACTTTGTGCTGCATCAATAAATGCATGAAGTAATACTACCTTTCTGCAATAAAAATTCGTATGATATTTTGGGATTGATATTTATTTCATGAATTGGCTACACTGACTTCTTGACTTCTATTTGCTATACCACTTCTGAACTAGCACATAAGCCAGTCTAGTAGCAGATCACACTCTCATTTATCCTCCACAACTAGACAAAATTCCTGGCAGTGAAGTCTTTACTAGGTGAGATAGGAACTAAGACTCAGCTTGACTACTTTAAAGCTTTCTCAAGTATTTTAAATCTTCATTTGTAAGCATTCTTTTCCTATATTAAGGAAACAGATGCAGGAACTTCTTCTCCTAAGCACAAATATTGTGTCTTAAACCCTAGGGCTATAGTGCTGACATCTATAAACTTACAAAGTTTTATGTAATAACCCTTTTGCTTGAAGAAAATGCATTTGCTCACTTCAGTATGTTCCTTTTCTATCCCCAAACAGAGATGATTCAAGGAATTTTTCATGCTCTTAAAAGGTGAACCAAAAAAGGAGAGCCTTCCCATATTATTTTTTTATGGGCTTCTTGGATTTGACACTTTTTTTTTTGTAAATTCACATGCTTTATGTTTTTATAGGGGAGTGAGGCTTCAAAGAGCAAATCCTTGTAATATTTAGGGGAAAAATGAGCCATTAACTGTGTGTTATGAAAATAGTAGAAAAAGTAGAGATCTGAAAAAATACAGGCATGGTCTCATAATAATAAAACAGTATCATAAATAACAGAGAAGTATGGTTTGAAATTTTTGTACGTTTTAATATACATGTGTATATGTATATACACAGGCATATATATTTATATTTCTCTAAATTATTTAAAAATTACTTATGTACAGTTTAAAAATTGTAAAGCTGTGTTATCACAAAATAGAAATAACAAGGATATAGAGGCTAGAAAGCTTTCAAAAACTAATCAGGTGATGGAATATATGTATTTGCATTCATCTATATACACACACATATATATATGTACATACATGCATTTCAATAACAATAGGAGAAGTAGAAAAATTTATAGACAGTAGGAGTTGTTATGATTAAACAAATATAAAGGAGAAAATATAAAACTGTATTCTATAATTAATTATTCTTTTAACTATCCCCTCACAATAAAAAGAGGAGCATTTGTGTAAAAAAAAAAGAATAACAGGAAATCATAAAGGATAGGCAGATTATGATCTGCACTTTCTAAAGAGGTAGCCACATGACTGAAACCACAGCTCCATTTCTGTATCGAAAATAAGAGGTGCCCTTATAGAAATTTGTGAATAACTCAATGAGTATGATTGCTAAATTTTCAGATTACTGAAAATTTTAATTTTTTCTTCGAATAACTCCATCTTACTGCCTCTGTTTCCTAACTCCTTTCAGACTTAAGTTTTGTCAATATTACAATGTTTAGTCCCATCACCTCTTCCTGTTATATCAGTTTATCATCTTTGTTATGGCTATTTTTGAGGCTTTAGTAGTATCTCCTTTCATATTGTTATCATCATCTGCTTTTGTTCATGGTATTCCCTGTCACTTTAATAGCTTTGCATGGTAAAGTTCTTTTTTTTGTGATTTGCTCATTTTTCCATCTTATTTCTTGACATTGAAGGTTACTTCAAAATTTGACTCTGTTCACCTGAGGCTGGGGAGTCACTTGTCAAGCTTTGAGTCTTTTTGTGCTACTTTTCTCCAAGCTAGTTTTAGGGGTCTGAAAGTTTTCAGCAGTTTCAAGGTGGTATGACCAGAGGAGAGGTCTAGTCACTGATGTCCTGGTTATTGCCCTGTCCCTTACCCATGAAATTTCCCTGTACCTTTGTAGCTATAGGCACTAGAACTACTCTTGGCCCTTTAACTCTAGTTAGGACCCTTACTTCCCTATGTATGACAATAAGTGCTCCTCTCCACCCTGTATTTGCAACTTTGAACTGTGTATGAGTAACACAGTTCCTAGTCAGTGCCAACTGCACCCAGTGCCCTCAAAGGGTTCCCTGTAATCTCTTTCTGACCAGTTGTCAGTGTTTCTGAGCTAAGAGATTCCAAAGCTGTTGCTGCCTTCAAGGTCTATTTCTCATGCTGCTCTTACTTGCATGTACTCTGGACAGGCCTCTCCCACAGTGTCATAACCCTCTCCTGTCAATTTCCTAAGTTTTCTTTACCAGAAAAGAGTCTCATTGTGACCTTTTGTTCACTCTACTGCTCCAAAATTTGATTTGAAGAATTATTTGAAAGTTGTTTTGAGGGGTAATGGGATCTTTGCCATCTTGGCTTCACCCCACATAAGACTTATCCAGGGTAATTCAGTCAGGAAGTGTTGACAGTCAGATTTGAATCCAGGTCCTCCTGACTCCAAGTTTAGTGACCTATCTATGTTAAATTGTCTCTTTGGTCATTACTTCTATTTCTCTTATTTTCAATACTTATATAGCCACTTTCTCCTTCACTGATGCCTAAAAATAGGCAGATATTCACTAAATCCTTGTGAAAATTCACCATTCAACTCAGTTTTTCCCTTAAGATTTTGTCATATATATATATATATATTTACTTATCTATTTTTTTGAAATTTCATTCTTTTTTTATATCACCTACATCTATTTCTCTGTATACAGGTCTGCTTTCTCCTCACAGAAACTTAAAGAAACAATTGCTACCATGAGCACACTTAGCACTTGGTCCACATGGGCTAGCCTAGCCAATCTACTTTCTTTGTCCCCAAAGTTCTGTTCTTGACCTTTTCATTCTCTACATTCTCTCTTCTTGTTATACTAAGGGACCAGTTTTCTTATTTTATAATGGTCATTAATCATTTCTTTGGTGATTCCTATTTAGTCTCTATCTTTATATTCCTTTATTCTACCATGGTACCTTGAACATAATTCATAGATAATAACCACTAGTGAATTAAAGTGAATTGAAAAAATGTTATGTACCAACAATGGAAAATATAACTTTTATACTTGTATTTTCATATACAAAATTAAAAGCATTATTGCATTTACCATATTTTTATGATTCTTTACATTGTAAACACTTTCTGGTTGGCAAAGTGTTTTCCCATCTGCTACCTCATTTGATTATTACAACTCTATGTGGTGGGTAGGGCACATTTTATTATGCTCATTTTTTAAAGGAGGAAATTTGTGTTCAGGGCTAAGTCATTTGCTTATATTTATTCATCTAATTAGCATAAGAACTGAGTCTGTACTTCAACCAAACACTCAGATAGTAATTGAAAAATATGGCAGATCATATGTATTTCTAAATGCTTACTTGCTTGGTATTATACAAAAAAATGAAGTTATATCTACATCTCACCAAAATAGTATGCTACTTCAGTCTGTCTGTCACAAATTCAACTAGCATGTCAATGTTTTGCTATATAAAACTAAATAGCTAGATTTTCATGTGTTTTTGATGAAAATAAATTAGACTATTTAAAAATATAGGAAGTGATCAATTTAGAAATTAATCTGGTTCCAAAGTATCTTTTAAGCTTTATCTCACTCTTCTTCTGTGTTTCCACTGGACTGAGTTCCTCAACTTCTCCCAAAACATATTTATTCCACACTTATTCACTTTCAAACTTTTGATCCCACCTTTACCTATACAATGGATTCCCAATTTGATTTATGCTGTTCAACTCTTCTACTACTAATATTCTGCTATTGAAAATAGACTCATCTAGACTTCTAAGTCATGTGATTAACAAGATGGAGGGCTGGAGATTTTTTTCTGATCCTCACAACCTCTTGAAACATTTATAAAATAGAAGTATTCTGTAATAGATAAAGAAATTCATCTCTCTTCATGGTTTGGAACACTCAAACAATGTAAAAACCTGATGACCTAACACATGAAAAAATCTACCAATCTCTAACCCCTAATACATTAACTTAAAAATTTCTCCAATATCCCCAGTATGCTCCAACTTTGGAATTAGACAGTAGCACCCACAGGCTTGAGACAGAACTCAACGCTATGCTTCCTGCCCTACCAGTGAAATACAATAAAAAGAAGCTTGCTCAGCCTGGTACAACAGCAAGCTAGAGTTCTCTGTTGTAACAGAATTCTACCATAGAACTGAGGGAGAAAGAGAAATGGGAGAGTACAGGGGTGTGTTGTTATGTGGTACTCCATTCAACCTAAAGGAAGTATCACAGAATGCAGTTGTGCCTAGAAATCATGTGGGGAAGAGACCAAGGCTTGGAAACCCTGAATTGCATAGCAAAGAAGGGGGCAGAGACAACCAAGGGAAACTGCTACCAAAGAGGAGTCAAGAAAGTGATTAAGAGGAGAAATTAGAGAGAAAAAAACCTCTTAAATTAACAAAGATATTAGGAGCCAGAAAACTCACTGAAAGACTTAAATATTAATCAAATTAACTAGTAGGGAAGATAAGGAAATATTGCATTCACATGAGCTTTATGAATCCATACATCTCTGAATAAACATAAGACAAGGGAAAATGAATCAACACATGATCAGACAGAGCCCCTTAAAGATTCCCAGAAAAGTAGGTGACCACAACAGGATGTTTCCTAGTGATTTAAAAAGAAAAAAATTTAAAGCAATTTCAATTAATTTGAGCACTTGCAAAAGAACAATGATTTGTGGAAATAGCTGCATAGAGGCAAGAAGGAGTTAGTGAGTAGTAGAGGGCGAGAAGACTTGGTTCAGTAAGTTGTAGAAGAATTAAATACAAGACATCAAATAGTGCTTTGATCCTATACCAGATGCATGATCATATAAATTCAAATATATGTTTGTACATATGTATATGTATTATAAACATACATACATATACACATGAATGCATATGTATATATATGCATACATGTATGTATATAGTTGTGTAATTCAAATCAAATATGGCAATTACATCTTGCTTTCCTCTATTCCCTTAAGAACTTTCTTTTGGTTTCTTGATGATCTGTTATTTTTTAAAAAATGATTTACTGAAACTATTCAATTTTTTTCAGTATCAAGGTCACTACTATTAATCTCCCTTATTTTCCCTTTCCTTTCTAGAAAATATATATCAATACCTTCATAAAATCTGAAAATGTAGTTCTCATTCTATATCTCTAGGCCATCACCTCAGGGCCACAAGGGAAAAAGTATGATTAATCTTTATTCTTCCAGAGTTATTACTGGTCAATGTGTTCATCAATCTCTAGCCGTTGTTTCCATGTATAATTTTGAAAACATCATATACATTGTTTTTATAGCTGAACTCCCTTCATTTTATATCAGTGGATCCAAATCCTCCCAGGTTTCCTTGAGTCTGTCCCGATATTTCTTATTACATAGGAATAATCCATTTCCTTTATGTAATATAATTCATTCATAATGCCCTAATTGATAGGAATCTACTCTGTCTCCATTGTTTTACTATAACAACAAAATAGTGCTGATAATTATTTTTGCACATATGAATCCTTTCCCTTTTTCTTTGATCTCTTTGGAATAAATGTCTCATAGTAGTATTGTTGATAAACAGGTATCCATAAAGTTAAAGGACACCCTAACTCCAGCACTATCCTGGTTCAGGGTAAATTTGGGGACAAAGTGAAGCACTTATAAGACTTCGAACAAATAAAAATAAAGCTTTACTTTTCTCTAACAAAACAAGGATATGACAAAAAGATACAGTGAGACTTCTCTTTATCTTTGGTCCCTTTGCCTCCTTATGAAAATATGTCTAATAAGTAGGTTATCGAGGGAAAGTATGACAAATCTTATGGATTTCAGACCGACAAAACATGAGACACCCCCACCTTACCCATGTGGATGTTTTTGTCTTTAGCTGACCAGGAAGCTGTGTCGAGAAATACGAACAAATCGAATTCTTGGTACTGTTTTGTCTTCATTCAGGGAAAAATAATCTTTGTGGCAGGAGAGACAGAAGAGATATAGGTCTAATACATGTTGCAATCAAACACTGATTGTTATTAGTTCTATCAGTATATAGTTACTTTGTATGTATAGTTCAATTTCTTACCAGAATGATTGGACCACTTCATAGCTTCATCAACAGAGATTTGATGGACCTATCCCTCTATAGTCCCTGTATGTATATGATGTAGGATGTGTTCACAACTGCCAAGCCCTTTTCAGGGCTGCTTGCTGCCGTTGATGTATACTTCTTCCACTTAACTCTCTCCTGTGGCTCCAAGAAGCCATAACATGAGGAGTGGCCACACTCCAGTAAATAATTTCTGCAGATGGGCTAAACTATCTTGAGGGCAACGGAGGGAGTCTTAAACCTATTGATGACTTAGGGGGTTGTGTACCCCAAGAGTGTGAAGACTTTCCCTGCTGGAATAGTCAGATGGAAACAATTTTCTCTAATGGCCATAAAGACAGCTGAACCAGGTGTTGTGGGAGTCTTAGAGCTTGGTTATACATTGAAGATGCCAAGGTCATCACTGCATTTTCAGCCATCACCAGTAGTCTTGATTCTGTCCTGCCGCCAGTCTGTGATGACTCTGGAGGAGAGTGAAGTCAACAACTCTGCCTTGTGAAAGTTGTGCAACTCTGCCTCCCTTAATGCCAATTGATACATGAAGCAAAAGACATCATGCACACCATTTTACCATTTTTTACCTATCTCAAAGTCCTGTGGTGACAGGTAAGTGATGAAGCAGCAAATGTGGATACACTGGAAATTGTAATCACAACCCTGAATGCAGGCAGCCCAGGTCATAGGGTTGTCTTCTCACTGAAACAACAATAGGATTTGAAAGGCCCATAGGTGTCTGAGCAGCCTTTTAAGGATCACATTCCCCACTTCCTGGTGTGAAATAAGAAAAGCGGCCCTTAGAATAATCTACTTACCCAATTCTGGCCTGATACTGCAGTAGGTGGGGATCTCACCCTATGGTGGAAACACACACACACACACACACGCACGCACGCTCGCAAAATGTACAAAAACTGCAAAGATGATTCCACTCACCATCAGTATATGAAACGTGCATGTACTTACTAACAATACAAAATGCAGTAGACCTGAAAGATGAACAGCTCTTCTTGCAAGACAACTTAGCAGGTGTCTCATCCAAATAACAACCCTGAGTGAAATAAGACTGGCAAATGAAGGCCAGCTTACTGAAGTCAAAGCTGGACACTTGTTTTTTATTTTTTCTGGAATGGCCACAGTGAAGGGTAGCTCTGTGAAGCTGGTGTAGGTTTTGCAATCAAAATTAATCTAGTCAACAAGTTTGTATGCCTACCCAAAGGAGTAAGCAGGCCTATAACAATGTTATTGCCACTTAAAAGAAAATGTCGTATCACCATCATCAATGCCTGTGTTCCCACCATGGCAAACCCTTATGGGGTCAAAGAAAAATTTTATGCAGACCCAGAGACCTTTATCCTAAATGTACCAAAAGAGGAAAAGCTTATAATTCTGGGTGATTTTAATGCTAGAGTAGGCTCAGACTACTAGACATGGCAGGGAGTCCTAGGAGGAAATGGAGTTGGAAACATAGTCACTTTCTATTGAAGACTTGTACATCTCCTGACCTCATCACCAACACTGTCTTCTGTTTACTAAACTGCAATAAAATTTCATGGATGTACTCTTATAGCAAACATTTGTATTTACTAGACTATGTGACCGTGAACAGAAGAGAGAGAAAGGATGTGAGAGTGACAAAGGCAATGGGTAGTGCAGAGTACTGGATTGATCACAGACTCATCCTCTTCCAGCTAAATATTCACCTTCAACAAAAACAGAAGCCCTAAGGCAAAATGACTGCTAGAAGAACTGATGTCAACAAGTTAGAATTCTTCTCTAAGCACGAACAGTTTCTTGCTAACTTGGAGGGAAAGTTGAGTGAACACACAACTGGTAACAGTGGAGCAGAAAAGGAGTTAGCAGCTACACTGCATTTACTTACGTGTGTCAGAACATTCACAAACACTAGGACTGGTTTGATGAAAATGATGGGGAAATTCAGAAGCTGTGAAATGAAAAATGTGAACTCTACAGGGTTTACCAGCAGGAGAATTCATCCATCTCTAAGAAGGAATCACTTAATCCATCAAAAGGAAAGTAGAAGAAAAGTTTAGAGAGATGCAGAATTCTTGACTCAGTAAGAAGGTAGATAAAATTCATTTTAACCTGATATAAAGCACTTTTATGATGCCCTGAAGGCTATTTATGGGTCAAAGACCTATGGTTCACCTTAATTACTCAGTACTGATGGAATCACTTTGATTAGTGGTACAGACATTATACTAGAGAGATCAGCTGAACATTTCCATAGTATTCTCAAGAGACTATCAATCAATGCTGAAACCACTGACCATTTAACTCAGGTTGAAGCCAGTCCCTTACTACTTGAAGTTACAACTGAAAAAGATGTTTTGAATGCCTTTAGGCCCCTTTTGTGTGGCAAAGTACCTGGTGCTGATTTCATTATAGCTGAGATTTACAAGGTGGGGGCTCCATTGTTTATACAAAAGCTGGATGAAATTTTCTAGGTTATATGGCAAGGGGAACTTATCTTCCAGGAGTTCAAGATCACCTACATTGTCCATGTCTATAAAAGTAAAGGAAATTAATTGTCCTGTGACAATCACAGGTGTGTGGGGGGGTAATTTCTCTCTTAGTCATTGCTGGCAAGATCATTGCTAGGGTCCTCCATAATAGTCTGATTCTTCACCTGGAAGATGGTTATCAACCTGAGAGTCACTGTGGCTTTAGAAGAAGCCAAGGAACAGTTGATAAGGTGTTTACTGCCCTACATCTTCAGCTAGAGAGAGATTGACTTTAACCTGAGGCAAACTGTGAAAGGCCTCATCATTAATTGATGATGGTGTGTTGAGAACACTACAGAAGTATTCACCCCATCTCTCTGCAACTATAACTTTATCACTAATCAATGTAGCTCCATCAGCACTGAATAGTTGAGATGCACCATGGGTATTTGGCCGATAAATAGCCTTCAGAGCATCATAAAAGCTCTTTGAATTATTACTATCAGCATAAAACTAAATTTCATCTGCCTTCCTGCTAAGCCAACAATCCTGTATTTCTCTAAGATTTGCTTGTACTTTACTTTTGATGGCATGAAATCCTGCCTTCTTAGAGATGTGTGAACTATCCTGCTGGTAAACCCTGTGGAATTCTCCTTTTCATTTAGAAACTTCTGAATTTCCCCATCATTTTCATCAAACCAGTCTTGGTGTTTGCAAGTGTTCTGACCCAGATAAGCAAATGCAGTGTTATACATCAATTCTCTTAAATGCCAAGTGTTCAAAGTATGCTTCAGAGAGCATGACCCCTAAGGGCTGGCCACATTGTTCAAATGCAAAATGTACACTTGCTAAAAAGACTATTTTATGGAGAACTCACATGGGACAGGCAATCACATGGTGTCCAGAAGAAACAACACAAGGACACTCTCAAGGTCTCTCTCAAGAACTTTGGATTTGACTATGTAACATGGGAGACACTGGCACAGGACTGCTCAGCAATGCATGCCCACATCAGGAAGGCTGCTGTGCTCTTTGAGCAAAGCAGAATTGAGACAGCACAAAATAAATGCAGGATGCACAAATTTGGGATATCCATCCCAAATATTCACATGGACGATCTGTGCCCCACCTGTGGTAGAGCATTCTGAACTTGTATTGATCTGATCAGCCACAATTGGACACACTGAAATTTCACTTTATCATGGTGATGTCATTTTGGTTCACTTCAAAGACAAAGGACAGCAACCAACCAACTATACACCAATTCTCTTAAAACTGCTCACTCCTTTTCTGATCCACTGTTGCCAACTGTGTGCTGGCTCAACTTTCCCTCCAAGTTAGCAAGAAACTGTTCCTGCTTAGAGAAGAGCTCTAATTTGTTGACATTAATTCTTCTGGTAATCATTTTGCCTTCTGGACACTATTTTTGTTGAATGTAAATATTTAGCTTGGAAAGGATAAGTCTATTATCAGTCCAGTACTTTGCACTGCACATTGCCTTCATCACTCTCACATCCTGTCTGTCTCTTCTTATAATCACATAGTTATTAAATGTCAATGCTTACTATGAGGGTACATCCACATATTGTATTTAGGTAAATGGAAGACAGTGTTGGTGATCTGAAGGTCTTGAGAAGCACAAATCTTCAATAGTGAATGACCATTGCTGTTAATATTTCTAACTCCATTCCTTCCTAGGACACTCTGCCAAATCTGGTAGTCTGAACCTACTCTAGCATTAAAGCCACCCAGAATTATAAGCTTGCCCTCTTTTGCCACATTGATGATAAAAATCTCCAGGTCTTCATAAAATTCATTGCTGGAGAGATATTTTTTGAGATAGGTCATTGTATATAATTTATGTATTAGTTACTATTTTAATGATGAGCCCTTTCATTTGAAGCAATTAGGCAACTGCTTCCATTACGGAGTCAGTCTTTGATCTATTTTAGGACTGTTCAAATAAACTTATAAAGTATTATGAAACTAGTCTCTCCCCACTCCTATTTCCTTTCCATGTCCCTTCCATGGGACACATGACTGTGCCCCAGACCAATGCTTTTCCTCCTAATCTCTGCCCCTTAGGACCCCTGACTTCCTTCAAGACTCCAGCCAAATTGTATCTTCTATGGAAGACCATTCCCAGTCCTGTCTCATAATGTTTTCCACCCCTATTGTCCCAGAATCTTTCCCCTCAGATTATCTTCTGTAATACAAATATGAATCATGTGTAGAAGAGGCAGTTCTTTTTTTCCCCACACACAAAAAGGAAAGGAAAAGCTAAGCAATCAAGGACTTGAAGAATGATGGCAATCAATTGAGAAGTTAGTGTTCAAAGATCCATTGAACATTTGCAACCTGGATGCTCATTAGCTATATTAAATTTCTTTCCACTGAATACAGGTTTATCAATGCCAAGTGTGATCTTTTCTTCTCTCTTTGTGGGCAATTTCTTTTCAACCAAGATTCCATTGTTTCTTCCACTGTTACTATTGTCACTGTAGCTGCTCTTGTACCTGGTAACACTTACTTTAGTGCCTTGTTGTTGTGTTCATCTTTTGTTTTCAAAGAGGACCATGACATCAAGGAAATATCATGACTTGCGCTTGACTTTGTTTTGAGTGAGGAAGAGCTGGGCAAAGTCACCAGCCTCACTTTCTCCTGAGACATCTGGATCCAGTGACCAGATATTCATTAGGATGACTGGAAAAGGACAAGGATACAATGGAACATATTAGCCTTTTAGGCTAAGATTTTTTCAGATACTCATTTAAACCCATTCAATGAATAAGTTTTCTTTAAAAGTAGTCAGGGGAATGGCCCTTTTAATAGAAAAGAAAAAATAGATCACTCTGGGAGGGGCAGGAGCCTCCCCATTGTTGTTTTGAAGAGAAACTGTTACTAACCCAGGAGGCTCCAAAAACAGCCATAGAGTGGAGGTTGGAAAGCGACCCATTGTTGTTGAATGTATGGGCTTCAGAGCTCACTGGGTCTAAGGTTTTAAGGGAGGAAACAAAGCAAGGAAGGAAGGAAGGAAGGAAGGAAGGAAGGAAGGAAGGAAGGAAGGAAGAAAGGAAGGAAGGAAGGAAGAGAGAGACTTCATCGCCTAGGGGCAAGGGAAAACACCAGCTGTCTTTTGAAGTCTCACAAGGGCTTTTTCATGCTTCTCTTGAGTCTTGTATTTGAAAGTCAGATTTTCTATTCAGCTCTGGTCTTTTCACCAAGAATACTTGAAAGTCCTCTATTTAATTGAATGATCATTGTTTTCCTCTAAGGTATTATACTCAGTTTTTTTCTGGATAGATGATTCTTGGTATTAATCTTAGTTCCTTTGAGTTCTGGAAAATTATATTACAAACCCTCCTATTCCTTAGTGTAGAAGGTGCTAGATGTTGTGTTATCCTGATTGTTTCCACAATACTTGAATTGTTTCTTTCTGGCTACTGGCAATATTTTCTTCTTGACTTGGGAGCTCTGGAATTTTGCTACAATATTCCTAGGAGTTTTCCTTTTGGGATCTCTTTCAGAAGGTCATCCATGAATTCTTTCAATATCTATTTTACCTTCTGGTTCTACAATATCAAGGCAGTTTCCCTTGATAATTTCTTGAAAGAAGATATCTAAGCTCTCTTTGTGATTATGACTTTCAAGTTGTTCAATAATTTTTACATTGTCTCTCCTGGATCTATTTTCCAGTTCATTTGGTTTTTTTTATTTCCAACAAGATATTTCACATTGTCTTCTATTTTTTCATTCTCTTGTTTTTGTTGTATAATTTGGTGATTTTTCATAGTCATTTGGGCTCCATCTGTTCCATTCTAATTTTGAAGGAATTATTTTCTTCAGTGAGCTTTTGGACTTCCTCTTCCATTTGGCCAAGTCTGCTTTATAAGGCTTTCTTCTCCTCATTGGCTTTTTGGCTATCTTGTGCCATTTGAGTGTCTATTTTTTTAAATGTTGTTTTCTTCAACATTTATTTGAGTCCCCTTTAGCAAGCTGTTGACTCATTTTTCATGATTTTCTTGCATCACTCTCATTTCTCTTCCCAATTTTTACTCTACTTCTCTTACTTAATTTTCAAAATTCTTTTTGAGCTCTTCCATGACCTGAGACCAATTCACACTTTTCTTGGAGGCTTTGCATATAGGAGTTTTGAGTTTGTTGTCTCCTTCTGGTTGTATGCTTTGACCTTCCTTGTCACCAAAGGAAGATTCTATAGTCTGATTCTTTCTTCTGATTTTTGCCCATTTCTCCAGTCAATTACTTGACTTTGAACTCTTTGTCAAGGTAGTTCTCTGTTTCCAGTTGGGTTTGGACGTGTACTGTCACCAGCTTAATCCCTCTACAATTTGTGGACCTAGAGCTCCAGAAACATCTACTGCCATTGCCTCTGCTGCTGCTATATCTGCCATGGGTTTCTCTACCCTGTCTGCTGCACTGAGTCTGGGCCTGGTCCACTCTACCCTCTCACACAGGTCCCAGAGGTTTTTTCCACTGACCTTCCAATTTTTCCTTGTCAGACCTTTGGAGGTATGAAGTCTGGAAACCACCACAAGTGTCAGTGATTCAGTCCCCCAGGACTGCTAAGTATCATCTGTGCTTGCCAGGACCATGCTGGACTGTGTTCTGCTCCTAGCCAGTCATGATAGGCATTTCCTGTCAACCTTCCAGGCTGTCTTGTGCTAGAGATTTGCTTCACTCCATCATTCTGTGGGTTCTGCACCTCTACAACTTGTTTAGAGTCCTTTTACCAGGTATTTTGCAGGGTTTGGGGGAGAAAGCTCTAGCAAGTCCCTGCCTTTATTCCTCCATTTTGACTCTACCCCTTTTGACAAGTTCCTTGCCAGAGTCCTTTTTAACAGACTGACCTTTCACTTGGAAGATGGTTATCTACCTGAGAGTCAGTGTGGCTTCAGAAATGGCTGAGAAACAATTGATATGGCACTTGCTTACTTACAATCCCAGGAAAAATGGCAGGAGCAGAACAGAGGTACACAATGTTTATAGATCTGACCAAGGCCTTTGATACTGTGAGTTATAAGGGCTTATGAAAAATTATGTCAAAATCTGGTTGCCCAGAGAAGTTTATCAATATTGTACATCAGTTTCATGATGGCGTGCTTGCCTGGGTTCTGGATAATGCAAAATGCTCTTGTACTTTCCCAGTCACTAATGAAGTGAAACAAATCTGTGTGTTTGCTACCATGCTTTTTGACATGATGTTTTCAGTCATATTTTCAAATGCCTTTAGTGAGGAGGAACACAGAATCAAGGTCAGCTACTGCACTGATGGTAAATTCTTCAACTTGAAGAGACTGCAAGTGAAGGCCAAAGTGGAGGGAATGATGGTGCATAATTATCTGATTGCAGATCATTGTATACTCAATGCAGCCTCTGCAACTGAGATGCAAGAAAGTATGGATCAATTTCTCTGCTGCTTGTGCTAACAACACCAAGAAAACATAGGTCTTCCATCAGCTAGCAGCACACCATCTCTATGTGAAACTACTGGTTACAGTAAATGGAGAAGTTTTGAATGCTGTGAATTAGTTCACTTACCTTGGCAGTATACTTTCCAGGGATGCACACATTGATAAACAGTTTTATGAAGGTATTGCCAGAGCTAGTTCAGTGTTTGTGAGTCTATGAAGGATAGTGTAGGAGAGAGAAGAGGTATTGGAATAACTACCATACTGAAGGTCTGACCTTATTGTTGTCAGCCTAGGAAACCTGGAGAGTATACCAGTGCCATGCCAGAAAATTGAATTGCTTCTATTTGAATTGTCTTATGAAGATTCTGATGATCACCTGAAAGGATAAGATACAAAACACTGAAGGCCTTACTCAAATTAAACTGTCAAGCATATAAACTATGCTGCAGAGAACACAACTTTGATGGTCTGGTCACATTTTTTAAATGTCCAACATATGCTTGTCAAAAATACTATTTTATGGAGAACTACGCAGGGCAAGTGTCCACATGGTGGTCAGAAGAAGTTATACAAGGATATTCTCAAGGTCTCTCTTGAGAACTTTGAAATTGATTCTGTGACATGGGATACCTTGGCACAAGAGCCCCTGTCATGGTGTGCCCTCATCAGAGATCATGCTATGATCTGTGAGCAAAGCAGAATTGAAGTAACTCAAAAGAAATACAAATTCACAAATTCGGAGAATCCCATCCCAAATGTTCACATCCACTTTTTTACCATACCTGTGGTAGAGTATTCCAATCTTGTACTGGTCTGAGCAGTTAGTCATTTTAGTCCTCATGAACAATGAGGAACAAAAAAGCTGCCATTTTCCTATCTTTTCTATCTGATGGATATAAGTATAAATTCAGAATTATTTTAAATAGCATTTTTTATTATCAGTTATGCTGGATATTTTTATATGATTTTGATCCCGTGACATTCTTTCCAATAGTTTATATCATTTGATCATTTAACTCTTTGGATATGGTACTTAGATATTTTTAAAATATATTTCCATAGCTTTATTAAAGAAATTTGATTTAAATATTCATGCGTGTATACACACAAACATGTATCTATATAGTTAGACATCTATATCTGTATTTGTATATATGTATCTATATCCTTAACCATATATCTATTTTAATGTGTATGTGTGTTTATATCTATATCTATCTATGTTTTTATTTACCTTTGTCTGACAAATTCAGTTTTCTTTCTAATTCTATTGATGTTTTGTTCTTAGGAAATTAAAAAAATAATCTTTGAAGCTTTATTAGTCAAATGTATTAGTTTTATTGCCTTAGATGTTCATTATCCATTGTTTGGTCAAGAAGGCTGACCCTGTCCATAGTTGTGAAAGGCATCTTTACTTTTGGAATTATATCTGTATTATATCTATATTTATCTGTTTATCTATCTATCTATCTATCATCTATCTATCTATCTATCTATCTATCATCTATCTATCCATTTGAAGCTTTTTGTAGTTTATGGTGTTAACATTTTGTATAAACCTAATTTCTTCCATACTACCTCAAGCTTTCCAAGTAGTTTGTTTTGTTTCTTTTGTTTCTGTTAAAGAATGAATTTTTAACACAGTAGTTGTAGTCCTTGGGTACAACTACTATACTGATTGTTTTGGGATCTTTTGTACCTAGTCTATTCTACTCTGTGTGTGTGTGTGTGTGTGTGTGTGTGTGTGTGTCTTGGTGCTCAGTACATATTCCACCAGCACATGTTAATTGATTGACTAGGCTTTGTTCCTATCTGTTCTGTATGCTGAATATTGTTACTGCTGCTGACCTGGAAGTGCTGATTGCTATTTGGCACCACCCTCTACATTCGTCATTGAATTGTGACTTAGGTTTCCATTGTACATTGTCAGTTCTGACCTTGACTGGACTCCATTGTTATGATCTCTGTTCCAGAGTTGGTTCCATCACATGCTGTGGCCCTGACAAGCTCAACTGAGATGTAAATGAGAAGACTGGTCTCAGGTTACATGTACAACCCTCTCTCCCCCCACACTGGTACCTAGAACTTGATATATCCTTCTTTCTTTCTGAGGTTTTCGGTGGTTTAAGAACTTCAGTGCTGGGCCCTGAATCACTGTGGGGACTAGTTCTGGCAATTAATGTTCTGAAAGTTCAATGTTCAGCTGTGCCTTTTAGTTCTGAGTTACTGAAGTTTGTAGTGCTTTATGGTCTCCATGACCAGAGAGTTAGCTGATTTTAGGTTTCTTTGCAAGAGCTCACACTGGTTTCCCTATTATAGCTCTCCTCTCTTCCATGGACTTCAGCTTTTCCTTCTGATACCCTGGCTTCCCTGCCATGGCTATTGTCCACAGCTTGAATATTACTGTGTTTTCAACCAGATGGAGAAACTGACTTTTGTGGCTTTTCTCTCTCTTTAAAAAAAATCATTGATTTTTATGGAATCATTTTCAGATTTTGCTCTTTCTTTATGCTCTTTCACATCTCCATTTTAAGAGAATTCTTTAAATTTTACAATGTGCTTTAGTCACGGAAAATATACCGGACACATAAACAGTAGAATTTAATAACACACTGAAGTGCTTAATGAAGACATAGAAATAAGAAACAGGTAAAATGAGTGAGATGAATATCCAGGAATTATCCAATTATGCCTATTTTCTTAAACCAATGATAAAATATGTATCTATGCAATACCATAGGTGTTCATTACAATTTGTGTATAAAAATAGTTCATTTTATTTTGAATATATGGGCAGTTAGCTATTATATCAGATAAATCAACTTCTTTTAAAATGGATTAGGCCTATGATTTAAAGATAAAACAATTTTTACTTCCTTGGGATTAGGTGTTTCAAATTTTTACAAACTTTTCTTTGTCATGGTGGTATTAGTCTTTTCAGCTTAATTCAAGAGCACACACTTAACATTTACTAGAAATTGTTTGGACTGAATCTGTGTTTTTTTCATTTTCTGTATGCCTATTAGATATCAGAAAAGAAACTAGAATTATCCTTGGTTTTGCATGTATACATGCATGTATATTTATAAATATATATATATAGATATATGTATTATATAGGCATATGGGTAATAGATATGCATACATGGTATATATAATGAAATACATGTAATGTATACATATATGCATATAGATATAAATGTGTATATCTATATTATTTGTAGATGTATAAGATATTCACAAACATCTTCATAAACACAAGGATCAATCAACAAGGATTTATTAAATATTGTATGCCAGTCATGGTCTCTCCCCTAAAGGAGACTAAATTCTAATGGCAATCTTCTCATATATAGATGTATATCTCAAATTATTAAGTTGCCTAACAGTCACCTATGTTTTTATTTAAACATAAAAGCAATTCCTATCAGGATACACAGCATAGTATTTACTATTTATTAGCTGCCTTTATTAGCTAAACCAAAAATGATTGATACAGCAATGAAAATAAAAATGAATATGTGAGACTTGAAGGCAATATGAAGTTTGATTTGATGATGGTAGTGTTCATTTCATTTCCCAAATATTTCGTAGTGCAATAAAATATATTTCAAATGTATAAAACAGTCTCCTTATTAGCCAAGTTTGACATAATTATTTTTTAGCTAAAAAGCACTGAAGAATGACAACTGTCTACTACCCATGAGTTGCATCAGATTATAAAATTCAGAAATGACTAATTTAGGGATCATTTATTTCTCATCTCCTAAGCTATTAAATTCTTAATCCTTTGCAATACATTGTACATGGACACATACCCAGTAGAGTATTAAAGCTGTCATTAATTCTATGACTTCTGGAATTTGATCTCACCTTCCATTACTTCATAACTCTCTATTTCATCTACAAAGCCATTTCCAAATAAGCACTGTTCTCCAGCACATGCTTAAAAAGTATTTGTTAAATTTAATTGAGATGACTAAAAAGATGGAGGAATAGATACTGTCACTGAACCTCACAGACTGTCCCTCTCCAAAGTAATGATTATATGTGAAATGTATATTTTTTAATCAGCTCTCTCACTAAGAAAGCAGATACCCTACAAATGATTAACAGCAAAGAAGACAAATATCTAATGCCAAATGTGTTCACTAACTACCCCCACCCCTGATCAAAAAGTTCTAGAAGGATTAACAAGCAGAACCACATACCCAATAAATCACTTGGGGTGACAGCTATTGCTAGTAAAATATGAATTGTGCCTCATAAAAAGAGCCTGAGATAAATTTGAGATTCACACCCCAGAAAAATTGTAATCAGAGAAACAGTCAGAAAGTGAGTAATAGGGAAAAACTAAGTAATAGAAAAGATAGAAACAAAAAACAATAATATTAAATGAAAGCATGGTATCCGTGCAAGTAATCCATATCAATCTTCAAAACAAACAGGATATATAGAGAAAATTTAAGGCTTATTGGTCTCACAGAAGAACATAAGTTTTTAAAAAACACATTTCCTATCAAATTTCTCTGACAAATGTTTGGGATTGAATTCCAAGGTATAAACCGTTCATGTAGAAAATACACATACAACACACATTTTCATCTACATATACAAATACCTGTATGGATGAGTTATCATCAAGTATTTGAAGGGCTGTCATTTAGAAGAGGGATCAGGATTGTACTTGACCCTAAAGGGAAGAACTAGAAGCAAAGAATGGAAGTTTTAGGTTCAGGATGTATATTAAAAAACTGTCCTCACAATTAGGAAATTTGTTCAAACAGAATAGAATAAGATCCTGATTAGGAAATTCCCTGGGGTCTCCAGTGTCACAAGTATCACCATTACCCTTATGTCCCTCTAATAAAACTAACTCACAGATTCTTATGTTTTGTTTTGTGTTTTTGTATTTATAGAGGGGACTCAGTATAATCTGGGGCCGACTACATGGTCTCTGAGACTTCCTATATCCCTGATATTCTATATTTGCTTGTATAGTACTTGAAAGGAGAACTGTATCAAGAAATTTTTAAAATTTTCATTTTTTGCCTGTACAGTGAGTTGTCATTCCACCTGTCCCTCTGCTTTGCCACCCCAAGTCCTATTCATCATCCTCATTATAAACTCCTTTCCCTCCACTCCTCCTTTCCTCATCTGGATCCCTTCATTAACCACTTCAAATCTTCACTGTCCTCTTCTTTTGAGTCCCTTGTCACTTTGTCCCCTTAAAGATCTGGCTTTGCCAGTTCTCAGATTTGTAATACTTCTACCTTCTGTTGCTTTCATTCTTATTCGGGTGCTACTGAATGAAGTTGAAGAAAATCATGAAACCATGCTGACTGGTTCAGCACAATTTTTTATGTTATCTTCTTTGGCACTCACTGTACCAGGGTTATCCTCTTAAATTTCACTAGTTGATTCAATGCCCCACCCAACACAGCAAAGCTTCTGTACCTTCCACATACCTCCCAACCTCTTAGCTGAGATCTTTGCCTCCTATTTCGTTGAAGAAAATGAGGATCATATGTTTAGAGCTCTCTCTTCTTTCTTCCTCATTTTCTCATATCACTCAGATACCTTTTGCCATTATATCCCTTTTCACTCCTGTGTCACACGAAGAGGTGACACTTATCCTTGTAAGCCAAACCCCTCTGTAAGCACAAGTGACCCTAGCAGATTGCCTCTTCTTTCATCTTCACTGTCTCATATTTCTTGAATCTCTCCCCATCTTCTGGTTTCTTTCCTATTATCTACAAACATACACATCTGCCAGATCCTCAGAAAAAATTTCACTTGACCCATTCATCTTCACTATTCTGCCATATCTCTGCCCACTTTTGACTAATTGCAATAGGTACTTCCACTGTGTTTTCTCTCACCTCCTCAATTCTACATTGTACTTTCTTGTTTCTGGATTTCTATAATACTACTTTATTTTGGTACTCCTCTTACCTTCATCTCTTTTGTCAGATGTTAATCATCTAAATTTGGATGTTCTACCAAAGCCCTAGGCTAAGCCCTCTTATTTTTTTTATATAGTTTCACTTGTTGATCTCATCATCTCTAATGAATTCAAAAATCACGTCAGTGCTGATGATTCACAGAATTACTTATCTAGCCCAACCCTCTTTGAATCTATTGACTTAATATGCTTCTTGGACATCTCAGAATTTATCTCCTGTAGATACCATAATCATAACATATCAAAAACTGAACTTATTTATCTTTCCTACTCCCAAGTTTTTTCCTATTACTATCTTTCCTATTACCATCAAGGACACCATAATCCTCTCAATCACATGAGTTTACAACCTATATGTCATCTGCAACTTTTTACCCTCTCTAGCCCCCTCCTTCATTTCTAATTTATTGTCAGATTCTATCTTTTAAGAACTTTTATATACCCCTGCTTCTTTCCTCTAACAAGGCTGTCATCCCAGTGGTGGTAGGCTTTCATCACCTCAAATCTGGACTTTTGCAATACTCTGCTGGGAAATCTCCCCTCCACAGGTTCTTCCCCATTCTAACTGTCTCTAATAATCTGTCAATGATATTTCTAAAGTGCAAGCCTGACAGGGTCATCCCCCGTTCAGTAAACTCCACTCTTTCCCTATTACCTCCAGGATCAAAAATAAAATAGTAAGTCTGGGCATTCAACTCTTCATAATCTGGCACCTTCCTACCTTTCTAATCTCTTTAAACTTTATTCTCTTCCACATACTCTGGGATCCATTCAGTCTCTCCTCCTTGCTGTTCCTTCACACAAGATACTCCATTTCACAATGGCAGGCATTTGCACAGGCTGTCCCCCCATGCCTGGAACTCTCATCTTCCTTATCTTTTCCTCCAACCTTCCCTGGCTTCCTCCAAGTCCCAGCTATGTTCACACCTCCTATGATAGGCACTCCTTTATCCCCCTTAATTACAGTGACTTCCTTTCATTGATTATTTCCAATTGATCTCTCTCTCTCTCTCTCTCTCTCTCTCTCTCTCTCTCTCTCTCTCTCTCTCTCTCTCTCTCTCTTTCTCTCTCTCTCTTTCTCTGTACAGATATATATATGTATATTTATATACATACATATATACATATATATGTATATAGATATATACATATGCATGTGTATATATATATGTAATTTTTACAAAATTATTTGCATAATTTCTCTCTCATTAGAATGTGAACCTCTTGAGAGCAGGAACAAATTTGCACTTCTTTTTATCCCTATAAAAGGGGAAAGCCTTAATTAAGCCCTTATTGTGTGCCAGACAATGTGCTAAACCATATATATGGGCTGAATAAATGCTTGTGAACTTGACTTGAATTGTATCATGAGAAATTTCTAGATTGGTGATTTCCAAATTGAAATTGTGATAAACTTTATAAACACCTAGAAAATATAAGTATTGAACATACTTAACCCAGAAGTGTCACTTCCATCCTTTCTTTAGTTACTGTTCTTTCACTCCCCTTTTCCATATATCTGTATCCATCAGTAGATATAGATATAAATATAGCTATTGATGATATAGAAATATATTCTGATCTATATACTTCAGTTTATCCACCTCCAGGCATGGACTCCTGCCACTTACATGGAACCATGAAAGAAGAGTTAAGTTAGAAAAAGATGCACAAATTAAGGGGCCTGATTATCTGGACCTCAACAACTATTTAGCTATCTCCTATGTATTTCAAGAACTCATTCCTCCCAACTAATAAAAATTAATTGTTCTGATACAGTTCAGTATGGCTGTCATTTGTGTCTTATAATCTAAGTACTCTCAAAAATTCTATTTTTAATGTAACAGCAAGATTCTTCTTGCTTTACCAGTGGAAAAGCAGGAAGAGCTGTCAGTCATTCTACTCCCCCAAACCATTTTGTGCTGTATTCTTTTGGGACATGACTTTCTCCATAGTCACTCTTTTGCCTCTCTAACCTGTTTGAGAGCAGTTAAGTTTCAAATAAGTTTCAGATAGTGGTGGATACCTGATTCAATCAACAATAAACAAGTATTTATTAAGTACTTACTATGTGCTGACAATATACTAGGTGATGGTGATAAAAGTACCAAGAATAAAGCAATTCCTACAGTGAGGTTACAATCTTGTGAAGGAGATAACAAAACCATTTAATTTTCTGAACTGTTATTGAATCATTTTGATGTGCTGTAAATGTGTTCTATCTTTCTCTCCCTCTCTCTCCTCTCTTTCTCTCTCTTTCTCCTTCCCTTTCCTTCTCTCTTCCTTTTACTCTTCCCCATGTTCCAATATTATTTTGGCAAATACAGATGTTTGAAATCTCATTTCCTTGCCGGATTATCTCATCACTATGCTCCAACCCACTCAACATGCATTCAAGCGAAGCATGTGTATAGTTTATTATCTATTGTTTTATCACATTTACTAAGTTAACAATAACAGCAACAATAACAAAATTCTAAAGACACAAGAGTAACTACTAATAAATCCCAACCCCAGACATAGTTTAGTTATGTATCATCCACATATTCTTACCTTAGGGAGTATTCTGGCTTCTGGAAACCTCCTGTATATTCTTCATGATAACAGCTTCTCTATATCTGCCTCTCTGCTGCCAGCTTCTCTGTTTTATTGTTTTCTCAAGTCCAGTGTTGGGAGGATGCTCTTGGGGGTCCAGAAAAATTCCTTGTGCCAAGGGAAGCAGACTTTTTATCTCAAGTTTCTTTAAAGCACTATCATCAGTGGGAAAGCCAAAGCCCCATTAAATAAAGCATTTTTTTTTATTAACAATGGGCTCTTTTTCTCCATCTCAGTAATTGTTTACTTCAGGGTTCTTGACACTATCAGACAACACATGTATGTCTCTTTTGAGCAATCAGTTCCTTAAGAATTGTTTGGTGAAGACAAGTTCACACTGCCCCAAACAGGTATGAATTTTATCTCAAATTATTTATTTCATTAGCAGTTCTTACACTAATGCTTCGAAGTTCTTGGCTGTTCTGGTCCTGGGTTGTTATATTTTTAGTTCCCAGATCACTTCCTTTGTTATTTTCCGCTTAATCTCAGTAAAGTGAGGGAGTGAGGTGGTGATGGTGGAACAAGAGGCTCTTAACAATATTATTGCCATTCTACTGAAGTAGTCTGAGAAATGGTACGTGTGCATATATGAGTGTCTGCATGCAAATAGCAACAATTTTCATAATCTGGTATACTATGGTGGGTCTAACTATACAAAGTATTCTAGGGATAAACACATATACATGTACATATATGTATACATAAATATATATAAATGTATGTATACAATTAAATACATATATTTACATACAAATAAATGTATACTTACATAAAATTTGAAAACATGTAACATGACTATGGATATCTATATTTAAGTAGATATTTAAAACATATACACATATTTCCTTACATGTATGCATAACACATATATGCATATATGTGCATACATATTGAATTTATAACAAAATTTTGAGCACACTTTAAGGAACTTGCCAGGAAAATGATATGCTTTACTAATGTAAATCACCACCTGTTCTGCAAGGTGTTAAGAAGCATGCCTGGGACATTGAGAAATAACCCAGGGTCACAGAGTCTAAATGTATCAGTGATGAGGAGTCATGGCAGGAAGGTGGCTGAAATTCTAAAGCACAGTGGCTCTTAGTAGGTTGGTACAGCTAGCACCGTTTCCTCTTGGCCTCAAACCATCTTGATGTGACTTCCTTTCATCTAAGCACAATCAGCTTGGAGACTTTCAGATTTCATAGGTGTCTCAAGAGCATTTGAGGCCCCATACCCTGCTCCGCCAACCAAAACGTGTTTTCATAAAGAAGTTAGTGGCAACCCATTTAACAAAATTAAATATTCTTTCCTTATTGAGCATCCTCTCTGTGCTTTAATTAAGTTGATCTCCTTTTGTTGACTGTCTAGTAACCTATAAGTGTCTCATTTCAATATAACAGACATAAACTAGTAAGGGATCAATCTGAGTTAGACCCAAGCTACAAAAAGAAATATTCATGATGGGCCTCTTTGAACTTAGTGAAGCTTCTCCTTTCTGAATAGATATAAAAGAGATCCCTAGGCCTGTACCTGAAACCTGTCTCCCTGGTAGATTTAGGGGTCCTGAGTTCATATCCCTCTTTGAGTATTTACTACTTATATAACACTAGGAAAATAATTTAACTTTTCTGAGCTTTAGTTTCCTCATCTATACAATAAGAGAATTAGATTTCATGGCCTCTGAAGTCCCCTCTAGCTCTGAATCTCCAATATAATCATTATTATAATTGTAAAAGAGAATAATAGCTGGTATTTATGTAAAGCTTTAAGATTTGCCAGATTTTTTTCATATATTATCACATTTGATCTTTACAACACCTCTGTGAAGTAGATAATATTATTATACCCATTTTCCAGTTGAGAAAATTGAGGTTGAAAAAGATTAACTATTAATTGACTTACCCATGATCACATAGCACAGAAGTATCTGTGGCAAGATTGGAACTGAGAACTTCCTATCTCCAAGTCCAGTGCTTTACCAATTACATGGCATAGCTCTCATGAAATCTTATGAATTAAGATTCAAAGGACTTAGAAGAATTTCCATTTATATTGCCAAGCATTTCTTGAGCTATAAGATGCTCTTGACTATATGATGAATTTATGTTTTGAAGTTAACTATATGGAAAAAAAATTGCTTTCTAAATTCTGAATGTCTTGAACAAATGAGAACCTTAATTTCATATTTCTGTTTGTGATTTCTACATGACTCAAAGACACTGGAATGAAAGGGAAGATGGAGAATATCTGTAATGCAGACTTTCTTTCTTAGTGTCTGAAAGCAGTGTTTTCCAAACCATCACTACAAATACATGAGTCATTGCAAACCTTTGGAATGAGATTTCTCACTCAGTGATAAAGCTGAATTTATTTTTCTTCCAGAAAAAAAAAGAATGTTTCCTGGCTGACTGAGAGAGCAAAATTATGACATTAAAATTATTTATGTCTACCAACAATGGAAAATTTACTTCCACTTATTTGACTGGCTTGTTATGTGCCTACCTCTCATCTCCTTAGGATAGTTAAATGAGTATTTGAAAGTTCAACTCAAAGTCCATGTTCCAACAATAACCAACTAATGTCTCAGGAAAGAGTTGTTATTATGTTTGTCCTTCCTTCTTGAAGAGGACCATGACATCAGAGAGATGATGACATGACATACAGTTAACTTTGATTTGAGTGAAGGAGGGCTGTGCAAGGTCACTAGCCTCACTTTCTCCTCTAGAGCCATCTAGGTCCAGTGACCAAATATTCATCAGAACAACTGCAGATGACCCAGGATGTAATGGGGTACCCTGACTCCTTTAGGCTAAGGCCTTTTCAGGTTGTTGCTTTGAGTGAGGTAAGCCATTCAGTGAATAGGCCTCTTCAAGAAGTGGGTCAAGGGATGGCCCCTTTAATAATAATAAATAAAAAATCAAACTGGAAGAAGAAGACCCTCAGGGTTGCTGGCCAAAAGAGAAAAAATTGCTGTTTACGTTCACTCAGAGCCAGGAAGTTTCAAAAATAGCCATTAAGTGGTGCTTGAGAGGGACCTATTTTTGTTCAATGTATGAGCTCCAGAGTAAAATGGGTTTATGGTTTGGTCTTTGAGAAAGAAATCTAGCCAGTAAATACCAAGTTAACTGGGAAGCTTTCAGCCATCACAATTTACCTTACTTTGGAGAGGACAAGGAGAAGGAGAGGGACAGGGAGACACACAGGAACAGTAACAGAGAAAGAGACAGCTGAGTTACCCAACTGGCTGGGTTCCCATTCAGGTAGCTCGGCCTACTCAGAGGTTGTGTTTGTCTTCATTCTCGAAGGACATCAGAGAGATGATGACATGACTTGCAGTTGACTTTGTTTTGAGTGAGGGAGAGCTGTGCAAAGTCACCAGCCTCACTTTCTCCTCCACAGCTACCTGGGTCCAGTGACCAGGAAAGAGCAAACTAGAATGGGAAATTAATTATTACTGTTTCTCAGCATAGAATGTAGATTTGGCCTCCTATTTCTTTTCGAAACATTCCCTTTTTCCAGGTATATTGAGTAATTCTAATGGATGATTTTCAGTCCAAAATTTCCCAGACTGGCTTCCAGTGGAATTGGAGCTAGAGGTGAAAGTGAAGTTTGTGAGCCCCCAGCGATGGTTAGCAGTGCTTGTCTCCACCAAAGAAAGAAGTGGAGATGGAATTCCATTCTCTGAAGCCAGAAACCCAATGGGATAAAGAACAGGATCTGTGACCGAAAAGTGGCTCCTGTGGGTGGGTGGCCAGCCAGGGGACCTGGCTGCTGTAGGAAATTGGAAGCAGGGTACCCTGGTCTGAAGACAAGGACACAATACTGTCCTATTCTCCTTGTCCTTGTTAAAACATCATCTGAATCTTCAGACTGTAAGGAGTCAAGACATACACAACTCAGGGACAACTCACTCTCACCCCCAGGTCCAGGCTTGTCTGTGGACAAGAGGTTCACACAGTTGACATGAGGTCTGAAGATCTGTTGTAATTAAAGTTCTTCAGTGTCCCTGTAAAAAAAAATGGAATTATCCTTCCTGTTTTATAATTCATACTCTCTTCAATTCAAACTTACTGATAGAAAAAAATTTCAAGCAAACCAGTGGATTTGAGAAATACAAAGGATTTTTCTCTGCTCCATTCATTTCACAGAGCACCAAATTTTCTGTTTTTAATTTAAAATTTTCTATTGAACTATTTATTTTACTGTGTAGAATAGTAATTCTCAGTTCTGAATATGAGGCATGTCAGGGTACATCACATCATTTTCTAGAAAATTTCCTAAAATTAATAAACCTTAACAACAAAATTAATCTTGACTTTCTTTGAATTTATATATATATGTATATATACATACACACATATATATGTATGTTTCTACATGTATAAACATATATGCATATACATACACATACACTTCCTGAATAGCAGTTTGAGAAGTTGCAGAAATGTTCTCAATGAAAGCAAATAATGTTTTCATTTTGTTTGGATGAGAAGAGACAATAAAGCACTAAGCCAGCTTGGAATGCTGGATCCAGGAGAAAGAAGAAAGAGATGTGTAATTATAAGTAGATGAAAAGCAATTGTATCAAAGCGTACACATACCAAAGGTTAAGATACTCAGAGATTTGTGACAGTAAGACAAATGAGTAATCTGAGAATGCTAGAGCCCAATCACAGAGGAAGAGCAAATTCCTTAAGATCAACTGTTCGTTGTGATTCTTGACAAGTAAGCAAAAGCAATGAATTACAATAGGAATCCTGGGAAAGAATGAATAAAGTGTAGAGATCATGTAATTCAGGGCCAACCAAATTTGATCTCAGTACTTCTGGTTTTAGATAAGTAAATATTTAGAATGTATTACTTCATTTCTTTAGTGTGACCACTAATTTAATGCCTGTCATCTTATCACTCTAGTCTTAACTAGGTATGTAGTAAAGCTTAATAAATGTTGGTTGACTACCTCGTGTAGTCACTCTAAGGTTCAAAGAAGGTTAAACACGTGTAAACCTTAAAATGTTATTGGATCATAGTGTTAGACGGGAATTGACCTCAGAAGTCATCTAGTCAGTCCAATATCCTAATTTTACAATTTTACAAGAAAACAGAAAGGTAGAAAGATTAAGTGATTTGCCCCAAATGATGAAAGTGAAATTGGAAAGTCAAGATTTTAAACATGTGTTTTGACTCCATATCCAACACTAGTTCTTTTCACTACACCACACTAAACAAATGTGTGCTATGATTGTTACCACTGAAGTCATCCTTTTAGAGTTAAAAAAATAAAACCAAAAATATAAGCTGCAAAATCAGATGCATGTATTTTTTTTATTTTAATGGACAAGAGTATTTCACCTTTTTGTCACGCTAATATATGTAACATATAATATTATATATAGTGGAGTCTGAATGTTATGTCAATAAGAGTACTTGATGCAGCGCTGTAAAGTATTGGGTTCAAATCTCACCTCTAAAACTTTCTGACTTTGTGACCATAAGACAATCATTGAAACTTTTCTGAATTTCTATTTTATTGTTTGTTAAGTGAGAAGTTAGAACTAGAGCCTCACCTCATATATCTTTTCTTGCTCTAA
Source organism: Notamacropus eugenii (assembly GCF_028372415.1). Classification (NCBI taxonomy): domain Eukaryota; kingdom Metazoa; phylum Chordata; class Mammalia; order Diprotodontia; family Macropodidae; genus Notamacropus; species Notamacropus eugenii. Next base: position 131,264,766 of record NC_092873.1, on the reverse strand, counting down.
GTCTATGATAGTAAGATATGTACTCTTATATGGCTTTTAAAGCATTCATGTAGATACTAACCCTTGAAAACAAGCATTTTGAAATTAAGAAAGAAATATGAATCAATTAGACACACAGAAAGCTAAAGAAATCCAGAATCAAGCATCTTACTTCATATATTTATGGAGACATTTCTTTATTTTCATAAAGTATTAAAATATATACTCAAGATTTGTAGAGTATTACATCAGAAAAAAGGATTATCTGTTTTTTTGTAGGTTTTCTTGGCTGGTTTTGTGAAAAAAAAAGAAATGATGGTGCCTCTAGTCTCTGCTTCAATAGAGCTGCCTGTCAAGATGATGTCAACAGCTATGTCTATTTTTGCCCCAAAGGTAAGCTGCTCTAAACAGTATGTTTTTATTAAGACAGAGAATTTATAAAAATATTGTCAAGAATGTAACAAAATGTCTCTATGGCAGTCTTCAAAGATATTTTGTCTTTTCCCAATCAAATAGGCTATTCTTTAATTTTCATCTGCATCTATTTGTCTTCTATCTAGTCATGTGTTTACCTCTATCAAAATCCCACTCCCCAAAACAAGCAAAGCATATTTATGCATCAAATATCTCCATATTTTCAGTGTTTGGGTAATTAATTACATGAAGAACTTCCTTTAAGGGAATCTCAGAAAGAAAGATTTGGGGAAAACCAAGTATATTCTCCAACTCTGTAACATAAACAATACTACATTAAGAATTAATTGCTATACTGCAGAAATCAGGGAACTGTTCTATCAGTATTATTACTTTTCATTTATTCTTCCCATCAGTGTGAAAATTCCAAACCCTGACATGCCACACTAGAACAGGAGTATCTAACATGGGGTTCATGAACTTGTTTTTTTAAAAAATATTTTGATAACTATTTCATTAACTTGATTTCCTTTTTAATTCCATATGTTTTATCTTGAACACATAAAAATCAGTTATCTAAAAATAGTCCATTGATTTTGCCAGACTATCAGAAGAATCAGTTACGAAAGAGGTTAAGAATTCTCAGTCTTAGAAAAATGAAAATGGGAAAAGGTTTAGGAGATTAATTTTCATGGAAAATTATCATTGTAGTTATTTTTTAAAGGAATGTCAGAATAAGGAAACATATCCTTAAGGTAGGTAAATGATCCACCTAGGGTCACAAAGGTAGTAACTAGAAGATGTAGATTTTAAACCTAAATTCTTTGTCATCCAAGTCAGTGCTGTTACATTTGTCTCAAACTGATGATTATCAATCTGAGAAAAAGATTTGAGATTAATAATCATAAGCATGTCAGAAACAGAAGCTCAGACAACCCTTACATGAAATTTCTATTTTAACTGATATTTTCATGTAGCAGGTTTACTAATCAAGAAATACATATTAGTACATCATTGTTATGACAATCATAGATTATAAGGGAAGAATATTGACTTTGGTACCAGGGCACTTGGATTCAAAACTTAATATTGCCTCTTTTAAACTGTGACCATGCTCAAGTCACATCACATTTCAGGGTCTTAGATTTCTAATCTATAAAATGATGCAGCTAGCTGTCCTCTAACATACTTTCTAGCTACATGATCCTTTGATCCTCTTAAAGGACTTGAGCTCTGCTTGTGTTTAATGTGCATCATGGCTAAGCATTCCAAATGTGATTCTGATACCTGCATATATTTATTATAAAAATGGATGGAGTCCAACTAAATTGACTAATAATGAATCCTACCATTTCATAGTTGAGAATACTAGCCCAAATAGGTATTAGATAGCAAGTAAAGATTAAGCTTAGAAAGGATCATTTCATTATTAACTATGCTTGACTGGGTTATATCATTTATGCAGGGAAAATAAATCTTGACATTTATATGGATAATTTTGTGGCTTACTTGCTACCTTACCTGTGAGACATAGGTCTGATTAAACTCTGATTGCAAATGAGAACTGTAATACATTATTAATGAACTTGGGATAATTGTAAAGTTTTATGACTTAGGGATCAGTGGAAATTGGATCCATGGTCAGTTTGAGAAATTATTAGAATACACCTTACACTGATAGTGCTGATGACTTAGCATTAGTCATGGTCTTCCCACAGTCATGGCCTGTGGCAACACTAATGACAGTCATTTTGTAGCGTGACCATGCATTAGAATACATTTACAAGAGCATAAAATGTCAAATGGTGAAGTAAAGATTCTGTAGCAGTTCTTTTCACAAGGACCCTTTTATCTCCCTTGAAGTTGAAGTTTTGCTGAAATAGTTACATATGTCCAGTGTTCTCAAGTTGAATAAAGAAAAGTGTAAAAATTCTAAAAAAAAAAAAAATCTATCAGTTTGAGCATTGAAATAATATTACGATATTGCAGTCAAAGGCAGAAAAATAAACTGTAATGATTTCAAAAAAGGTAGGATCTTGTACTTTGTAATTGAAAACATTTTAAAGGTCATTTACTCCAATTCTCTCAGTTGACAGATGAAAATACTGAAACCCAGAGAGTTTAAGTAATGTGCCCAAGGTCACATGATTGATTGCTCTAGTGACTGATTCAGAATTTGACCCCAGGTCTTCTAATTCCAAAGCGCTTTCTATTATAACATGATACTTCTCAAATAATTCTCCTCCAAATGTGAACTGTTTTCCAAACCAAAAACTGAGTTGAAATAAATACCAAATCTAATGTGAAATGTATGAGATCATAAAATCCCAGAAAGATATAATTTCAGAGTAGGACGGAATCCCTACGGATATACCTGGTAGAGATCAAAAACATACTTCATAAATTCTTCTCAGTACAAACTTGTGTCCTCAGCAAGAGAAGCTATCCAATATTTCCTTGAAAAGTTGTAATACAGACACCTAACTACTTCCTAAAGAAAACCAATCTCTTTTTAAATGTCTCTGATTCATCGAAAACTTCTTACCTCAAGGCTAAATTTGCAACGTACATTTTTAATGTTTTGCCGTGAAACCAATCAATGTTCATTTCAATGTCAAAAGAAATTGTCATTTCATATTGAAAGAGGAAACCCAGAAAAATATAGAAACACAAAGAAATGTCCTGAAATAGTCTCTCTTTCTCTCTGTCTCTCTCTGTCTGTCTCTCTTCGAATTTTTACATATGATAGTTTTACTTGATAAAGATTAAAGGTTAGATTAATATAACAATTCTTTTTCTTCTTAGAAACTGATGTTTTGAAGTTATGAACTCTGAAATTAAGATAGATAAGGGTGCTTATAGCTTCTGCAAGAGTAATTCTTCCTGCTTGGACTTAAGTATTTGACTACATTTGTTTTTGTGTTTCTCCTCCAGGCTCCATAAGACTTTTAAAACAAATAAAAAAAAAAATAGGGAATGCTCCCATTTATTTAAAATAAAAAAATAAATCCCAGTGGCAAGGTTAACAATATCATTTTGATATGAATGTTATTCTGTTACCCTAGAGATTGTAAAGTGAAATGGAGCAGGAAAATATGAACAGATTTATGCTGAGATTTTAAGAAAATATTATGGTGAAAAATGTGTTCTATGTATTATAGCTATAGTTAATTGCAAATTTATAGAGCAAATGAACATTATTTTTTCTTTTATAAATTTAATTTTAAAATGTCCTCATTATATGAATCCCTGGCATATTTTATTTATAAGAAAAGTGTGTAAATGTGTGTGTGTGTGTGTGTGTGTGTGTGTGTGATGGACCCCTTTGGCATTCTATTAAAGCCTATATAGACCTCAGAATAATGTTTTACATGAATAAAATAAGATACTTAGGAGTGTAAAGAAAACCAGTTATATCAAAATGCAATTAGAAAAATAATGAACAGAAACAGATTCAGGGATCCCAGATTTAAAGTATCTCATACAAAATGTTCATATTTTTGCTTTTCTTGTGGCCCTTCTCAAATGGATCATTCAGTTCACCATTTTCATTTTTTTCTTTACAAGAGCACTCTGGAATGTATATCTTTTAATAGCTATATTCATTTCAAAACAATAAATATAGAAAACAAAGGCAATACATGTAACAGTTATATTTTTGCAGATATGGGAAAGGACTAGCTTTTTAAAAGGCAATTATTCAAATTATTCAAATGATAAAATTTAACAAAATCACTTTCACTAGGGGACAGCATAAGCAGAAAAAGAAACAAGGGAGAAGAAATATCTGCATAGCAGGAGGTGAATACTGCAAAAAAAAAAATCATTTACTCTTGAATCTAAATATTAAGATTCACACTCCAGTTATGCCACTGTATGGAGAGTTGGAAATTTTGAAAATGGACATCACTATTCAACTTCTTGCAGTAGCTGTTTGAGGTTGTTCTGACTGTAGTTGTTTACCAAGACATTCCCAGTTGTGAATCATTAACTTCTGCACAGCCAGAAGAGCATTATAGCGAACCTGCTGGTCCTCATGATGCTATGGTTCATCACCAGCTGCTTCCCACCAAGTTGTTCAATAACCCGTTTGCCTTGTGGGTAATGTCGGACATATTCTCCCACATCATGAGCAGCAACAGTTAAGACCTGCGAATCATCTGACACCTCCAGAAGTTTTGTCAAGATCTTCAACAGCTCATAATTCTTTTCATTTAACCTCGCAGCATTTTCCCACCAAAATTTCTCTTATTTATGAACAGGGCTCCATTCCAGCCTTCCTGACTTGAGTTCTGAACTGTATTCATCAAATGAGCGAAGATCCTGGACACTTTCACAAAGTTTGTCCAAAAGAAATTTTATATCTTCACTTATTTCTTCATCATCATACTTTTGCTGATCCAAGTTCTCCAATTGTTTCAGAACTTTGCACTGAATCATAGCCAGGGCATATTCTTGGCGAGTTTTCCTTTCAGTTGATTTTTCTAAAAGGTTCCGGAATGCTGCAAGAATGATTCTAGTTACTTTTTCTTTAACAGATTCTTGAAGGATATCAGACAGAACAGGAATAATGTTATATCGACGAAGATGTTCACACATTTGAGGGCTAAATGCCAGCAGCCATATTGAGAAAATCATTTGGTACTGGAGTTGGAAGCCACATTTGTTACTCAAAACTCCCATTATACAGTTTACCCCATCAGCTTCTATCCATGCAAAGTGGTATTAACACGGAGCATCAGCTGAAGACATCCAGCAACACACTGCACATACTGGGAACACTCACTTGTAGAGACCGTTCCTGATTCAGCACTCCCGCTACCACTCAGTTTCTGTGAACTCAACTGAGTTTTTATCCAGTTGAAATAATAATTTAAGTCACTGCCTTCCATCAGTTCTTTTCCCCATGCTACCAGTTTGGCAATAATTCTTGCTGCCATGTGGACAGTGAAAAGATCCTGGCGATTCACCATTGGCAGAAAATAGGACCATGCTGTAGTCTTGCTACGTTTAGCATAATCAAAGAAAATGCTAACTCGTTGGTGATTTTCCTGAAGCATATCATCAACCAGGGTTAGTATGTATTGAACTGTCTGTTCTTTGGAGATGTGAGTCATCAGATTTATAAATGTTTTGGCACACTGGCTGCCTTCATTTTGAAGCATTTCTTGCTTCTCTTCTGGACTTCTTTTCATCTCAAACCTCTGAATAAATTCACAATCTTCACCTGAAATCATCTGTCCCTGAAGATAGGATTGCCAGTTGACTTTGTTGACCCGAACTTCTGCAGCCTTGGCAGCAATGATGTTTGTTGGAACAGCATTATCCACAGCACCTCGGATATCCATTTTGGTCATCTAAATTTGTAGTCTTGAACTTTTTCAACAGATCTTCAATAATCACCGGCCCGGGACGCGCGGTCTGCAGAGTCCGAGAGCGTAGGTGTGAGCTGCAGGGAGGGCAAGGAGACGCCAGGACAAGCGGAGGCCGCGGAGTAACCAGAAGGAAAGCGGCTGTTGCCGTCTCCAACTCACCATTTTCATTTACTATAGTTCCTGGTTCATTGGCAATAGTTCTAACCTTCTATATTAGCTTCATGAAAGTACAAGATCCTGGCTTTTGCACACAGATGCTTACCAACACCTCTATCGCTTCCTTTTTGAGATCAAAAATTTTATCAATGATTTTGATGAAGGAAAATATCCATCAAAATTATCTCTGTTAGAGAAAAAGGAGATCTGATAATTAATTAATTAACTAATTAGATGGAATAAAGATTTCAAAACCTCTCAATAGGCTAGAATTATATGTCAAATCATATTAGAACAAATTTTATACTCACAGAAGTTAAACATTATTGGTGATGATGAATGCTGAACATGTGTGTGTGTGTGTGTGTGTGTGTGTGCATGTGTGACATAATGTCAAGTAGGGGAACGGTGCTACAACTGAGAAAAAACTTAAATCTTGTGTCTTTTTTGTTCATGGAAGATAATAGAGCTTTAAATGCTTGACCAGCAAGATAGATTGTAAATTCTGGTAATGTTTTAAAATATATTATTAAAAAAAATCATTCAGAAAGAAAGTTTTGATCACAAATACCTACACAGCTTCAACCAGAATAGAAATACCATACCTACTTTGTTTAGTTTTCTCATAAGTTCACTTAACTTGTAAATAAAGGGAATGCTATAATACCTGAGATTTTGAGATCTCAGATTTGGTCAAAGTGTGACTGAGATTTTGTCAAAGTATTTGCTGTTGTATTTCATACAGTTATCATGTAGGAATTAGAGAGAAAAGGGCTAAACAATTCTAAAATTAGAAGGGTTTGGAACTCATTGAATAGTAGTGCATCAAATATTTGTTTATCTATTAATGTCAACTTAGTAAGATATCTTCTTTAGAATGTCCCAAGGATGGTTGACCTTTTACCTATTTAATTTTTTACTGACCAAATAATCATATAGGAGCAGAACTCGCATGCTTATCAATTTATTTAGATAATGTAAAACTGAGAGCAAAAGCTTTTGGATGAAAAAAATCAGGATACACAATGTCCCATTAGAATGCTAGGTCAAATCTAAAAAGTATATAAATAATTAAATGAGGAAAAAGTGAAATCTTACACTTAAGTCCAAAGCTCATTTTCATAAATACAAGATGAGGGAGACATGGTTAACTAATCAGTTTATCTAAAAACATTCTAGAAGTTTTAGTAAACTGAAATTTAATATGAGCCAAGGTTCTTCCATAGTAACCAAAAAGTAATGTAATTTCGGAGTACATTAAGAAGGACATAGTTCAAAGCTCTATAAACAAGTCCAATAATAATTCCTAATATATTTAAAGAAAGATAAAAAGCAGTCAATTATTTTGAAGTCAAATAAGAGAAATAGAGGAAAATTGAGAAAAGAAATGAGAGCAATGCAAGAAAATCATAATTACAGAATTAAAAACTTAGTTAAGGAGGCAAAAAACATAAGAAAATAAATCCATAAAAGTCAGAAATGATTAAATGATAAAAGTGATGCAAAAACTCATTGAAGAAAAGAATCTGTAAGCACAGCGACTGGGTAAATGGAAGCTAATGACTCCAAGAGACATGAAGAAAGTCAAACAAAATCAAAAGAATGAAAAACTAGAAGAAAATATAAAATACTTCATAGAAAAATAGCTGATGTGGAAACAAAAGAACAGAAAGATAATCTAAGAATTACTGAATTAGTTGAAAGCTATCATTAAAAAAAAGCCAGTATATAATAGTTCAAGAAATTATGAAGTTACTTTGATATCTTCTTCCAAAAAACTACCCGTTCATGTATTTTGATCAGTTATCAATAGAGAAGTGTCTTTCTTTTGCTAAAATAAATTTGAAAGTTACCCAGATATCTTACAACAATAGAGTAAAATAGAAATTGAAAGAATACATTGATTATCTTCTACAAGAGATCCCCATATGAAAACTCCCAGGAATAGTTTAGACAAATTCCAGAGATCCTTGATCTTGCAGAACTTATTACAAATATCAAGAAAGAAATAATTCAAATACCATGAACCCAAAACAGGAACAGGCAAAATTTAACAGACAATACCTTAAAGGAAAAGAGGGTTTGGAATATGATATTCCAGAAAGCAAAGGAGGTTGGATTATGACCAAAAGTAATCTACACAGCAAAATTGATTTTAATTCTATTGGAGAAGGGTATAGACATTTAATGAAATAGAGGTCTTCCAAGCATTCCTGATGAAATGACCAGAGCTGGATAGAAAATTTGACATTCAGATGCAAGATTCAAGAAAAGCATGTAAGGATAAACAGTAAAGAGAAAACATAAAGGATTTTATAATGTTAAATTGTTTGCATTTACAAATGGGAAAGTGATATATGTAACCTCTAAAAGCATTATTTTCATTATGACAGTTAGAAAGAGTCTACATAGACAGAGGTCATGGAAAGAAGCATATTATGTTGAGGCGATCTCAAAGGGAAAAAAGAACAATGACAAAAAGGGATGTAGTTGGTGAAGGAAGAAGAAAAAGAAAGATTGAAATAACTTATTCCACACAAAATATACATGTAAGAAAGAGCTTTTATAATGGAGGGAGAAATGGGGAGTAGTGAGTCATACTTGAGCCTCATGCTTGCCTAGAGTGATTCAAAAAGAGACTATATATAAATACATAGTTGGATATAAAAAAATTATGTTACCAATCAGGGAAGTAGGATGGGAAGAAACTAAGTGAAATGGGGAGATGATAAGAGAGAAGATAGAATAAAAGAGGCAGTTGTTCAAAACAAAACAGATTTTTGAGGACGGTAGAGGAAAGACATAGAAGAAGAAAAAGAAAAAGAAGGAGGAGGAGGAGAGGAAGAAGAAGAAGGATGATGATGAGGAGAATAAATAAGAGAGAATTATCCTTCTTGACAAAAGAAGAGTTTGCAAACAAATAACAGGGGGATCACAGGGATTAAAATGGGTAGTTTTGATTACATTAAATTAATTTTTTGCACAAGCAAAAATGATGCAGTCAAAATAGAAAGAAAGTAGGAAATTGGGAAATATTACAACAAGCTTCTCTAATAAAAACCCCATTTCTCTAATATATGTAAGACTAAGTCAAATTTATTTTAGCAAAAAAAAAGGCATTTCTCTATTTATAACTGATCAAAATATATGAACAGGTAGTTGATTGGAAAAAGATATCAAAGTTCTCAATAGTAATTCTATGAAAAAATACTCTAAGCAACTAATTACAGAAATAAAAATTAAAACAATTTGTGGAATCACCTCACACCTTTCAGATTGTCTAATATGACAGCAAAGGAAAAAGACAAATATTGGAAGAGATATGGAAAAATATGGACACTAATGCAGGTTGATGGAGTTGTGTTTTGGTTGAAACTTTCTGGAGAATGATTTGCAACTATGCCCAAAGTGCAACAAAGTTATTCACAACCTTTAATGCAACAATTCTTCTACTAGGTCTCTATCACAAAGAGATCAAAGAAAAAGGAAAAGGATCTATATGTACTAAAATACTTACAGTAGCTCTTTTTGTGGTGGTAAAGAATTGAAAATTGTACACAATAAGAACAATATTGTAACAGTTAATTACTTAGGAACAACTAACCTCATCTGATCAATAAAATGACCCATACCAATTCCAAAGCACTTCTGGGTGCAGATTGAAAAATAGTTTTTCCTTTCTTTTAATGATTTCATATGAATATTGTGTAACATATTTCCTACCTTCCCAATGGATGAGGAGGAGTAGATGGAGAAAATTTCAATATGAAAATCAAAAAAAAAAATTAGAAAAAAATTAAGAAAGTTTCTAGGAATAAAGAAGTGATAGTCCTGCTGTACTCTTTACTGGACTTTCTCACATCTCAGGTGTTGTTTTCATTTCTCATCCCACATTTCAAAGGATTTTGATAAGATGGAGAATATCCAGAGGCAGATAAAAAGGACCCTGAGATCAAGTCATTTAAGCCTTAGCAGAAGATAGTAGGTGTTATATGAGACATATTTATGTTATCATCTGAAGGGTAGAAAAAACCCTTTCTAAAGATTTCACATCTAAAATGTTTTGACAGGAAGAACCTTCTCCAGAATTAAAGGTCTTCATGCAGAACTTGTATAACATTTTCTGGGAATGTTGCAGTTAATAGTAATTCTTTTTAATGTATGAGTTGGATTAGATGTCCATAAAAGTTCTTTGCAACATTAAAATTATGTTATTCTCCATAAACAATTGATTAAAATGAATCAAATTCAAACTAGCACATGGAAAAATATGAATAAACAATAATTCATTAAAAAATTAGGGTTTTATAGGACCATGAGCTAAAAATAAATCAGTAATATGAAATGCCAAACAAGACAAACAAAAATACTGAAGTGATAATACATTGTTTTGGGGTTAGGGGTGGTCCTTGCCTTTGAATTAATTAGTAGAGACAATTCCTATTGGAGAGTTTTCTACTAAAATTTCTAATAGCAAAGATGAACAGCTCTTCCTCAATTTACTGTTGTAGAAATGTTGCCTGTTGTCTTGAAGAGTAGCAACTTGCCCCAGCTCATAGAACCATACTGTATTAAGACACAGGATTTTAACCCAAAATGTTGTGAAAATAAATGTTAAAAGTTAAATAAAAAAAAAAGACACAGGGTTTGAACTCAGATTGATGTCAATAATGAAGTTGGTCATAGTTCTATGCTACCCTTCCTCTGTCACATTATGCCTGCTGTGTTAGGATACATTATAAATACCCTATTTTAAGAAGATCATTGCCAAAATGTTAGAATATCTAATAAGAAGGCAGCATGAAACCTATGTCATAGCAAGATTGTTGAAAAAATGAGGATAGTTAATTTAGAAATAAGAAAAGTTATGTAGCATACAGTAGCTGATTTGAAGTTCGTAAAAATTTCATAAACTGTCATATGGAAAAGAGATCATACGCATTCCCCTTGATCCCAAAATATAAAACCAAAATCCATTCATGGACAATGAAAAAAACAGATTTCAGCTCAAAATTCAAGAAAAAAAGACATTTTCTAACAATTAATGTTTTGCAAATGTGTTATGTGATATTTTCAAACATGATGCATTTACTGTAACTAGGTATTTTAAAGCAAAGATCAAATGAGCACTTTGTATATGGGCAAGAGGATTCAGGTATGGGGCATGCCATATGTGATTTGAAGTCTTGGTGAAATTTGAATTAGGTGTGTCTAGGTGTAAAGTATTGCACATTTGGCAAAAATTCCTATGATTTATCACATCATTGATGGATTATCCCTAGCCATAATTACAGTCTGCTCTGTGTTACCAGGAGACTCATAGGAACTTTATCTAAATGTCATCACAATAGGTTTTAATAAGAAATATTAAGAGAAATCTGAAAAGTTCTTCCTGTGGCTAGATAAATGTAGGGCTGTAATAGGCAAATAAAGATCTATTGCCTATTAGAAAATACCAGCCCTCTCATAAATTCTAGTCTTCCTTTCTAATCTAAAGAGAAAGCATAGATTAAAAGACAAAATTAAGAATGGAAAATGGAAATTATTTATCCTGCTTCCATCAGGACTTGGCTTACAAAATTCAGTTCTTCTTACCTGGACAAGATGGTAGAATAATGTATATAAAGGAAAATGAATAATAACCTTGTGAACCTAGGCTAGAGAATTCTTGTATAATTGTTGTGATCATTATACAAGTGAGAGGAAAAATGATAAAAATAAAATCTAGGAAATACAAAGGAAGCTCACCTTTTTCAGAAATATTAGTCAATATTAAAAATGTTTTGAAAAAATTTCTTTTTCAGAAATGGATTTTTAATAACCACCTTACAAACACAGAAAGGGGTTCTAGAGTCTCTACTGTCTTTTAATAACCCCAGGAGAGCATTTTAAAATGCTATTTTACTGCATTCTTTCATGCAGTAATTGATGATATAAGACTGACAACTATAATGACAATATCTAGAAATGTGACAATATTGATGTGAGATTTCCCTGATGTAGAAACATCATCTATCAATTCAGATCAATGTTACCTGTAATTGATAGTCTCAGAAAGTTTCCTAGGCTGTTGAAAAGGTAAGTAAGCTGCCCATGATCACCCAGCTACTATGTGTCAGAAAATTTAAATCCAGTCCTCAAGAATCCAAAATGACCCTGTATCCACTATACTATATAGCCTCTCAGGTGAAATATTATACCTAAAATGTACCCTTTGACTAAAAAGGATGGAATAAGAGAGAGTTGAAAACTATTCTAATGTAAGGTAACAATATGAAAACACTTCAATATATTCTGTTAATTCAAGTTGTGCATCATTCTGGAGAAATGATCCTAAGCCACTGAAACCTGGAAATCAGGGATTCTGAGCTTATAGCAGAAGCCTTTTGCAAAATGACAGTTAGAACAGAGAGTTAAAGAGAACAGAGAGTTGGAAAATAATTATAGAACTGGTATTAAGGAAAAGAAGGAAGGAAGGAAGGAAAGAAGGAAGGAAGGAAGGAAGGAAGAAAGGAAGGAAGGAAGGAAGGAAGGAAGGAAGGAAGGAAGGAAGGAAGGAAGGAAGGAAGGAAGGAAGGAAGGAAGGAAGGAAGGAAAAGGAGGAAGAACATTTTCCAATTCCTGTTTGAATTGACAGATTGGATCCCCAGAGAGTAGCTACTACCATGCTCAAATAACAGTACAAAACCTTCCTCAAAGAACCTGATTTACTCCTTCCCACAAATATAGAAAGCATCAATGGGAGGAGTAAGATTAAATTTAAGCCAAAATAGTATTGAGACACACATGTAAGAAATGCATCTGAGAAGGTTTAACTCCCATCACCTCCTTTAGAAATCCTTTCCTCTGTGTAGAACCCTCATACAGAAATGTTGTCCTTGTATTGCTGTGCCAAAGGATATGCAAAGTTTTACAACCCTTTATGCGTAGTTCCCAAGGAAGGAAGTAATGAAGCAAGGAAAAAAAAAGGAAGACTTAAGTGCCTAAAGTATGTCAAGCACTGGACTAACATCTTTACAAATATTTTTATCTTATTTGATCCTCACAACAACCTTGAGAGGTAGGTATAAAGTAAGATGGACAGAGGTTGAGTTACCCCATGTAACACAGAGATTATTTGAGGATGGATTTGAACTCATCTTCCTAACTGTAGGTCCAGTGCTTATGAATTGCATTACCTGGTTGCTTTATTTTTAAAACCGAGAAAAGACAGCTGGGAGCCAAGATGACAGAGTAGAAAGATGCATGTACTCTAGCTTTTTCCCCACAGCCCATAAAATACCTGTGAAGAAAGATTCTCAACAAATTCTAGAGCAGCAGAAGCCACAGAATGATGGAGTGGAGTTTTCAGCAGGTGACCTGGAAGGCCCACAGGAAAGGTCTGTCACACCAGATGTGGAATGGAGTCCAGCCCAGACTCGGTTGTGGTGCCAGGAGAAGGACCAGAGCAGGCCTCAGGGGCAGAATCCCTGGTGGCAGCAGCCAGGGTTCAAAGATCCCTCAAACCACAGGCATCAAAGGCAGTTTCAAAGGTCAGTGAAAGGGCTTTTTCATCTCTGTGACAAGGGAGTAGGGTCCTCTCCTAGCCCCTGCCCCAGAAGTGGTGGCAGCAGAGGCAGCATCAGCTACAGTAGCCAGGCAGGCAGCAGTCAGCATTCATTGTTGGATAAGGCCCCTGCAGGAACTCAGCAGCTGATCTGAATCTCAGCCTCCAGCCTGATCAGGGGTAAACTCTTCTCCCTTGATTGTGCCACCTTGGAAGAATTGAGATCTTACAGGTCCCCAGAATATACCCTACTCTTGACAAAGGACACAAAAGTTAAGTTACTGGTTGGGAAAATGCCCAAAACAGAGAAAAAAAGAAGACTATAGAAGGTTATTTTCTTGGTGAACAGGTATTCTGTCCCATAGTTTTGGGTGAGGAAGAACAATGTTTACCATCAGGAGAAGACATAAAAGCCAAGGCTTTTCTGAATCCAAAACCTCCAAAATGAATATGCAATGGTCCTGGGTCATAGAAGAACTCAAAAAGGATTTTGAAAATCAGGTAAGAGAGGTGGCAGAAAAATTGGGAAGAGAAATGAGAGTGATGCAAGAAAATCATGAAAAGCAAGTCAACAGCTTGCTAAACGAGACTCCAAAAATGCTGAAGAAAATCTTAAAAATAAACTAATTCAACTGACAAAAGAGGTCCAAAAAGCCAATGAGGAGAAGAATGCTGTAAAAAGCAGAATTAGCCAAATGGAAAAGGAGGTTCAAAAGCTCACTGAAGAAAACAGTTCTTTAAAAATTAGAATGGAATAGATGGAAGCTAATGACTTTATGAGAAACCAATAAATTACAAAACAAATCCAAAAGAATGAAAAAATGGAAGAGAATCTGAAATATCTCATTGGAAAAACAATTGACCTTGAAAATGGATCTTGGAGAGACAGTTTAAAGATTATGGGACTACCTGAAAGCCATGATCAAAAAAACGGTCTAGACGTCATCTTTCATAAAATTATCAAGGAAAACTGCCCTGATATTCCAGAACCAGAGGGCAAAATAAATGTTGAAAGAAACCATCGATTTCCTCCTGAAGAAGATCCAAAAAGAGAAACTCCTAGGAATATTGTAGCAAATTCCATAGTTTCCAGGTCAAAGAGAAAATACAGCAAGTAGACAGAAAGAAACAATTCAATTATTGTGGAAATACAATCAAGATGACACAAGATCTAGCTTCTTCTACATTAAAGTACTGAAGGGCTTGGAATATGATATTCCAGAAGTCAAAGGAACTGGGATTAAAACCAAGAATGATCTACCCAGCAAAACTGAGTATAATACTTCAGGTGAAAAAATGGTCATTCAACAAAATAGAGGACTTTCAAGCATTTTTGATGAAAAAACCTGAGCTGAAAAGAAAATTTGACTTTCAAACACAAGAATCAAGAGAAACATGAAAAGGTCAAAGGACTTACTAACGTGGAACTGTTTATATTCCTACATGGAAAGGTAATATTTGTAACCCTTGAAACTTTTCTCAGTATCTGGGTAGTTGCCATCATGCTTCCTGTAAACAAGGCACTTTCGTTAATTTCTAACTGATTGGGAAAGTGGCATTATTGAACCATAATTGATTTTAGGAGAACGTTTATAACATCAGGGTGTCATCAGGATTCCAAAAACATTGAATATTTAAAATCAAAGCATTCAGTTTCATATAACTGTGTCATATGCACTAACCTTTTGTTAATGTTGTTCTTTTTATGGCTAAAATATATAAATCTAACCTGCCCTGTAATGAAATTAATTGATCCCTTTGCACGTTTTAGCATCTACTAGTACAATTTGATGTGCTGCATTTGAATTGTGTTTCTTATTGGACCAGCCAATTATTCCCTAACCTAGCAAATTATAAGAACTCTCCTTCTGTAAGATCTTCACGATCCCCAACACATCTAGTTAATTCAGGAAAAGAATTCACTATATCTGAGATTTTTGAGCAACTACTGTTTTAGAGAAGAGGATGAAATAAATGAATGGAGATGAAGGATTCTTAATCCTTTTATGTCAAGAACATCTCTGGTAGTCTTATGAAATTTATAACCTTTTTCTCACAATAATATTTTGACACACATGAAATAAAATACATAGAATTATGAAGAAAAGTAATTATATTGAAATATAGTTTGAAATTTTAAAAAAAGTTTACAGTATATTGAATTGAGTGCTGATATAATCAGATAATTTAAAAAAAACTTCTCTAGGTCCTATGTTTAATTTTAAAGTCCATCCTTTCTAGATGTGTACTTAAAAGGTAAAATTGTTAAATAAATATATTCCTGAGTAGGAGTAAAATTCACTGATATTAGCTCAACTAGCTGCATCATGCTCTGGGGAAAATTCTGTCATCAAATTCACACAGGTTATCATTGTACTGAGCTGTAATTTATAATAGGGCAATGCAATAAAGTAGGACTTCTCAGATATTTATGATCCATTGAAATTATTCTGTCTTCCTATAGTCACGCATCTTATAACCCACATGGTTTATGCTTTGCTACTCTCACACATTCCCCTATGAAACTTTCTCCATATACACATAATACATCTCTAGTGGGTAAAGTGACTTAAATATTATTCATTAGTTATCTTCTCTTGAACCCCAATTTATTTTCAAGACCTCATTTAAAAACACTGTCTTCCTTGATGTCATAATTTCATTTTTTTTCCTTCAATACATTGTTAAATTCCTTTACTGTATTCACCAAACAGTACTGGGAAAATAACTTGTATTAAGAAACAGAATACTAAAGAAGTCTTCATTTAATTTTGACTATAATTCTTCTTACCAAAGTTACTTGTTAGAGAAACCATTTACTATAAATGATGATTTGAGAGTTGAAAAATGAAATTCCAGTTCTGACTGCCAACATTGAATTAATGTAAGCAGGCAAACAAATTCAGAGGCACTCAACTACAATAACATTGCTTAGGTTTCACAAATTAAATTAAGGAATCATCTTACAGTAAAATATTTCACAAAGCAACCAGTGAGTTGCATAAAGTAAAAAAGAAAATCAATTATGGTTCAATAATACCACTTTCCCAATCAGTTAGAAATTAACAAAAGTGCCTTGTTTACAGGAAGCATGATGGCATAATTTTCTTTTGGTTTTTCATCTATGAATGTTAAGCATGACTTTTTTTTAAATTATGAGGTAAAGCAAAACAATTGGAATCATCTAGGGGAATAAATGTGTTCATTTTTTAAAATGATTAAAATTAATTATAATGAAGCTGATTTTGTGATCCTATATTTGTTCTTTTAGAAAAATAGGCTGCTTTCTCCTGCCCCTTTATATTCAATTCAGTTCTTTGCTTTTGAATTAGCATCAAAGTATAGTCTATCTCTAATGTTTCCTTATTTTTAGACAAATATGTTTATAATGAATTCTGATTTCTAAATACTTTTGACTAAAAATAGAAATATACCCTTTTCAATGGAAATTTTATTCAATTAATCAACCAAAAGCTATTTAAAACTATGTGCAAAGCACAATCCTAAGTATATATAATTGCTACCTATCATTTGAATAGTTCAACAATAAGGTTCATTAAAAAAAAAAAATCATGACATTGGGAACTTCCTAATTGATCTATAGCTACTTATGTTTAATCCAAAGGTTTTCTTAATTAGAATGTTATCATATGTTATTTTCATTATGAATATATCAAAAGCTATTTATTTAGTTTTGGTTTAACATATGAATTTATGTTCCATAAAAGCTTTTAAATTTTCTGTCTTTCTCCCCTTCAGTTAGTTAGCTGAAAATAAGTTACTAAATAATACATATTCAAAAATGGGCCACTTAAAGTTGCATTATTCTATTATGAGAAACTATATACCTAAACCATAATCTTGTAAATACATGCCATTACTTCTCACAGAATAATGGATTTCAAGTTAGAAGGGAACTGAGAAGTATTTTGATTGTTGTCACCACATTTTATAGATGAGGAAACTGAGGTCTAAAGAGATAAAACCATTTATACAATGTCTGAGGTAACAGATAGCAAAGTTGGCATCAATATGTATGACTCTTTACCAATAATAAGTGTAAGAAATCTGAAAATTCTTTTGCTGTTAGTAATGGCTCCATCCCATTTTCCTTGTCAATGAATGACAGATCCATTTCATTTGAGTTGAGTCACAATGGACCTATTCTCTTACTTGTAGTAAATGAAAAAATGTGATGAGTGCAAGAAGGACCCTACAATAAAGGGATTAGGCGACCTTACTTACAGTCACCTAAAGTGTTATCATTTTATAGTGGGGGATGGAGAGAGAGGATTCAAAATAAACAGAAAAATGAGATACAGAATAAAGAGTGATGCTTATTACTAAACACAAACAAATCCCAATAATATAGATATAATAGTAATTCAAATATACTGAGACCGCATTTGGGAAAAAAAAATAATTTGCATCACTAGCAGCTATGATCTATGAATAACCCTAGCTTTAAATCTGTCAAGAAAAAATAAAATGCACTGTTCCCATCCTTGACTTGTTAGAAGATATACTTGTCACCTGGACTGGGAAGTAGCTTTTTCTGCTTTTTCAAATTCAACATGATTTATTATTTTAATATTTGTCTTTCTGTCAGACAAAAACTGTTTGACAGACATTGATGAATGTGCCTCCAATCCTTGTCAAAATGGAAGTTTCTTCCATGATTTGACTGGTGAATTTCAATGCAACTGCTTACCAGCATTCAACAAGAAGATGTTACCTAATATCATAGGCCCATGTAAATGATGAATTTCAAAGACACTTCTAAATACACTGGAAGTGAGTTTGGATTTCTTTAAGACAATTTTCTAGGAGCCTTCGTGATTTTCCTTATAATTATTAGATGCCAATCTTAGCACATAAAGGTATTTGAAGAGAATGAATTATAGAAAATATAACGACATGACAGACCATTTAAAAACACTTTTGTAATAGACCAAGAGTCCTCAGCTTAACAGTCAGAGAATATCCTTGGAGACTGACCAAGAAGACTCAGCTCCCCACTTCAGAGATGATGCCGTCAGCTTTCAGGACTGGACCCTCATTCTCCAGTTTACCATTGCATAAGCATTAAATCAATGACCTTTAGTATATACACAACTTGGATTTCTTAAATATTCAAGTTTCTATAGATGTTAGGTTATATTTAGTACCAGGGTTAAAGACATGAGGAGAGAAAAATCAAATGATCTGACAGTTACATTTTCCAGATGGTTCAGCATGTATTATCACACATAAGAAAGAGATTTAAAAACAGCATGGTGTGTGTATATAGTGGAGAAGTTTGCCTTGCAGAGACAAAATACCTGGGTTAAAGCTCTACCTCTGAGATATACATTACTTAACCTCTTAGTTCAGATAAATCTTTAAGTTGAATAAATATAACCCTGAACAGAGGTTTCTTATACCAATGAAATCACATTTGCACAGTTTTCCCCTTCCCAAACACAACAAAGGAGAGGAGTAGGACTGAAAGATGAAAGAAAGAGAGAAGAAAATGAAGGAAGGAAAGGAGGGAGAAGTGGAGGGAGAAGGAAGGAAACATTGAAGGAGGAAGGGAATGAGGAAGAAAGGAAGGGGAAAGAAAGGAAGAATGAAAGAAAGAAAGAAAGAAAGAAAGAAAGAAAGAAAGAAAGAAAGAAAGAAAGAAAGAAAGAAAGAAAGAAAGAAAGAAAGAAAGAAAGGAAGGAAGGAAGAAAGGAAGAAGGAAAGAAAAAGAAAGAAAGAAAGAAAGAAAGAAAGAAAGAAAGAAAGAAAGAAAGAAAGAAAGAAGGAAGGAAGGAAAGAAAGAAAGAAAGAAGAAAAGGGGAAAAGAGGGAGGAAGGAAGAAAAGAACAGAGAAGGGAAGAAGGAAAAAGGGTGCAGGATTTTCAGAGTACTTTTAATCCTTTAGAGAATTGTATATACTTTCAATTTATTGCCCCAGGTTACATTCAGATGAAGAATCAAGCTAGAAAATATTTTACATATATATGACATTTTGTGTGATCAAGTAATAATTAAATAAATGACACAGTCACACACAAACATATAGGGAGGAAGAGGGAAGAGAGAGTGAGAGTAAGAGAAAAGAGAAGAGAAGAGAAGGGAGGAGAGGAGAGGACAGGAGGAGAGGAGAGAGAAGAGGAGAAGAAAGGAGAGATAGGGAGAAGACATTGATCCCGGGTAAGAAGGAGAAGATCGTGTGATTTTCTTTTTGAGGGCAATGAAGCAGACTGCAGAAGAAGTTGGGTTTGTAAGAATGGGATGCAATTTCATTACTTCATTTCTGATAGTTATGGACAGAAGTCCATAAACCAATTCAAATGCATAGCTGAGATGCTGACTATCTCAAAAGCAAAGGAGAGATGTGTTTGACTATCTCTTCTTGTCTCCTTTACCTTTACTACCTTTCTCTTCCCGCCCCCTGCTTTTCCATCCCTTTTCCTTTATTTTACCTCCTCCATCTTATTCCTCCTCTTTGACATCCATCTTCTACTCCTTCCACTCCTGCCTTTTTCTCTTCCTCCCCATTCCTACATCTTTCTTTTCCCTTCTCTACTTCCCCTTTCCCCCTCTCTAGGCTTTCTTATACTCCCTCTTTTTTTGTATTATGTTTCTTTTCTCTATCACTCAGTGAATTAATTACCTATAAAATGCTTTCTTCCCTTTATTTCTATACCACTTGTCTATTGTGTGTGTGTGTGTGTATGTGTGTGTGGTGTATATAGTAATGTTCTATACTCCTCAGTTGACTTAAATGGGCCTCTTATTCCCTTGAATCACTCAAGTAGGTATTCTCCAAGCATTTCTTCTTGGCTTACTTCCCTTCTCTATAATAACACTCCCTTGATAATCTTACTGAAGCACAGAGATTTAATTATGCAATTTATAAATGTGACTTCCAAATTGATTGCTTCATCCTTATTTTTTTCTGAGCTTTTCTCTGATCTAACTGCCTGCTGGAAAGCTCCATGACAAGTCTAAAATCAAATAGGTCAGTTGAAGAGCTCCAATAAATTGTAAGTACCTTCTTAATAAAGTATTTACAACCTCCACAATCCTCTGGATCCTACCTGTATTTCCAGCCTTACATAGAAATACTCAGTTATATGTGCCTATCCTACAGATAAAGTGGTCTACTTACCATTTCCAGACCACATCTTGCCTTTTTTCTTACATCCAAATTCTTTCCTTATACTGTCCAATTCTGGAAATCTAACTCCTATGTCTGCTGAAGCCATCTGTCTTCTTCAAATACTAGATCAAATACATTTTCCTCTATATAACTATTCCTAACTCAAAAAATACCTTTTCACTTTGATATCCCCTAGGATTCTGCTTATATAACATGTAATTTACCTTACAACAACTACTGGTGTACACAATATACACTTCTTATCAGATTTCAGTTATTTTGAGGACAAGAATTATGTTTTGTTCAATTTTTATCCCCTGCAGTATTTAATGTACTATATGGCCTGATAAATATTTATTGAATATAGAATTACTTAAATGAAGTAGTAGTTTAACAAATCTTTTGAACTTGTCAATAAGTTAAGAGTATTAATAGAGAGGAGGAAGATAGGAGAGGACATGCAATACTTCCTCTAGGGCAAATAAAGTTGATGGAATGCCTGGGGAAAAGGAGAAATCTCTACAAGACTAAATTTCCTAAAACGGAAACTCATTATGTTTACTTCAATATTTTGCAATACTTGTGTGTTTAAAAGGTATATTATATTATCTAGGTTACCTAAGTCCTATCTAGGTCCCAGACTATGAGAACAGAATTGATGTAAGTTTTATCTACATGAGCAGTATCACCCTTTTTTTTTCCTTCTGCAGTTCATCATATTACTCATTTTAAACAACTTGATTAATTTTGTTGAAGCAAAAACATAACATTCACCCTAACAGATATCCATTCCCATGAAAACCAATTAGAAATTATTAGACTACTATTGTAGGGAACATGTCCTTCTGTTCTTATCTTTAGATTTTCTCATGCCATCCTAAATATTCAGAACCTCTTGACTTTTTTATCATTTCCTCGGTAAGTTAATACTGTTTCAATGCTCATCCCCAGGGAAATGATCACCACCATCTCACCAAGATAGCCCTGTGAGATTTATTCCCTAAATAATGTGAGCTAGTCAGTGACTGATTAGATGTTAAGTAAAAGCTATAAAATAAATCCAAGTTCTCACAAAATAATTCCCAATTTAAATTACCTTACTAACCAGTCTGGGGTTTGTGAAAAAGCAGCATTATCTTTATAAACCTGTAGTGCTGTATTGATGTTGTTGATGTATATCCTTAAAACTGGAATTCTGAAGTATATACTTTCTCTCTTCCCTTCTTCTTTTCTTTCTCTCTCTTTCTTTTTTCTTTCCTTCCATTTTTTCCCTTCCACCTCATCTAATCCTAAAACATACAGCTTGAAAGAAATACAGTTTGAAAATGAGAAAACATATTTTGCAAGGATTTAATATTTCTGTTAACTTAAAAATAAAACAACCACATCCATCTTTTTACATACCATTGCCCCAAACATGATCAGGTGAATCTTTTATCATTAACTATAGAAATATAGATGTAGAATGGAGATGGAAGTGGAAGAAAACAAATCTTGATCTCTCCATATTCTGTATTTTCAAGAGTAACAATTCTACATGCTTAACATGATTTGCCAAATTGGAATGGATGGTCTCATTCAATCTGCTCACATAGCTGTATCAATATTGTATGGCTCATCTCCCAATTGTATGCAATTTTTCATTAGCAAAATCATACTGCAATTTATTACTATTGGTCATGAATAAATAACCTCCATTGCAAAGGAATTAATATATGATTAACAAATGACTACTAATAAAGTGACTGATGTGAAAACAGAATATCTAGACACTTTAGATCCCTTCCCTGATGAATTCAAGCTTGACTCAATTTGTAGTCAGTCCTTTAAAGATGCTGTAATTTTGACTAAAAACTGAAACAAAATTATTTTTGTAAATCTGATATCTCCTTTCTGAAGCACCCTTTAATATAAAATCTATTGTACCATGGAATAAGTCTGTTGTACGTTTCCTTTCATCTCTGATGACATGCCTAATAAATTCTTTCTAAAAATGAGCTTTATAGGAAAACAGACACTGTACTGTTATTCTGCCTGAAAGACTATTAGGAAAACTGGCAGTGTGTAATTACGAAGGGTAGTCTTAATATTAATCATTATTCCTGACCTAAAAATAGGTTGTATATTGCTAAAGATATAGTCAATCAGATAAGTTTGAATTCTGATGTTTATACAGCATATATAGCTAAGGATTTCCCATCGCTTCAAAGTTTTGAAGTCCTCAATTATAATAACATTTCCTCATTTTGATAAGAGGTAAGAATTATCTTTTTTTTTTCAAATTAAGAAAGAGGCATAAATTAGTTTATCAAAGTCTAGTGACAGACAAAAATAAAAACCAAGCTTCCTATCTCTAAGACTAAAGCCATGTAATCCTACTTCTTCCCTTTGTACTCTGAGTACCAAATGATTGCATCTATTCTATTATAATGTGAGCTCCTTGAGGGCAGAAAGTATTTTGACTCTTTATCATATCCTCCTCATTTAGAACAGTGACTGACACAGAAGGTAAGCATTTAATAAATGTTTTTTAACTTAATGTTTACAAAACACTTTATCTGCATTACATCATTTGAACTCCACATAAATGTTGTAAGGTAGAAATCTTCTTTTATAGATAGAGTGACTCAGAGAAGTTCAACAATTTAACTGCGATCACATAGGCAATAATTTCAAAGGTGGGTTTCAAATCAGATTTATTTTTTCCTGACTCCAAGTTCAGGTCCAGGTCCAGCACTATGTCATGTGTGTTTCAATATTAATCATGTTACAAAAAGAAACAAAAAATAAAGACAGCAAAACAAAAGGATACTTCAGTCTTCATTCATATTTTATCATTTCTGTCTCTCTGGAGCTGGATGGAATTTTTCATTATGAGTCTTTTGGAACAATTTGGGTCATTGTCTTGATCCAGGATACCTCAGTCTTTCACAGTTGATCATCCTTATAGCATTGCTGCTACTTTGTAATGGTCTCATGGTTCTGCTCACTTCACTTTGCATGAGTTCATGTAAAACTTCCCAGGTTTTTCTGAAACCATCTTCTTTGACATTTCTTATAGCACAACAGTATCATATTACAAATGTATACCACAGCATGTTGAGCCATTCTCCAGTGGATGGACATTCCAATATATCCAATTCTTTGCCTCTACAAAAAGAGCTGCTATAAATATTTTTGTATAAATAATTATAAATTTTCATTTTTTCTTTGATCTCTTTAGGATACAGACCTTGTAATGATAATGCTGGGTCAAAGGGTACACACAGTTTTGTAGCCCTTAGGTTTAAATGCAAGCTTGTTCTCTGAGTAGGTCAGATTAGTTCACATCACCAAGAGTGTTTTAGTATCCCAAGTTTTTTTCACATCCCATACAACATTTGTAATTTTCCTTTTCTGTCATGTTAGCCAGTCTGACAAATGTGAGATACTATTTGAGTCATTTTAATTTTCACTTCTCTAATTAGTAGTGATTTAGAACAATTTTCTGGAGTATTAATAAATTTTAATATGGGGATGGCTAAATCTTTTGTGATTCTGAATGTGTTTCCATGGTATTTGAATTGTTTCTTTCTGACTAATTACAATATTTTCTCTTTGATCTTGGAGCTCTGGAATTTGCCTCTAATATTCCTGGGAGTTTCGCTTTGGGATCTCTTTCAGATGATTGATGGATTCTTTCAATTTCTGTCTTACACTTTAGTTCTAGGATATCAGGGCAGTTTTCTTTGATAATTTCTTGAAACATGATGTCTAACCCTTTTTTAAAAATTAGTTATGACTTTAAGGTAGTCCATTAATTCTTAAATCATCTCTTCTCAATTTGTTTTCCAGGTAAATTTTTTTTCAATGAGCTATTTCACATTTTATTCCTTTTTTTCCTCTTGATTTTGTTTTATTATTTCATATTGACTCATGAAGTCATTAGCTTCCACTTTGCCTTATTTTTTAAGGAATTATTTTTTTTCAATGAGTTTTTGTACATCTTTTATTTTTCCATTTTGCCAATTCTGTTTTCTTAAGGAATTTTTCTTTCAGTGACTTTTGTGCTTTTTTTTTCTATTTGGCTAGTTCTGTTTTTATAATATCTTATTTTCTTTAATTTATTTTTTCCTCTTTACCAAGTTGTTGATTCTTTATTTTCCATCATTTTCTTGCATCACACATTATTTTCCCATTTATTTTCTGTATCTCTCTCATTTGATTTTTAAAACCCTTTTTTGAGCTCTTCCAGAAATTCTTGTTGGGTTTCTGCCAAATTAATAGATTCTTTTGAGAATTTTCTTGTAGCTGTTTTGATATTATTGTCTTTTGAGTTTCTGTCTTAATCTTCCCTGTTACCATAGTAACTTTCTATGATCAGTTATTTTTGATGTTTGCTCATTTTTTCCTCAGCCTATATCTTGACTTTTCATTTATGTTAAAGTTGACCTCCACTTCCTATGTTTAGGGAGCAGTGTCTGAAGCTTCAGGATTTTTGCGCTGCTATTTTCAGAACTGTTTCTATTTTTGTGTTTCCAAGGTGGTATGATATAAGGAGAAATGTGGTCATTGCTCTCCTGGCCTGTGTCCTGGTCATTACTTAAGTGGGAACCTTATTTTCCTATAGTCACAAATGCTAGTTATACTCTTGGCCTTGGAACCATGATGATGAGGACCCTTGCTCTCCTATAACTGTAAGTGCTATTGCTCCTTTCTGCACTGGAACTTCAACCAAGGTCCCTACTCCCTTTTCAGTGAAGAAAATAATCCTTCTCTACCCTGGAACTGTGACTAATTCCCCTGTTCCTCTGAAGCCACAAGTGAATCATTTTGGCCCTGGTACTGTGAATCAGATCCCTGATTTCCATTGGCTGCAAGTGCAAGTTTTGCTTTCTTCCTTGGAATTGAGATCAAGGCCCCTTCTCTCTTGTGACTAACTATAAATCTTATTCTCTTTCCTGTATCTGTGAATAAGACCTCTGGACCCCTGTGGCCACAAATGATATTGCTTCTTCTGGACCTGGAGCTATGACCTAGAACCTTTCTCTCCTTCAACCACAAGTGCTAGTGACCTTTTCTGGATTGGTGCTTTGACCTAGGCTCCTGTTTCCTTGAAAGTGACTAAAAACATTTTCCTCTGTTCTAGAACTGTGACTAGCATCCCTGTTGTTCTGCAGCCACAAGTGTTAGTGTTCCTGTTTGCCCTGGGACTGTGTTCTAGAACTGTGTATGAACAATGCAAAAGGGTGCTGAATCCAGTACCAGCAACCTGTAATCTCTTTTATCAGTTGTCCAACCCCCTTACTATCTGCAGACTGAGATTTCATGAAGTTGCTGCTGCTAATGATGTATCTGCTGCCAAGGCCTGTTGGTAGCTGCACTCCAGGGCTGATGATCACACCAGTATGAGATTTTTCCTTCCAACATCCTAAGTTGTCTTGGACTGGAAACATTTTCATCTCAATTTTTTGCTCTGATGCTCCAGAATTCAACTTGAGGCATTATTTTGAAATTTTGAAGGTGAATTTGTGAAAGTTGAATTACTGCCTTTACTCTGCCATCTTGTCTCACCTCAAAATTTTCTTTTTTAAGGTATATGTTCTTCAGTGTCTCTGTGCCTCTTTTATCAAGGTGTTAGTTGTCTTTTCATAATGTTCTTGCTTTGTTTTCACTTCTTTACCTAATTTCTCTTTTATTAGTCTTATTTGATTTTGAACATTATTTTCAATGGTTCTAAAAATGCTTGTTAGATTTGTGTGCAATTCACATTTTTCTTTTATGCCTTCCTTGTAAACATTTTGGCTTCTATGTCTTCTTCTGAGCTTGTGTGTTCATCTTCCTTGTCATTGTAGTAGATTTTTATGCTCAGATTTTTGTTGTTTGATCATTTTTCCATACTATTTCTTGATTAGTAACTTTATGTTAATGTTGGACTTTATCCCTGGCATTAAGGATAGAAGGGGCAATGACTGAAGCTTCTGTTTTTTTTCTCACTACTATTTTCAGAGCTAATAGTAGGGATTGGAAGTTTTCAGTGCTTCCAAGATGTTGTGATCTTGAAATGTCAATACTCTCATGCTCTGCACTCTGGTCCTTAATTAGGAAGGGCCCTTGATTCTTTAGGATTGCAATACCACTCCTCATGGCCTTTGTTCCCTTGGGGCCAGAAGTGATACAATTCCTCAGGGCTTCTACTCCCTATGAAGTGAAAGTGTTTTTTTCTGCCCCTGAGCTATGACTCCGAAGTAGGTATAAATAATGGACTTTAAGAACAGTTACCCCTCAGGCTTCCTGCTTCCTCTTGTTTGAAAGTACTCCTTTCTACCCTTGAATTATGACCCCAAAGTGGGACTAGACAATGGAGCTCACAACAGTGTCTGGTCCTGAGTCTAGTGCTAGCATAGGGTATCCTGTAGTCTTTCTGACTAGTTGCCAAGTCCCCTTACTGTCTCTGACTTAAGATTCCTGAAGCTGCTGCTACTTCTATTGCCAACACCTAGTCCAACCACTAATGTTTGATCCACGTAAGCTCTGTGCCAACTTCTTACCTTGTGTCATAAATTTTTCTTTCTGACTTTCTATGTTGTTTTGGGTTGGAAGAATATCTCATTTGACCTTTTGTCAGTTCTGTCACTCTCGAATGAGGCATTACTTTAAAGATGTTTGGAAGGGAATGTTGGAAGAGCTCAGCTGGGCATTTTCTCTACATTACCATCTTGGTTCTGCCCCTAAAAGTTTCCTTAGTAAGCATTTAATGTTTTACTCATACATTCATCTCTATCTTACCTCATTTATCCTAAATAAACTCTGTGAAGTAGGTGCTATTTTTGTTCTGATTTTACAGATGAGGAAACAACTTGAGACAGGTTAAGGATCTTTCCTAGAATTACATTGCTGCAGTATTTTAACTCAGGTCTTCCTGATTACTCTATCCAATGAGCCATTTAGCTGCCATAGAATCGTCAATCATGTTATACTCAAACTTCAGATAGTAATAAACACACTGCAGGATTTAGCATAACACCTAGCACACATAAGAGGCTTAATAAATGTTTGTTGACTTGACCTGACTTGGTTTATATTACTTGGAACAGACTTCTCCTATTGATGGATTAAATCAGATGCATTTAGATTCTTTTCATCTTTCTTTACATTCAAAGAAGTTTTGCAACTGGTGATAAAGATAGCTTTCTATTGTCCTTGGTGATAAAGGTGCTTATATTAAGAACAATAAATGGACAGGTCAAATAATGTAGGGCAAGTTAAAATGTAGGACACCTTAAAATTTTTCATAAAATAGATTTACAAGTGCATTCTATGTGATTAACTCATATTGACAATAAAAGTATCTGTGGTAACATTTTAGTAAATAATTTGTAACTGTATATATATATATATATATATATATATATATATATATATATATATATATATATATATATATATATATATATATATATATATATATTAGAATAGCTATTCTCCTAGAGTTGGGTCCCCAGAATTGTATGCTATTTTTTTTGGTCTAAATATGTAGTTTTATTTAGGGAATTCCAGGTTTATAAAAAGAAAACAACCTTCTACTAATGTGATTAGTACATCTTTTGCAACTGATAGTCTTAGAGCATTGACTGAGGTCTTGAGAATTTAAATAACTTGTCCAGGGTCACACAGTAAGAAACTAGGCTTGAAACTAGGTTTTACAGATACCAAAGTCAGCTCTCTCTTTGCTAATTCACACTGTCTCTTTTCATTTTTTTTATTAGGGTGAGCATTGTTCCCTTTGTAGTCATTAAATTTTGATTTACTGAAGGTTATATAGATACTGTTCTTCGATAATAGGGTATCAGTTCTGTGTGAAGATTCAGGTTAAAAAGAAATGTACAATGATAGTGATGAGATTTGAGTGCATTCCAATTTTCCTGTGCTCTTTAGATACTGAGCATCAGTGTCGTTGACCTTTCTCCTAACCACAGAAAACCTGAATGATTCATTTTAATGGAAAGTAGAAAAGGGTTTGATAGAGTTAAAAAAAATTTCAGTCGTTAGAGCCGCAGTGTCAGCATTCAACTTAACAATGCTGTCATTAAACATTTTTACTGAGGCATAAAAGCCATGTTCTGTAGTATTTCAGCTAACACATCTTTTTTTTTTCTTTTATTCATGAATTAACTTCTTAAACTTTTAGAAAATACTTTCTCATTTTATGTATCAGCACAGACGGGTGCCTTGTGAAAATGACTTGTTGGCTTAGCTGCTGTTATATACTTTTGTCTTCCTGGATTAGTCTGGTGGGTATTCCTGTAAGTGAATATAGATCTTCAAGGAAGAAAAATAGTTGGTAAATCAAGAATGTAAAGGACAAAAAAGTCTCTGCAGTGGAAGGGTCAACTCAAAAAGACCATTGACTTGAACTTCTATTTGACTGAGAATACCCATGCATACCACAAACCATTACCCTTTCATTAATTAAAGAACTTAAATAACAAGAACTCACTATTTCCTTAGGCAACTTATTCCATCTTTAGATGGTACTAATCTTAGGGGAAATTTTCTATGCACCACTGTAATGGAGAACATCCAGCATAAAATCTAGGTGGAAGATGAAGTCCTGGTATATGAGGATATCTTCCAAATATTCAGTTTTATGTATGATATTGTGAATATTTTCTCAATCTTCAAGAAAGTGTTGAACCTCCTAGAAGAGATCTGTAATCATGTAAAAGGAATTTGGGCTGTCCATCCACACAGGAAACATCAAGTGAATTACAAATGTCCATTTCCCAAATTTCAACACACATTTGGAGGAATCCCTTTTGAAGCTTATCCAATAGTAGATATTTCTGGGACACAGTGTTTAAGTGAATAACAATCTGGACCACATTTGAAAAGGATGTGTATTGGTATTTATAGTAATTATGGTATACTATTAGTAAATCACAAATCTTATATTTAGCCCCAAACTCCTATGAAAACAAAGGACCACTTTTTTCAAAATTTTATTATTATCAGTATATAACAACTGGACATGGAACTAGCCTCTAAAAAACTATGAATGAGAAGCACAGAGAGAACAGTGGAGAGGTGCATGGGGGCAGGGCAGATCAAATCAAATAAAACATGTAAAGTAATTTGCAAAAAGTAAAGTGTTATGTAATTATTAGTCCTTGTCATCATTGCTGCTGCTCCTATTGTTATCTGAAAATTTCCATTTGATTATAATGGTCTTCTGTGGTCTATAAGCAAATCAGCATTTTCATAGGAAATACATTTTCTTTAATTTCTTATTTGGGTTAGTTATATTCATCATTTTGATATTTAATTCAAATCTGTCTACTATTGTGATTCCTGGATGATTGAAAATGCCTTAATAATATTTGCAGCTAGCATTTTATAGTACTTCAAGTTTGTTATATGTGCTTTGATATTTTAACAACCACGAGCACACTGAGTTATTCAGGGTAACAACCAGGTACTATTGTCTGTCACATTTTACAGATGAGTGAAGTAGAACTGCAAACATGTCAGTAAATTGACCAGAGTCATAGAATTTAGTTAGTGTCTGAGACAATATTTAAATACAGATTTTTGTCACTTCAAGTCCAACATTCTAGGTCCAGCAGTAAGCACCACTGTATAACTCATACAAGGAAAAAATCTGGAAATGAGAGGAATTAGGAAACTAAAACTGGACTAGGTAAAGGAGTTGTTGAGATATGATCTGAAGTTCTCTGTTAAAGTGATTTGGAACCAGATAGTCCATTTTTAGTAGTTGTGTTCATGGCTATGACAGTGATTATTAATAATAATAATAATAAAATACTAGGCAAGTCTGATAGACCTACAGAGGAGAGTTGGAGACAAGGAAATTAAAATTCAAGTATGTATCAAATATTCAATAAGCATTTATGAAAAACCTACTTGTGTCAGACACTACTTATAGGAAGACAAAAGAATGACAGCCTCTGGTTTCAAGGAGCTTAAATTCTCCCAGATAGGAATGAGGAGACATACATGACAGATGTGAGAAATATTGGAAATTACATCAATAATCAGGACAAGGAAAATAAAAGAGAACCTAGAGGAAAAAGAATCCTAAAACACTAAAATAAAACTTAACAAATAAAGGTTATTGGTAATTTGTATAGAGGGCAAGTAATATTAAATTTTTGCCTTTTTATTATCTTCTATTAGCATTTCTGACACATTATAGGCAATGAATAAACCACTTATTGATGAACTGGTAACTGAGATTTTTTTGTTAATGGTATATATGTGTTTCGTGTGAAAGCAAGAAGCAGTTGCAATGTGAGTTGCTCTGTCTAAGCAATATATTTTGAAGCTTGGTTGAAATCAAAGGAATAGCCAAACATTACCTATTTTCAGGTCAATCCTAAGAAATGGTGAGAAACCTGCTAAAAATTTAAACTCTTTAACTCCCTGGATATTTTGTTTACTTTAACCTGATGGATTGACTTATCTGCATACAAATTGCTACATCTGAATTAATTTTTAAAAATCTGATTATACCCAGAACACCAATGGCTTATTTGTCTCTTTTGTTTATTTGATCTACTTGACACTAATAGTGGATTTGATTTGATTTTTTCCCCAAAACATTTCATATAGATTACTTGTTTGTAGCCATAGTATTTAACAAAACATAGTATCGGAGAAAAAAAACATGAAGGAAAAAATTAACAAAGAATATTTTGGAAATCCATGTGTCCCCAGTTTAGTTTGACTTTTCTCAAATTAGAATAAGATCCAGCATTGTTTTTATTTCACACTTAATTGGAATTTTTGGAAATCTGAGGATTTGGTGTGCATAACATTAGTCTATAGAAAATGGTTTTGTATCGTAATTTCTTTGATAAGAAGGTGGAGACTTTCCTGCAGCTCACTGAATCATATTTGTAATTTCATTTTAATTCAAGTTGAGTTTCTCAAATATATATTCTAGAATCATGAACATGCCTAACATAAATAGAATTGATTAAATACTGGTAGAATGTGTGTAACAGTAAGCACCCCAACATACACAGGGGTCTTGCTACCACAGGTTCTTTGATCTGCTTCTCTAAAAGGAAAGGCAACTTTTGAGAGGCTAACAATCACTTTAATCAAGCACATGTATCATTAAGTTAGTTCAGGGGAAAAAGTCAGCACCCTGAACTTCAGAGAAAATATAGAGAAATCAAAGATCAACAGACATAGATACCCTTGCCTGATCATAAGCAATACATACATCACAATTCAATAGACAGGTCTAACTGTCTGACCATAGTTACCACCAGAGAGGGAACCACCAACATCTGGGTTTTCCAAGTGAGGTGAGGGAGGGGAGGTGCTGCTTCACAGAGTCTCTCATCTGACACACAAATCTTCTTCCAAAAATTAAGTCCCAAAGTAAAACTTCACCCTGAGCATATTTCTACACATTTCAGAGCCAGAGCTCATGAACCTCTGACCCAGTCCCTCAATAGAAAAAACAAAAGGTACTTAGGACCCTCCTAGGAAACAACTCCCCTAATCAAGCTTTCCTCCATGGGCAAGCCCATCAATGGATGGGAAAGATCCTCCTTAATCTCATTGTTCAGAGGCATTATACTTTTTGGGATAAAGAAAAACAGCAAAAAGATCCTACTTTGCTTGGCGTCACAATATGATGAAGGATTTTCAAATGATTGGTTGTCATGTCTAGCCTTGTGAAATGGTTTGAGTGGAGTTCAGTAAGTCATAGTTGTCTTTTTATTTGCAGGGTCCTTAGCTATCCTTTCATAATTTTGTACAAGTTCAGAGACTGGGGAAGTCATCTACCTTATCGGATTTAACTCTCTACTCTTGTGCCATTAGATATACTCCTCCTTTACACATATACATACACCTTCCCTCCCTGACCCCACTCTCCACCACCACACACAAAGGAAAAATAACAGTGACTTGCAATTGCATGGAAGAGGAAATCTAATTTACTTTTCCCCTGGATATAACCTTCTGTTACCTCTAGGACTGTTCATCATTGACCAAATACTCTCTGCTCATCTTCAATCTCTCTCCTCTGCTTTTTGCTTCTTTTATATGTCTGCAAATATGCTGAGGTTTTCCCTATTTTAGGGGAAAAACCACACCTCTTCTTGTCTTACTCTAAAGCTGTTTTCATAGGTTACCCCTCCCCTTCCAATGAAAATTATAGTGACTCTACACTTTGCCTCTACCTCCTCATCATACAATTACTCCTACCATGAAATTTGACTTCTGATCATATTAATCCACTGAACAGACTGCGTTCAGGGTAAATAATATACATTTTAACTTTAAATAGCATTTACACCTTATGCTATAGCCATTTCAAAACTACAAAATTTATTACTTATATAGCTTTCACTCTGGATTCATTTCCTAAAATCAAAGCCACACTGTCAGGGTGGATCCCCAGAAGCCAGCTGACATCTGTAATTCTCATGATTCTTGGAGTAGTTTTGTAGATTTGGGTTAACTAGAATTATCACTCACAAACCTCCATTCATCGGGCCAGTGTGTTCAACAATATTGATTAATCAGCCAAAGTTAATTAGTTCTTTACAAGTGGTATTTCCTTTTGTGATATAATAAGAATTGGTCCCAAAAAATCCCTCTTAAAAGACTTCATTCAACACATTCTCTTATAAGTATATAAAGTATTCAGAGGAAAGTGGGCTCAAGCTCAGACAGCAGATATGCAAGGTACAAGTGAGTTTCTCCTGATGTAAAGTGCTTTTGTAGCTGTCCTTAAACGTAGCCCTGTGCTAGGATGGTTGGTGCTTTTGTAGAGTCCAGAACTGTAAAAATCATAATCACAAAACATTTATATAACACTCACTATTTGCCAGGTACTATGCTAAGTGCTTACAATTGTCATCTCATTTGATCCTCACAATAAACTTGGGATGTAGGTATTTTTAGTATTCTCATTTTGTATATGAGGCAACTGAAGCAAAAGCTGCATAAGTCATTTGCCTAAAGTAGTTTACTGTTATTCAGTCATTTCAATCACGTCTGACCCTTCATGACCACTTTTTGGGGATTTTCTTGGCAAAGATACTAGAGTGACTTGGCATTTCCTTTTTTCAGCTCATTTTACAGATAAGAAACTGAAGCAACAGTGACACACTGAGCATTGCACAGCTAAAAAGAGTCTGATGCTGGATTTGAACTCAGAAAAATGAGTTTCTGACTCCTGACCCAGTGCTCTATCCACTGTGCTACCTTGCTACAATTTCCTAGGGTAACAAAGTGTATCATCAAGGACCCTGACATTCACGTAAAGGTCTCCTGGACAGGTTCTTAGACCTGTTTTTCTAAAAGAAAAGGCAACTTTTGAGGGGCCAACAATCACTTTAATCAAGCATATATATCATTCACTTAATTCAGGGGGAAAAGTCAGCACCCTGAACTTCAGAGAAAATATAAACACTGAAACAAAGATAAACAGACAGGGCTTCCACCTGTCTGACCATAAGGAATTCATACATCACAGATCAATAGTCAGATGCAATTGTCTGACCATACACACATAGTTACCAGAGAGAGAAGCACCAACTTTTGTGTTTTCAAAGCCAACGGGCTTCTTAGCAGCTGCCCAGAGTCTAGTCTGTCCAAACAAACACTTTCAATGAGTAAGCCCCAGAGTAAAACCTCACCTCAAAGAATTTATAAACTTTTCAGAGCCAGAAGGCATCACCACCCATGAGAACCAGTGCATTAGAAATCAATAAAAGGTATGAACCTTCCCCAATCAATCTTCCCTTAATGGGCAGGCCCATCAATAGATGGAGAAGATCTTTAACTCTTTAATTAACATTACACAGGGCTACTAAGTATCTGAGTCTGGATTTAGACTCAGGTCTTCCTGACTCCAGGCCTGACACTGGGCCACCTAGCTGTATTTTAGGTATGATTTCCTTTCTTACTTTGTCCTTAAGACACTACTTTTCAGGAAACAGTGTTACTGACACCAGTGGGAAGTCCAAGTCTTCAAATCTTCTTTGGAAAGGGAAAGGGGAGACATAGAACTTTACTAATTTCCCCACCTTGTGGAACTACTTCTTCAATGTGCTCCTGAAGTTTAACAATGTTTAAACTCCTGTTTTTTTGTCTCTACATGGGTCCATAGTTGTGCTAAATTCTTTCAACCAATTCTAAGTATTGGCAGTATAGCATCATCTGATTTCATGGAATAATTCTAAGCATATTACTATTCCCAAATAAATTAAAGACATGTTCATGCCTCCATTTTACTTTGATTTGTTTGATTAATGATTGATTCGGTAATTCAGAAATACAAATCAATGTAATTAACATTCATGTCAATATGTTAAAAATATAAGATGCATACATGACGTACAATTTGATTAAAGTATGAAGACAAAAGGCAACTTTTGCATTGTTATTAGGAGAATGATGACTTCTAAATATATTATATACTCAGTTGCTTCAAGTAATTATCAAATGGTATGTCTGAGGGCTATAAAATGAGGAGATAGGAGAGAGCATTTGGGAAATTACCTCATTTTTTAAAAGTGAAATAGTAGTTAACATTCTTAACTGTGAAAGAAGCAAAGGAGGGAACCATGGAAGGTTTGAAGAAGAATGAAAGTTTTGGAAATCTACTACATTAAGTGGTATAGTGAATCTTATTATATTTCAACATTATTTACCAAGAATCTTGTAGTTCTGTGGAAATAGTCTTTTATGAATAAGATTAGAAATCTATTGAGTCTAACCTCTTTATACTTTAATGCTTCTTTGATGCATCAAGAAACATTTGATTAATATAGGTATAGGTCTGAAAATGTATTTTCTAAAGATTAACTATATGCTCTATGTTCAAGAGAAACAAATCTGTGACTAGGTAGCTTGTGATTTCTGTTATAAAATAACAAAAGAAGAAAAGACTATATGCATATTAATGCTTAGGTACACAGTTTTTACTATAATGACTATTTTTAAGTTCAGTAAAACAATTGTTATATGCTATTTTTTTAAAAGTACAACAATTTGACTGAATTGACTTACTGTTTTACTAGAATAATCTCACCCACTATAAAATCATAAATAGGTAGGCTTTCATTCCTATCAGAAAATCCCTTTCCTCTATTCCTCAATTTACTCTATCTTATTCTGGAATATGTGACTGTTCCAAGTCTTTCTTCCATTCCCATCCACGCCCATGTCTCCCTTGTTACTACCTTGGCCCTAGCAGTAATTCTAAACCCTTTCATTTTTCTAACTCTAACCTTGAAGGGACATCTTCACAGAGAAGATTTTACCTCCCATTTTATAACCAAAAAAAAAGGCAATCATATACCCCCCCTTCTCTCCTACTCTTTACCTCAACCCCCTACTGACCGGCTATGACTCATTCTTCCCTCTTTTGTCCTAGTGTTTGATGCATAAAGAGCCCTTTTCTTGTCAATCAATTAACAAATATTTATTAACAAATTATTATTATTACTTACTTTGCTCCCTATTACATTTAGAATAAAATCCAAACTTTTCTGTTTTCCTTTTAAGTCCCTCACATATTGACTCTACCCTTTCTTGTCAAAATATATTTTCCAAATGTATTTCATGTTATTTCCCCTACATACACCCTGTATTCTAGACAAATGGATATACATGTTCTTATACTAGATATTCAGTCTCTTGACTTTATCTAGCCTATCCCCATGCTTGGCATGCTCTCTTATCTATTTCTTATAGGAGACCTAACTTCTTTCAAAGGATAGCTCTGGAGCCACCTCAGATATAAAATTTTCTCCATCCCTACCAAGTTCTTAATTCTTTCTATCTCTTGAAACCACTTTGTATTATTTTGCATCTATATGAATATATAAATTACATATATATGCATGTATGCATGTATGTATATAATACACACATACATACACATGATTTATCCCATTCTACCCTTTGTTCTCCTGCATTTCATAACTGGCATGAAGTATTGTGCTGGTAAATCAAAGACAATGAATGTTTAATTTAATTTCATTATCTTGTACTATTTTGTATTATAATTATCTGCAGGTTTTTTTTTTCCATGCTACTAGAGTAAAAACTCCATGAAGACAAATATAATCACTTTAGATAGAAATTTTGTATCTTCTTTATGGTTGTAGTTGATTATCTCCATTCTGATCTATTGTAACAGCCACTAATCTATCATGAAGATTTTTGAACTTTTTGTGCAATGGAACCCTCTTGCAATTTGGTGAAGCCTTTGCAGCCCTTCTTAGATTAATGTTTGTTGCTTACGTTCATATTTGAAGTTAGTGCTAAATTTCAGTTAAAGATTAGTGAAATTAAAGTTATGTGTATGTATATTTATCTAAATACCTACATAAAAATATGTAATTATGGATATATTTCCTATCTGAACTCATAGACTCCTTCATATATATCCATAGATCCCTTGGAGATTTATGAAACTCAGGTCAAGAACCCAGTTCCTGCTCTCTAGTCCACCTTAACACAGCTGCCAAATTGCTTTTCTCATAGCACAAGTTTCATTCCCCTGTTCATGAAGTAACATCTTGTAGCTTCTAGGATAAGACATAAACTTTCTTTTAATATTTGAGACCTTCTCAGTTTGGCTTCAGCCTATTTTTCTAGATGAATTTCACTTAAGTTACTGTCACACACTCCATGTTCTCATTAAACTGGTCTATTTGCAACGCTCCACATAAAAGATGGAATTTCCTCATTGACTTTTCAGACTGTCCTCCACAAATTGGACTCTCTTCCTTTTCAATTTTTTTTTTCACTTTTAATTCCTGCCTCCCATAAATGGTTAAATAAAAAAGTTGCCTTCTCGAAGAGATCATCCTGATGATCTCAGT
Organism: Notamacropus eugenii; assembly: GCF_028372415.1. NCBI lineage: Eukaryota > Metazoa > Chordata > Mammalia > Diprotodontia > Macropodidae > Notamacropus > Notamacropus eugenii. The sequence goes on along the minus strand of NC_092873.1, from coordinate 131,227,302 downwards.
TGTTAATGTTCCTTATTATATTATTCTGCATGTGTATATGGGTATGTATAAGTCGACTGGGTACATGCTATCTTCCACTACCAACTCTCAATAGAAGTGAAATATCTTAAAGGCAGAGCTCTTTCACTTTTCTCTTGGTATCTGAATTTCCAAGAACATTGTTGATTACTAAGTGATTGATAAATGTTTTTATAATTGAATCGAATGTTTTTTTTTTTTTGGTTTGTTTGTTTGTTTGAATGAATGAATGAATGATTGAATTGAGGCTTTGTAGCTTTCATAAAACAAAGTAGATCAATCCACTCAAAATAATTATATTCATGCAGGCAACTTAGATTATAAGACCCTGGAGAGGATAGAATTGACCTATTTATTTTGTGTAGCATAAGTTACCATTAGGGCTTTAAGACAATGATTTTGATGACAAAATAATGAAAAGCATTCAAGAAATAAAACTTTGACTTCTTCATTATCAAGATGTCATCTTCTTGCTTCTTTTAGAACTACACAATGTGAAATATAATTCATTATACATTTTTATTAGATTGAAAAGAAATTCATATTTGAATATATCCCTAAGACCTCTTAGGTCTTAGTGGCAGTCCTGTGAAACGTCCAGCTTTTTCAGTGGAGATGCCATCTAACCAAACAAGCAATACAAATATTTTTGTACATTGGCAGGTTCCATCCAAGCTTGCTTCCAAATTCATATTTTTATAAGCAAAGTGCCAGCATGAAAAATCCTTAGCATCAACACATTTAGGTGTATGCATTTCAAAGGAAAACAAATTAAGCTTTTTCTTTCTTTTTTTTTCTTTTGCCACACATACAAATAACATTTTTTATATTAGAATTTGATAGTTGGGAGTATTCTGGGCAGTATTTAGATTAAGGGTCTCCTGTTTGACACCTGCCTATATGACTGAATAGGCTAAAAAATACATTATAAATACTAAGTTATACATAAGGGAGTCATAGAAAATTCTAAATTTGACACACGTTAATGTAAACATATTTTAACATCTATATCTTTCCTCACTTAGTTTCTCCAATTATTTTAAAATAAAAGTTAGTTACACTCCAAATGTTTCATGCCAAATGAGAAATGATTTAAAAATGAAGTGCAATTCATGGTGATTTCAAACCATTTCAGCAAAACATCTAACATTATTTTAATTACAATCCCTACATATTGATGGGCTATTTAAAAAGAAAAAACATCTAGTCAAATTATCTCAATGATGACAAATTTATGATGTTTATTGGAAAAGGAAAAAAATTAAAAGACTACAGTAAATTCCAGAAGAAATTAAGAGAGAATGGGACTAAGTGTAGAAGTAAAAGTTTTAGCCTTGGAAAGGAGGAAGGATACCTATGTATTCCTCTGAAAAAGTGAAGAATTGGTAAATGACTACAGAGATACTATAAAGTTAACACTTTCATGTGATTTACACATTTCTCTAATTTTAGTAATCTGTTGTTTGCTTATTTGCTTGTTCATAAATTATGTCCACTATGTTATCAAGATCTCAGAAGTGAAGACTATATTTTGGATTTAAATTCACATTCCCTTCTTGCTTACTTATTTCTGATAGAGCTTTTATATATGTCTTCATTCATTTGTTATATTTTAAAATATATATGATTACTAAATAATCCATGTAATAAGATCTTATATGCTTGCCATCTTTCAATCAATTGCGAAACCGTAAGGATATAATCAGCTATTGAATATCCATGCTTGTTCCCAAAAAGTACTCTAATGTCACTCATAAATCATGTAGAGATGACTCACGTTTTGTACATGTGAGAAAATAGCCACATAAGTCAGAAGTTATTCATGTTTTCAGCAAATAATTCATCTTGAAAAAGATTTCTCTATGGATAGTAACATCTTCTATTCCTCTAGATGTTTGTTTCTTGGTATTGTTGCTGGGTTTGGGGGAGAGATGGAGAGAAGGTGGGGGAGAGAGAGAGAGAGAGAAAGAGCTCACACTATTTGAGGGTAGGGATGCTTTCCAATTTCTCCTTTTAATTGTAGCACTTAGCTCAACGTTTGGCACATAGCAGACAATTCATGAATACTTTATGTTCATCAAATGTTTGTGTAATTGAATTGATTTTCCATGACACAAACCTCAGCATTTTAGAGGAATATTGTACAAGTATTTCACTCTTACATTATTTCTCAACTGGTTTTATTACTTTGGGACTTCACTGACTTCCCCCTCATGCCCCAGAAAGCTCATCGTTGGTAAAATCTCATCTTCCTGCAAGTTTCCAACAGCTATAATACTCTACCTAGTCACTATACCTTGGGCCTCTGCTTGTAAGGATAGTAAGGATATGTAAGGATAGTACTCAGCTCAGAACATCACCTCCTTTCTCTCCTCTGTCCACAGCTTTGAGATTTCTCTGACTTCTCCATCTTCTTTCCCACATTGAGTACTGCCTCTCATACTCTTCTCCTTCCTTTTGTATTTCATGTTCCCCCATTAGTTTGGAACCCAACTGAGGGCAGGGAATCTTTTGTTTTTAAATTTGCATACTCTGCATTTGCTACAGTGCTTGACACATAGTAGGTACTTTATAAATTGTAATTTACTATTGGAAGTTTATTTCAGTGTGGAAGGACCTAAGACCTCATTCTTACTGAGAATGAAAATAATTTTCTCTATCTAAAATTGCATTTGTTTGTTGTATAAGAATAAACTTAGGCACAAAAGGAATATTTGCTCTCTTTTGAAAGCAAGTACTCTACATTGCATTTCTCTGTCATGTTTTCTCTGTTTTCTTTATAGTTACATATATATATATATATTAATAAAAACATTTTCTCTGTCATAAGAGTAATCTCAGGAACAGATAAGACTATGCTTTCTTTTAATCTCTACAAAATATGAAACAATTCTGATAATATAATGCATAAGTTCTTCTTTACAGATGGACGGAAAGTGAGGCATTTGTAAAAGACAGGTTGGGACTGATGAACTATTTCAAAAGAAATGTTGAAAGGAAAGAGGTACATTGTGAAATTAATTCTATAGAAGTCTCTATTTTACTTCTCGACAATAGGAATCCTTTGTGAAATCAACATAAATGAGTGTCTTTCATCAATACATCTCCATAATTCAACTTGTACAGACTTCATCAGTGGATGCAAATGCCGCTGTCCTCATGGATTCATTGGTGAGTAGCACCAGTTGACAATTTCATATTGTAAAAGATAGTAGCCCACATAGAATATATGGAAGAAATACTTTTGACTAATTTACCTTCACTTTCTCCTCATTTCTCATTATTTGCCTTAGACTAATGTTTCATTTGAATTGCAAAAATCTGGAACACCCACTCCATATGTAAACTAACCAGCTGAAGACAAATTAAGTCACAGAGAAGCAGGCTTTAAATGCCTCCATGTCTAGGGAAAATAAGTCTACATTTAGTAATTCAGAAAGAAGTTTGTACAGCTTGTGCTAAGGTGAAGTAAATGGACTCTGACATTAATATATGTGGAACTTTATTTGATGAATTTTCTCTCCTATCCGATCACCAGTAGTTAAAGATGCCTGTAAAGGTTGAAGAATTTTGAAATGACACTTACTTGTCTTATTAAATCTTTCAATCTTTTATAATCTTTTCAAAGACTTATGATCTGAAACAGATATAGATGAATGTGCCTCTTTTCCCTGCAAGAATGGGACTGCCTCCAATGACCAACCTTGTAATTACATCTGCCAATGTGTGGCTCCATTTAAAAGTAATGAACACAGAGGGGAAAGGAAAAGCAAATGTAATTAACTCTAGAAAGCATTTCTGTCACTTGTCTTAACTCGTTGCACTCTTCCAATAACATTATTAGGCCTTCATTTTCTTAAAGTCAGCTTTTAAAGTGACCAAGCAATCATTTCTCAGTCTGAAATGAGTGTGAAATCAGTCAGCTTTGTTGATGCATCCACTAAAACAGTTGACTTTTACTTGTGTTTCATCAATGACCATAATAAAGTAAAACTCAATGTAGGAAAGTAAATAAAGATTATATGATAACTGTTGAATATCATTTGAAATATTTCCCACTTGCTCAATTAAGTACTTTCCTATACTTCTACTCCTCTCAAAATTCTCAAATGAGTTCTTGAATGTATCAGTAGTGAGTTCATCTGACAACAGTATTCAATAATTCTCCTTGATTCACAATACATTGACAGATCCTTCTCCTTTTTCTTCTCCCTCTCCCTCTGCTCCTTCTTCTCCTCCTCCTCTTCTTCCTCCTCTTCCTTCTTCTTCTCCTCATTATTAGAAACTGCTGCATATACTTCTTTTCATTTCAATTATATCCTGAGATACCTAGGTAACATAATGAGTTGAACACTAGACATAGAGTTAGGAAAACCATAATTTGAGTTAGACACTAGGTATGACTCTAAGGTCAATTCACTTTACCCTACCGTTTTTGCATTTAAAAACATATTTAGTATTTTAATTTCCCCAGTTACCTGCAAAAATATTTAACATTTGTTTTTAAAACTTTGAGTTCCAAATCTCTTTCTTTCTTTTTTCTCAACCACCCTCATTGAGAAGGAAAGCAATTTGATATGTTATACATGTGTAGTCATGGAAACTCTTTCCATATTAGTCATGTGAAAGAAAATAGAGACAAAAAAAACCTTAAGAAAAATAAAGTAAAAAAAAAAGTATGCTTCAGTCTGTATTCAGAAAGCATTAGTTCTTTGTTTGGGGATGGATAGCATTTTTCATCATAAGTCCTTCAAAGTTGTTTTGTACTATTGTATTGCTGAGGATTGCTAAGTCATTCATAGCTGATCGTCTTAGAATATTGTTACTGCTTTGTACACAGTACATTTCACTTTGCATCAGCACTTGTAAGTCTTTCCAGATTTTTGTGTGAGTATCCTGTTAATCATGTCTTATAGCTCAATAGTATCCATCATAATCACATATCACACTTTGTTTAGTCATTCCTTAATTGATGGGCATCTCCTCAATTTCTAATTTTTGCTACCAGAAAAGAACTATTATAAATTTTTTTTTTTTTTACATATGGCTCCTTTCTCTTTTTGTTTTTTATCTCTTTTGGGATACAGATCTAGTGGTGGTATTACTAGGTCAAAAGGCATGCACGGTTTGATAGTCCTTTGGAAATAGTTTTAAGGTGTTCTCTAGAAATGTTGAATCAATATACAACTCCACCAACAGGGCATTAATGTCCCACTTTTCCCACATTCCCCACCCCCAGTATTTGTCATTTTCCTCTTCTGTCCTATTAGCCAATTTAATAGGTATGAGGCAGTACCTCAAAATTGTTTTAATTTGCATTTCTCCAATCAATAGTGAGCTATTTTTTCATACAATACTAGATAACTTTGATTACTTCATCTGAAAATTGTTTATAAAATCTTTTGATCATTTATCACTTAGAATGTCTCTCATTTTTATAAATTTGACTCAGTTCTCTATATGTTTGAAAAATAAGACATTTACCAGAGAAGCTTGTTTCAAAATTTTCTTTTACAGTTGCTATTGCTGACTATATTTCCCTCCATCTTATTCTCCATCTCCATTTATTCCATTTTCTCTCTCCTTTAATCATCTCCCTCCTCAAAAGTGTTTTGCTTCTGACTACCTCCTCCCCCAGTCTGCCCTACCTTCTATCATCCCACCTTCCCTTATCCCCTTTCCCTCTTACTTTTCTTTGGGTGGGATAGATTCCTACATTCAGTTGAGTGTGTATGGTATCCTCTCTTTGAGCCAGTTCTAAGGAGAGTAAATTTCACTGCCCCTTATCTCCCTCCTCTTCCCCTCCACCATAAAAGCTTTTTCTTGCCTCTGTTATGTGAGATAATTTATCTTATTCTACCTTCCCCTTTCTCTGTCTCCTAGTCCATTCCTCTCTCACCCCTTAATCTTATTTTTTACATATCATCCCTTCATATTCAACTCTCATCTCTAACTTCTGTATTTCTATCTCTCTTTGTGTCTCTGTCATTCTCTGTCTGTCTGTATACAAAAATATATGTGCAAACAAACATGCATATCCACACAGACACACACACACACACACACACACACACACACACACACACACACTCCTTGTAACTGCCCTAATAATGAGAAAGCTCTGAACATTTAAAAATATATTTCCATGTAGGAATGTAAACATTTTAATCTTATTAAGTGACTTATGATTTTGTTTACTATTTACCTTTTTATTCTTCTCTTGAGCCTTATATTTGAAAGTCAAATTTTTTGTTCAGTTCTGGTCTTTTCATCAATAATGCTTGAAAGTCCTTTGTTTCACTGAACATCTATGTTTCCCTCTGAAAGATTAGAGTCAGTTTTGCTGGTTAGTTGATTTGTGGTTGTAATCCTTGCTCCTTTGTCTCCAAAACATTATATCCAAGCCCTCTGACTCTTTAATATAGGAGAGCTGCTAAATCTTGTGTTACACTGACTGTGGCTCCATGGTCCTTGAACTGTTCTTTGGTGCTTGCAATATTTTCTCCTTGACCTGGGAACTCTTGAATTTGGCTATAATATTCTTGGGAGTATTCATTTGAGGTATCTTTCAGGAGGTGATCAATGGAGTCTTTCAATTTCTATTTTACCCTCTACTTTTAGAATGTTAGGGCAATTTTGCTCGATAAGTTTTTGAAAGATGATGTCTGGGCTCTGTTTTTGTTCATGGCTTTGAGGTCGCTCAATATTTTTTTAAATTATCTCTCCTGGATCTATTTTATAGAACAGCTCTTTTTCCAGTGGGATATTTCACAGTCTTCTATTTTTTCATCCCGTTGATTTTGTTTTATTGTTTCTTGATTTCTCATAAAGTCATTATCTTTCATTTGTTCCATTCTGTTTTTTAAGGAATTCTTTTCTTCAGTGAGTTTTTGTGCTGCCTTTTCCATTTGGCCAATTCTTCTTTTTAAGGCATTTTCCTCCTCATTGACATTATATACCTCTTTTACTATTTGGCCTAGTCTTTTTTTAAGGTGTTATTTTCTTCACTATTTTTGTGTCTCCTTTAGCAATCTGTTGACTAATTTGTAATGATTTTCTTGCATCACTCCCATTTCTCTTCCCAATTTTTCCTTTCTCTCTCTTCCTTGATTTGCAAAGTCCTTTTTGAACTCTTCTATGGCCTGAGACCAATTCATAATTTTTTTTTCTTGTAGACTTTGGACATAGGAGCTTTTTCTTTATTATATTCTTCTGAGAGTGTGTTTTGATCTTCCTTATCACCATATTAACTTTCAAGGGTCAGAGTATTTTTTTCTTAATTGTTCATTTCCCCAGCCTATTAATTAACTTTTAACTCTTTGTTAAAGTAGGGCTCTGCTTCCATGGTATAGGGAGCACAATCCCAAGCTTCAGGGTTCTTGTGCAGCTGTTTTCAGAGATACTTCTAGAGATCTGGAAGTTTTCAGTTTTTGCGAGTGTATGATCTAAAGAGAGCTGTGTTTACTACTCTCCTGCCCTGTGCTCTGGTATGTGAGTGACAGTAAGCACTCTTTTCTGCCTGGAAATGTAAAGAGGTATCTCCACTACACTATGGTAACAAGCTTTGATCTCTTAGTGCTGCTTGTCCTCAGCCTAGGACTGCCACCCAGGACTATTGACCCTGAACTAAGTATTTGCAAAGTAATAGAATCCTGCCTCAGTGATAGCAAAGAGACCCTTGTAATTTTCTTCTGACCAGTTGTTCAACTTTTTTAATATCTGTGGGCTGAGAGCTCCTGCTGTGGCTGCTTATTCAGTAGCTCCTAAGGCCTGTTCTTTTTCTGCTTTGACCTGGGCTATGCTAGCACAACCTGGGCTGAACAATGCTCCACTCTTACCCAGGTATAACAGATCTTTCCTGTCAACCGTCTAAGAAGTCTACAGTGTCTGTGCGCTGGGAGGTCTAGAAACTACCAATGCTGACACTGATTCAGTTGCCCCAAGGTCTGCCTCTGGTTTACTGGGGCCTGGTCTGCACTGGCATGCTCTGCACTGAACTGTGCTCCTCTCACACCCTGGTGCAACAGAACTTTCCTGCCTTCCTTCTAAGTTGCCTTGGGCTAGAAAATTGTTTCACTCCATCCTTTAGTATATACTGTTGCTCTAGAATTTGTTGAGAGTCACTATTTAAAGGTATTTGGAGGGGTTTGGGGGAGAGCTCATGTGAATCCTTGTCTTTACTCTGTCATCTTGGCCCCATCTCTGCCCACTTTAACCCTCAAGAGTGATTTTTCTGATATTGCTCACCATAAAATTGGTATAACTTAGCACCTACTTTATAGGTTTATTGCGAGGATGGAATGAGAGTACATACATACTCATAAGTATGTGTATGTGTGTGTGTGTGTATATAATACATATACACATATATAATATAAATGTATATGTATGTATATACACATACATACATCACATGCTTTAATATTTTTAATGATATGTAAAGTTTTTAACATTAATTTTTTAAAGTTTTGAGTTCCAAATCTATCCCTCCCTCTCCTCCATTAACCACCCCTCCCTCTTCACTGAGTTGGTAAGCAACCTGATACAGATTATTCACAGTTCAAGAAAGCTTAGACCAATCATTTCAATTCTTAGGGCTTCTATCTCTAAAATGAATGTGGAATTAGATGATTTCTGATTCTACTTATATCTGTAATATTTGTGATTCTTTGATAGTGATGGGGCTTCAAACTCATTTAATGGAGATATGAGATGGAGTAATATTTATGTTACAGGAAAGACTTGGTGAAGATGGAGTGGGAAGGATGGAGATGCTGTAGTATTCAAACATGCAAAGAATTTTTTTACAAAAATAGCATTTTTTACCTCTTGATACTAAAACCAGAATCAATAAATGGAACTTATAGAAAGAATGATCATTGTTCAACAAAATTAATAATAATAATACCCAGCACTAATATAGCATTTTAAAAATTGTCAAAGTATTTTGTCATTTTATCTTCACAATAATCCTGAGTAGTAGTAGTGTCCGTATTTTACAGATGAAGAAACTGATGCAAACAGAAGTTGCATGACTTACTAAGAATCACAGAGTTATTAAGTGTTGCAATTGGATTTGAACTCCAGATCTTTTTTTTTAAGAGAGTATAGCACTTTATCCATTTGTCACTTACCTATCTCACAGTAGAAGTTTTCTAACAAAAAGAGAAATCCAAAATTTCAACAGCCTTTTAGAACATGGTGAGCTTTCCATCACTGGTAAACTTTAAGTAGAGGCCTTAAGCAATTATCCAGGTTGTCATAGAAGGAATTCTTGCTTTAAACACAAGACAAAAGAGCTTGATCTATGATATTATCAGAAGTAAGATCACCCTACATCCAGGCTTTCCTCAAATTCTCTGATTCTCTATATTATTGATATTAAATAAAATTTATGTACACAGGTATTTATAAACTGCAAGACCACTTTCCCAAACCCAGTACTATGGAGAAAACTTTATTTCAATAATTGTTATAACTTAATAAGTGTTTGTGTTCTGATTTCTTATTTTAGTAGTTTGGGGTACTCCATGTTTTACTTTATTTTTTATTTTTTCCATCTATGGAGGTTATGAGTCAATGGCTCTTTTGACCCACTATATCAGATACTAGAGCTCAGACTTTATCCAAATAGTGGATTGTAATCACATAGTCTGTTTGTAGGGACAATGGAGAGTAATTGGAAGTATCATGGCATAATTATTTGTGTATTGTCCTAAAATATATATATATATATGTATATATATATATATATATATATATATACATATATATATATTCAGTTCTAGCATTGTGATTATAAAATCTCCATAAGTAGAATTATTTTTCACACTATTATGTTATTATTAGTAGTATGTTTCTTTTCAAAGATTAAGAATTTTTCTCATTTTTAAGGAAAATATAGCATCAAGGAACCAATTACTTCCACATTACACAGGATCCCTAATCATAGGCATGTATCTATTAGTAGTAGTTACATTTTTTAAAATTTTGGCTCCTTGAAAATTCTTTTCTCTGAGTTTAACAGGTACAAACCAAATTCTGCAATTCTTTGAAAACAAAGACCCTGTTTTGGTTTATTTTATTCAGCCTATTATAAATTATCTTATAAAAAGTAATTTTTATCATTTTTTGCCTTTTCTTAATTTAAGCACATTGAGATTTACCTAAAAAGTTCAAAACATGAAAAAGGATAAATACGAGTGATATTGTGGAAGCAGAATGGACAAGGTTTCACAATTAATTGGATAATAGGGACAAGCAAGAGAAAAGGATCAAATACAAATATAAGATATAAGTATAGTATAAGTATAAGTATACTTAAGTATAAATATAAGAATGAACCTTCTAAGTGAAAGGATAGTGGTAACTACATTTCAATGAAGAAAGTTAGGAAACACAGATTATTTACAACAAAGGATGTTGCTTTGAACTGAATATGAGTTTGAACTATTGATATAATACCCTATTTTATATGTTAGACTTAAGCTGGAGGTATAAATCTGGGAACGTGTTTAACACAGTGCCTGGCACATGACATATTCTTTATATGTTCTTGCTGATTTAATTTCAAAAGGTTCAATATCCTTTTGAAATGAGTTAATGAAATCACTAAGAGATAATACTGGAAAAAAGGAGAAGAGGGCCTGGAATAAAGCCCAAGGGTAAAAGCAAGTATTGAAGATACAGTACATATCTTGATCCAGCGAAAGAAACAGGTTCTAGCAAAAAAGAAGAGAAGAACATGAAGAGCATATTGGCCACCTATTACAATACCAGTTTAATAATCACTAATACTCAAACTGACAATATCACCAATTTTTCTCTGTCTTTTAAGCATAGAACTAAATAAATTGCTCATTCAATATTTAGATTAAATCAAATATAATGAAATGAATCAAAAGTATGATGGCATTATTCTCAAACAGTCAGAGTGACCTTAGCCAATTGCCTCTCACTTGTAGTAGCAAGAGGAGGTCAACATAAACCCAAGTCCTTCTTAGAAAATCATTTTTAATCATATTAGTTTTAAGGTCAGAGGGAGAAGGACAGATTTTTCTCCCTAATACTCTAGCCCCTCAATTACCTTGGGTGGCTGAGGGAGAACGACCTCCAAGTCTTGGCTGTAAGTCAGGGGAATGATATTTACTTCCTTATTGAAAGCCCCCAGTGATTAGCTTCCATTCTCTGTCTCTGCCCAATTGGTGTCCTACCATAGTAAAAGTCTGAGAGCAGGCAAGTAACAGCCTGTTTTTCTCATCCCACCAAAACCTGACTGCAATGCAGTAAGAGCTACTGTAGTAAGAGCTATAGTTAAGAGCTCATGCCTTTTCCTGGTGTGTGTCTTGGTCATCTTGGAGAAAAAAGGACAAAGAATAACAACAATCATTTAGAAAGAAAGAACAAATACCCAAAAAGCACTCCTTGAAAGCTCAAATCTCATATATCCAGATGTGCTAGTTCTAGCATTTAGAATTCTACCCAGTCATGACAGACCCACCTCTGTGCAGTGTCTTATAATGCTTCCTACCCCTAGGACTTTTCTATTCCATGGTCTCATTTTCCTTTGACACCTAAAAAATCAGAAAACTGAAGGAGAAAACAGCCCTGCCACCCTTTTCACGCCCTATGATCATTCAAAGGGAGGCTAGGGCACAAAATATTATGACCCAACCCTTATGCAACAAGCCTGGAATCACATCATTCTAGGTTTTGACAAGCTCTCAGTGTCTACGTAATCTAACACATTCCTGAACATAATTCTCCACTGCAAAATATCAAAGAAGTAGTCACTCAAACCCTGTTTATTGACATTTAATGAACAGAAACTCTCAAGGCAGCTCAATACATTTTAGGATAGCTGTAATAGTTAGTAAACTTTTGCTGATGTTAAAACTGAATTTGCATCTTTGTAACCATCACTCGTTGTTGCGAATTTTGTCTTATGTGACCAAAGAGAAAAAGTTTAGTCCTTTCTTATGACAGTCCTTTAGGAATTTTAGTAATATATTATTATTTCTACTTAACCATTTAACAATTATTCATTATCTAATATTATAGTGGTACAGTTTTATAAATGATTTTCAATTATATAATTTTGAAACTCAAAACATTCTTATGAGACAGTCAGTCCACATTTCTATATCCCTACTTTACAGATCAAGAAACTAAGACTGAGAGTTTAATTGAACTGTCTGAGGGCATTCAGTGAATAATGGCTAGAGGACAAATATTAATCTGTGATTTCTAGCTCTAAGGCTGATGTTTGCATCATATATCCCTAGAGCTCATTAGAATTCTTGAAAAGATCTTAAATTCAGCATTGCTCCACTTTTCTGACATATGCCTCAAGATCAGAATATTTTAGAGATGCCCATACATACACAGATTTTCACACAGTTGAGCACCCCATAGGTATTTTCTGGATAGGAAGTTAGTATCCTCAGCTTGCTTTTTTTTTTTCTTTACCTTGTGAACAAAATAAAGGCTAGCCCCAGTATCTGGATAAAGGAACAGTCATGTAACTACAGGCATTTTTAATTTTAGGGTGTTGGTAAAAACAAAATTTTCTTACAACATAAGATTATTAAGAAACAAACTCTCATAAATAAAACCATTTAAATCAATAGGAATGTTATTGAGACAAAACATAGAGAGTAGGAAAATTGAAATACATTTTTGAACAAATCCCTTCTGATCTGTCGCATCTTTAATGACACATGCTGGCAAATGGGTTACAATTAAGATAAAAAAGTAAAAATGGTAATTAGCCATTGAACATGTTTACAACAGAAAGTAAACAAAGAAGAAAGAGAGCTCAGCAAAAGAAAAATGCTTAAGTCGGTTGAAATACTAGAACAATAATGTAGTTCTTAGGATAGGATCCTCCATTATGGGAAGACATAATTAGAAAGCTGATTTAAGTACAAATTTTAAGTGCTTGTGAAGGGAAAAGACTAGAGTGCAGATAATGGAGCAATTACTTTTTCAGCATTTAAAGGCCATATCTCAGTTATTCTTGGGTGAGGGTACAAAACTGAAATACAGCTGCTTTGTAATTAAATCTTCAAGCTCTGTCTATATTTAGACTGAACAATCCTAGAGGGCAGAGAGTTTGACTAGATCTACGCAGCATGCCCAATCAAACTTCTTTCTCTTGACTCAGGTCAATTTTGGATCATTTGGTTTTATCACCAAAAGGCCAACATAACAGAGTCTAAACACTTGCAAGTTATAGCTAGATATGTTTGTTTTTATAGAAACTAAACCAAATGGATTATCATTCTTGTGTATTTTTTATTGTCATTTTTGTTGGATCTATACTTATAAATCCATCGGTGTGGGTTATTCCTGTTATGAATTCTCTCTCAACCAAAGTACACTAGTTAAGTCGTCTAGAGTCATTGACAGCTTTAATGCCTTGTTCAGTCATACAATTAGTATGTATAACAGACAAAAATTGAACACCAGATTTTCTGAATATGAAGTCAACCTAGCTATCTGTCTTAATACTTAACCCTGAGAGTACCTTCAAAGTGAAGGAGAAGATACTGACCCTTTAATAGTCTTGGTTTTTTACAGCAGTTACTATATGCTTTGAGGGAAAACAGACTTTCATGGGACTTCGAAAAATTATTCAGTTTTCTAAAAATATTCCAGGTGCATTTCTACATATATTATATGAACTCAATTTTTCACTACATCGCTATTATGAATTTATTGACCTCTCAAAAGCATTCAAGATATAGCTCCCATTTAATATATCTTCATTTGAACTTATCAAATAAAAATTAGTTTTAATGTTCTAATAATGACTTGTCCTCACCTCTATATCTTTGTTTCCTATGCTTCTGTCAAGAGTCACCTGTAATCCCACTTTTTCCGAGAGGCTTTTCCCAGTCTCCAAAGCTGCTAGTAACTTTCTTCTGACATTACTTCCCATATTTATATGTGTTATGCATATATAGTTATACTTATTTTCACACTGTCTACCCCAAGAGCATATAAGTTCCTTGAGGGCAGGGTTTTTATAATTTATTTTAAAAATGTTTGGCCTTCTTTTGTATCTATAACTCTTAGTATCTGGCACATATTAACAGTTATTAAATGTTTGGTGACTGATTGAATGACTGGTATGGCAGTAAAATATCTGTAATTACCAAACTCCAGAATCACATTTTATGCAGGTAAATATATGAACATACAATCAATTGTCATTAATTTTAATTAAAATTTTTCTTTACAAAGCACAACCTACAGATCATCTTGGGTAGGAAATGGTTATTTTATATGACTCTCTTCCCATTTGATTTTCCTTATTTAGAAAGATTAGAGAAAGTGGTAATTTACCTTAATTACCTTAATTGCTTTAATTCATTCTATTCTATTTCTGATGTTCCTTAAGAAGCACTTAGTAAGCTAGCCATAACAAGGGATAAAAACCATTGACCATGATATTTTCCACTCAGTTCTTGCTTTAAACTCAGAACAATTTATTTCATATGTATTGATTCAGCATTGAAAAAATGAAAAATAACCAACAAAACATACCCTGTCAAAATATGTTTTTGTTAATTAATCAAGTTCAAATTATCTTCCTGTGAAGACTTGTGTTGACCTATGGCACAAAATAATAGTTTTCCATTTGGAAAAAATACTTTGGAATGAAGAGGAATCTGTTAGTCCTCTAACCCTTTATAGATGTGTGATAGATGTATATGTCTCCCTGTCTCTATCTCTCTGTCCCTGTCACAAACATACTCTGAGCTACACATGCGCACACACACACACACACACACACACACACACAAGAAAGTGCTAAAGATTCATAGGAATGCCCTGATGATGTATGGATCATATTTATTTTTCAATGAGTCCAGTATGAGACAACTTTCCTTAATATTCCATTTCTCTTAATCCATGTCCTACCTTAGGGTAAATTTTTGAGACAAGTATCCTCTTGGCATCTCCTTAATTCAGGAAGGAAGGAAGGAAGGAAGGAAGGAAGGAA
The DNA here is from genome assembly GCF_028372415.1 of Notamacropus eugenii. Taxonomy (NCBI): domain Eukaryota; kingdom Metazoa; phylum Chordata; class Mammalia; order Diprotodontia; family Macropodidae; genus Notamacropus; species Notamacropus eugenii. Next base: position 131,212,274 of record NC_092873.1, on the reverse strand, counting down.
GGAAGGAAGGAAGGAAGGAAGGAAGGAAGGAAGGAAGGAAGGAAAGAAAGAGAGAGAGAGAGAGAGAGAGAGAGAAAGAAAGAAAGAAAGAAAGAAAGAAAGAAAGAAAGAAAGAAAGAAAGAAAGAAAGAAAGAAAAAGAAAGAAAGAAAGAAAGAAAGGAGAAAGGGAGGGAAGAAAGAAGGAAGGAAGAAAAAAAGAAAGAAAGAGAAAAATACCAATTAACCATTATTCTATGTGATCTTACATTTTCTTAGTTATGGTATGGATTTGTAAACATAACCATTCAGGATGAAATTATTTCCTTTATCACTTATTAGTAGTTTATTTTTTTCCAATTAGAAGTAAAGATACTTTTCCACATTACTTTTTATAAGATTTTGAGTTCCAATGTATTTTTCACCCTCCTTCCCTGCCCTTCACCCTTCCCTGTATGGTGTGCAATCTGATACAGGCTATTCATGTACAATCATAATAGACATATTTCCACATTAGTCGTGCTATGAAAGAAGAACAAGAACAAAATGGAAAAGTCATGAGAAATAAAAAAAGGAAAAAAAAATACTTCTGCTGTCTTTTGATTTTCCCCATAAATTTTGTTATTATTTTTTCTAGCTCTACAAAATAATTCTTTATACTTTGATTCGTAGTGACATTGAATAAATAAATTAAGTTAGGTGAAACTGTCATTTTTATTATTTTGGATATTACAATCATATCTTCTGCAAAGATTGATTGCTTTGTTTCCTACTTGTCTATTCTAATTCCTTCAATTTCATTTTTTCTTCTTTTATTGCTAAAGCTAACATTTCTAGTACAATATTAAACAACAGTGGTGATGATGAACATCCTTTTTTCACCCCTGATATCACTGGGAAAGCTTCTAGCTTATATCCATTATATATAATGCTTGCTAATGGTTTTGGATAGATGCTATTTATCATTTTAAGGAAAACTCCATTTATTCCTATTCTCTCTAGTGTTTTTAAGAGGAATGTGTGCTGTTTTTTGTCAAAAGATTTTTCTGCTTCTATTGAGAAAATCGAATGATTTCTGTTAGTTTTGTTATCGATGTGGTCAAAAAGCTTTCGTAATATTGAACTAGCCCTACATTCCTGTTATAAATCCAAGCTGATCATACTGTATTATCCTCATGATAAACTGCAGTAATCTTGTTTGCTAATATTGTATTTTAAAATTTTGCATGAATATTCATTATCAAAATTGGTCTTTAATTTTCTTTCTCTGTTTTGGCACTTTCCAGTTTGAGTATCAGCACCACATTTGTATCATAAAAATAATTTGGTATGACTTCATTGCCTATTTTTTCAAATATTTTATATCATATTGTCATCATATTATAATTAATTGTTCTTTAAATATTTGGCAGAAGTCATTTGTAAATCCACCTGGCCCTCGAGATTTTTCCTTAGGGAGTTCATTGATAGCTTGTTCAATTTTTTTTTTTTCTGAAATGGGGCAAAGTATATTATTTCCTCTTCCAATAATCTGGGTAATTTATATTTTTATTGTAAATATTAATCCAGTTCACTTAGGTCAGAAGATTTATTGGCATACTTTTGGGTAAAATAGCTCCTTATTGTTTTAATTTTCTCTTCATTGCAAGTAAATTCAGTCTTTTCATTTTTGATGCTGGTAATTTGGTTTTCTTCTCTTTTTTTAAAATCAAATTAAACATGTTTATCTAAGTTATTGACTTTTTTCATAAAACCAGCTCTTAGTTTTATTTATTTGTTCAATTGTTCTCTTACTCTCAATTTTATTAAATTCTCCTTTGATTTTCAGAATTTTTAACTCAGTATTTAATTGGAGATTTTAATTTTGTTTTCCTTCTAACTTTTTTAGTTGCATACTCAATATATGATCCCTTCTTTCTCTATTTTATTCATGTAAGCATTTAGAAATATAAAATTTCCCCTATGAACTGCTTTGACTGTATCCCATAAATGTCAAAATGTCATATTATTATTGTCATTTTCTTTGATGAAATTATTGATTAATTCTATGATTTAGTGTTTTATTCATTCATTCTTAAGGATAAGACTACGTAGTTTCCAATTAATTTTTAGGCCTTCATTCAATAGTGCTATATTGCACATAATTTTTATTGCATCATGATCTGAAAAGGATGCATTTAACATTTCTGTCTCTCTGCATTGGAATGTGACTGTGATTTTATGCCCTAGTGCATGGTAAATTTTTGTGTAGCTGTTACGTCCTGCTGAGGAAAAGGTCTATTCTTTTCTGTCTCCATTCAGTCTTCTCCATAGGTCTATCATATCTTACTTGTCTAAAATTCTATCCATCTCCTTAACTTCTTTCTTGTTTATTTTATGGTTAGATTTATCTAGTTTTGAGGGGCAAGGTAGAGGTCCCCACTAGAATAATTTTGCTATCTGTTTCTTCTTATAACTTCCTTCACTTGTCCTCTAAGCATCTGGATGCTATTCCACTTGGTGAATATATGTTTAGTGTTGATATTATTTCATTGTCTATGGTATCTTCTAGCAGGATGTAGTTACTTTCTTTGATTAAATGTATTTTTCTTTTTCTTTGTCTGAGATCAAGATTGCTACCCCTCCTTTTTTTTTTTTTTTTAACTTTAGTTGAAACCTAATATTCGGCTCCATCCATTTACCTTTGTTCTTTGTGTATCTCTCTGCTTCAAATATTTTCTTGTAGATGACATACTATAGGACTGTAATTTTTAATGCACTCTATTATCCACTTCCATTTTATGGGAGAGTTCATCCCATTCCATTCACATTACTGTGTCTTTTTTTCCATCCTTCCCCCCCTTTTATTCTTTTTTTCTTGCATTTTACCCCTTTTCTCCTTACCAGTATTTTGCTTCTGGTCACTGCCTCTTTCAATGTGCCCTCCCTTCTATCAGCCTTCCTCCCTTTTCTTTCCTCTTTCTCCTCCTACATCCCCATAGGAAAGATAGATTTATATACTCAACTGAACCAAATCTAATGAAATTAAAGTTCCAACAATGATCACCCCTTTCCCTTCTTTCCCTCTGCTGTAATAGAATGCCTCTTTTGTGCCTCTTCATGTGATTTAATTTGTCCTATTCTGCTTCCCCTTTCTTCTTCTCCCAGTACAATCCATTTTTTCACCTCATTTAATTTTTTTGTATCATCAGATCAAAGTCAACTTTATACCTATGACCTCTTTTTAGATGCCCTAATAAAGATACTGTTCTTAAGAGATATAAATATAATTTTCCTGGGTAGGGATGCAAATAGTTTAACTACATTGAATACCATTTTATTGGTTTGTTTAATTTGTTCTTCCTTTCCTGTTTACGGTTTATTCTTCTCTTGAGTCTTGTATTTGAAGTTCAAATTTTCTGTTCAGCTCTGTTTTTTTTTTTCATTATGAATGACTAAAGTTGCCTATTTCATTGAATTTCCATCTTTTCCCTTGTAAGATTATGCTCAATTTTGCTGGATAATTATTTCTTGGTTGTAATCTAAGAAACTTTCCCTTCCAAATATCACATATCAAGCCCTCTGAGCCTTTAATGTAGAAGATATTACATCCTGTGTAATCCTGACTGTGGCTATTAGATATTTGAATTGTTTCTTTCTGAATGCTTGCAATATTTTCTCCTTGATCTGATAATTCTTGGATGTGGACACAATATTCCTTGGAGTTTCCATTTCTTTCAAAAGGTAGTTGGTGAATTCTGTCACTGGTGATTTTAAAGATGTTGTACAGGATCTTTTTTTGATCATGGTTTTCAGGTAATCCAATAATTCTTAGATTATCTCTACTAGATCTACTAGATCTATTTTACAGGTTAGTTGTTTTGCCAGTGAAATATTTTACATATTATTTTATTTTTTCATTCTTTTGATTTTGTTTGACTTATTTTTCATATTTCACAGAGTCTTTAGCTTCTATTTGCCCAATTCTAACTTCTAATGATTTATTTAATTCATTTAGCTTTTGTACCTCCTTTTCTACTTTTGTCCAATTCTACTATTTAAAAGTATGTTTTCCTCAGTGGATTTTTTTTCCCAATTTGATCAGTTGTACTTTTAAGGAATTGTTTTCTTCAGTCCGTTTTAATCATTACTTTTCCAAACTGTTTACTCTCTCCTGTATACCTCTCATTTTTCCCCTGTTTTTCTTCTACTTATCTTATTTTTCTTTTAAAATCTTTTTTGAGCTCTTTCAAGAAGGTCTTTTGGACTTGAGACCAATTCATATTCCCCTTGAGGTTTAGGATGTAAGTATATTGACAATGTTGTCCTCTTTTGCATTTGTAGTTTGATCTTCCCTGTCACTATAGTAATTTTCTGTGGTCAAAGTTCTTTTTTTTCTTCTCTCTCTCTCTCTCTCTCTCTCTCTCTCTCTCTCTCTCTCTCTCTCTCTCTCTCTCTCTCTCTCTCTGTCTCTCCTGCCCATTTGGTGGTGCACAAAGTTGAGCTACAGGGGGCACTGTCCTAAACTTCTTGTGCTGGGGGCTAGGTGCCTGATCTCTGGCTTTGCATGCTTGGGCCCAGGTTCTGGTGGCTTGCTCACTATGCTGTGGAGGCCAGGTCTAATCATGCATGTTGTTGCCTGGTTTGGGGGCCTGGCAAGTTGCCTTCTGCAGTAATGCTAGAGGCCTCACGGATGGCCTACTAAGCCAGGATCATGGTGGGTTGCTCATCTGTGCTATAGCTTACACTGGCTTGCACAGACACCATCTGTACTGAACTGTACCTTTCCCTGGAGAAAGACCTTTCCTGAATCCATCTAAGATATCTTAAGCTGGAAAAGTATTTCACTCCATCTTTTTTCTGGTTCTATCACTCCAGAATCCCATTAGAAGTTTAATTTAAGTTGTTTCTCAGGGAAATTGAGGAGAGCTTAGGCAACTCCCTGGCTTCTCTCTGCCATCTTGACTCTACCATGAATGAAAAATTCATAAATATTTTCTAGAATGCATACTGATTATAATGGGTTATAATTCTTTGAAAGATTACAGAGAATTATTATCCATGATTACTTTTCCTTTTTTGAAAGTATGAAGTCCTTTAGATATATTACTTAGTATTTAGAATTTATTTTATAAATAAGATATGTTTACAAATGTGTAAATGAAGCAAGGTTATTTATGTAATTTTAAAAATTTACCCGTAGTGTTAAAATTCATTTATTGCCATTAAAAAAACCATATAAATAATGTATGCCTTTCTTGAGTATTGCACTACAATGGGTGATGTGGAAATGCTATGTTTGATATTTTTATGGTTAATCTTTATATGTAATGAATAAAATGATACATAGCACTATTTAAAACACACTGATGGCTAAGTACTGTTACTTCAATGTGCATTTCATGTATAATATCCATTGATTTTCAATTTTATGGTGTGCGCAAATTTACACTGTAAAGAGCATCATATTTTTGAATATTATCTATCAGAAATTACAAAGCATCACCTTTCTGGAAGTTTTAGTGGAAAGTCACATTTCTCAAAAATCTAGTAATTTTGTATAATGCAAACTTAAAAAAAAGAAAGAAAAATGTGTAGGTTAAATGTGTATTTAAAATGTGAGCATGACTTTTATTTTATTTTTTAAGAAAATATATCCATGCATGTATCTCTAGGCATTTATCTTCTCTATTCAGTTTGACTCCAGGCTTTAACTCAAATGCACTACACTTTAATCACCCTAGCTGAGGATTTATGCCATGAAATAGATGGAGCTAATCATCTGACTGATCAAGCTGATTGAAAGCTTAGAGGTACAACTAACCTTTATCAAGGTCATGAAATATGTTATTTTGGAACATTCAGTCAAAGAACTGAAAATTAATTCCTATGATAGTATTCAGAGTTTGAAAAAAATCATACCTAAAAAACTAAATCTTTCTTCTTGGACTTGTAGAATTTGACTGAAATAAAGAGCACCTGAAGTTTATTATTTTTAACTATTATACAAAATATAAACTGAATAAATGTTAAATTATGTGTTTTATTAAATAGAGTAAAATATTTCTTAGGAAACAGAAAAAAAATAACCTTCCTATTAAAATGATCATCAAAAGACCCTACTTGCCTTTCTTTTCCTCAATAGAATTAGTACCCCCATTGTACTGGAATAAGATTGTGAGTTTTCAAGTAAATAAATTTGTTAATTATGTTGATAATGAATTTGACAATTATATAACCAATAATTATGTTAAATACTCACACTTAATTTTAAGATGAATTCCTTAGTTATTAGTTATAGTTTCATAAATTAGAACTCTTTATACCTTTATGCAATACGACATTATACAGTGCAGAGCTGTCAAACATCCCAATGCAGCATGCAACAATACTGAGTTCAGCTGAATCAAATTAAAATGTAATTACGAAATATTTAACAATATAAATTAAATAAAAAATGACTTAGAAAATGTAGTTTTGTAACTCAATATATATTTACAATATGCAGTTAGGTGTGATTTAGCATCTCTTCTTTCTATTTGAGTTTGACACCATTGGTTTGGAAGATAGAAATCTGACTTCAGCGCCAAGTAGATACAGTTTAAGTCTGGCATCTGACACATATTCTTGGTGTATCCCAGGAAATTTCGCTTAACCTTTCAATGCTTCAGAAAACTTCATAAGATACATAGCAGAAGCACCAACTTAAAGTGGTAGAGATATTTTCCTTATTTAGGAAATCCCTATACCAAAGAAATCACCCATCTCTCCTCTCTTTGATAAAAACACAAATTTAGAAGAGAACTTCTCCTAGCCCTACAGCTTCTGTAGAGTGAAAGTAAATCTTACTTTACTCTCCTTCACAAAGATCCAAAAATAAAGTAAATATGTATCAGAATATGATGAAATGAGAAGAGGGAGAAAATTAACTTCATGATGGTCATTTGAGTATCAATTACTATTTACAAAGTGACATACCTTATGAATTATTGACATTTTAATTGCTTCTGAAATACATACTTTGTTACAGAGAGCCAAAGATTTATTGTTGATACTTATATATTTGAGGAAGCCATATAATTTATTTATGATTAAAGAACATCATGATACTTTTAATTACCTTTAATTAGCTTCATCTATTTTAGACCTTAGGTTCCCAAAGTTTAGAAAAAACTTAGTAACAACTGAGTGGAAATTAAGGATTTAATAATGTCAAATTATCTTCTCAGAATGGTGGTTAGGAAGAATCCTTAGATGTGTTATATTTTTGTTTATTTTGTTAATTATTTTCCAGTTACATGTAAAAAATAATTGACAGCCATTGTTTAAAATTTAAGTTCCATAGTCTCTCTCCTTGCTGTCTACTCTGTTCCATTATGTGAGGAGGCAAGGAATTTGATATGGATTGTCCATGTGAAGTCATTAAAAAATTTCATGTTAGCCATTTTGCAAAAGAAAACAAACAAAAAAGGAGGAAAAAAATAACAAAAGTTTGTAAAGTATACTTCAATCTCCATTCAGAATTCATCAATTCTCTCTCTAGAGGTAGATAGCATGTTTAATCATTGGTCCTTTGGAACTTTCTTAGATCAATGTCTTGATCATAGTAGCTAATTCTTTCACAATTGATCTTTTTTATAATATTGTTGTTACTTTGTACAATGTTCTCCTTATTCTGCTCCCTTCACTTTCATGACATCATATACATCTATCCAGTTGTTTTTTTCTTCTGAAACTGTCCTACTCATCATTTCTTGTAGCACAATAATTTTCATCTCAATCCTATACTACAACTTGGTCAGCCATGGCCCAATTAATAGTCATCCCCTCATCTCCAATTCTTTGTGACCACACGAAGGACCAATACAATTTTTTTTTGTATATTTAGCATCTTTTCAGTTTTCTTTGAACTTGCTGGGATACAGACTTTGTAGTGATATTATTAAGTCAAAGGATGTGTACACTTTTATTGCCCTTTGAACATAGCTCCAAATTGTTCTCCAGAATGGTTTAACTAGTTCACAATTCCACGAACAACTCTTTAGTGTTCCAGTGTTCCCACATCCCTTCCAGCATTTCTCACTTGAATCTTCTGTAAGGTTAGCCAACCTGATAGATAACGGGGTGGCTCAGTGTAATTTTAATTTGCATTTCTCAAATAAGTAGAGATTTAGAACATTTTTTAATTTAATTTAATTTAATTATTATTATTTTTAATGTTCTACAATCACTACCATGAAATTAAGATTTTATCCCCCCTACACTTACTCCCCACTACCCCTCTCCCTCCCCACGACAGCATACAATTCTGTATAGGTTCTACATATACTTTCCTATTGAGTTCGTTTTCACTGTAGTCATGCTATGTAGTCGAATTAAAATAAATGGAAGAAGTCATATAACAAATCAAAACATAATACACAAAAACACACACACACAAACATGATCTCCTACATTCTGTGAATGACTTCCATATTTCTTTGTCTGAGTGTGGAAGGCATTTTGCCTTAGAAAACCAGCACTGGGATTTTTTTTTATAATAAGTTCTTGTGTTATTAAGAAAGTCCAAGTCTACCAGAAAAAACTCTCGCACACTGTGGTTGTGGCTGTGCACAAAGTTCTCCTGGTTCTGCTCCTTTCACTCAGCGTCAGATCATATAAGTCCTTCAAGGCCTCTCTGAAGTCTTCTTGTTCATCATTTCTTATGGTGCAATAGTACTCCATTACATTCATATACCATAATTTATTGAGCCATTCCCCAATTGATGGGCATCCCCTTGACTTCCAGTTTTTGGCAACTACAAAGAGTGCTGCTATAAATATTTTTGTACATGTGGGATCCTTTCCCATTTTTATGATCTCTTGGGGATACAGTCCTTGTAGTGATATTGCTGGGTCAAAGGGTATGCACATTTTTGTAGCCCTTTGGGCATAATTCCAAACCTCTCTCCAGAATGGTTGGATGAGCTCACAGCTCCAACAACAATGAATTAGTGTTCCAACTCTCCCACATCCTCTCCAGCATTTATCATTTTCTTGTTCTGTCATGTTTGCCAATCTTATAGGTGTGATGTGGTACCTCAGAGTTATTTTGATTTGCATCTCTCTAATCAATAGTGATTTAGAGCATTTTTTCATATGATTATAGATATCTTTAATTTCTTCCTCTGAAAATTGCCTGTTCATATCCTTTGACCATTTATCAATTGGGGAATAGAACATTTTTTTACATGACTTGACAGTTTTTTTTTTCTTCTGAAAACTGCCTATTCATATCTTTTGACCATTTATCAACTGGTGAATGACTCTTTACTTTTTAACTTATCAGTTCTCTTGCCATGTATTTAAGAATTTAGGCCTTTGCCAGAGAAAATTGTTAATTTTTTACAGTTTACATTTTTTCTTCCAATTTTAATTGCATTAGTTTTGTTTGTGAAAAGTTTTAATTTCATGTAATCTAAATTATCCATTTTAGTTCCTGTGATGCTCTCTATCTCTTGTTTGGTCATAATCTCTTCTCTTCTACATAGATCTTATAGGTACATCTTTTTTCCATTTCTCCCTAATTACTCCCTAATTTCTCCCTAATTATATCACCCTTTGTGTCTAAGTCATTTATCCATAACGTTAGTTTGAAATATAGTATGACATATTGGTCTAAGTCCATTTTCTTCCAAATTGCTTTGCAGTTTTCCCAAGCAATTTTGTCAGATATTGAGTTCTTACCAAAGCTTATATCTTTGTGTTTATCAGAGATTAGTTTATAATGCTCACTTGCTACTATGTATTCTATGTCCATCTGATCCATCCACTGATCAATCACTATTTCTTAGTCAGTACCAGATTATTTTGATAATTATACTTTGTAATATAGTATGAAATCCAGAACAACTAGACTGTCTTCCTTCATATTTTTCATTGATCCCTTTAATATTATTGATCTTTTTTTCTTCCACATGACTTTTTCCCCTAGTTCTATAAAATTATTCTTTTGTAGTTTATTTGCTATGGCATTGAGTATAATTATCTCCTTTTCATATCTATTCAGTTTTCTTCAGAGTTGATATGCATCAAATTTTTCTGAGATTTTATTAATTTCCTTTCATTCTTTCTTATTAGCTTGTGGTTAGGTTAATGTAGCCCTGAGAAGGAAAAGCTGTTTCCCCATTAATATATTGTTACTGTCTATTTCCTCCTATAATTCATTTAACTTTTTCTTTAAGGATTTTGGATTCGATGCCATTTGGTTCATATTTTGAGGACTATACTAAACTTTGGTGGGGAGGGGATTCTTTGTTGTAATCCTAGCTCCTTTGTCTTCTGGAATATTAAACTTCAAGTCCACTGAGTCTTTAATATGATAGCTGCTAAATCTTAGATTACCTGACTGAGGCTTCATTGTATCTGAATGTTTTCTGGCTGTTTGAAATATTTTCTGTTTGACATGGGAGCTTTGTAATTGGGTTATAACATTCCTGTAAGATTCCATTTTAGATCTCTTTTCAGGTAGTGATTGGTAGATTCTTTCAATTTCTATTTTACCTTCTGGTTCTTAGATATCAGGGAAATTTTCCTTGATAATTTCTTGAAATATGATTGCAATACTCTGATTAGGACTTTCAGATAGTACAATAATTCTTAAATCATTTCTCTACAATCAATTTTCAAAGAAGCTGTTTTTCCAATGAGATATAACATATTGTCTACTTTTTTTTATACTTTTGACTTTGTATTATTATTTCTTAATATTTTATGGAATCATCAGCTTTCACTTGCCCAATTCTAATTCAAAGGAATTATTTTCTTCAGTCAACTTTTTTACCTCTTTTTCAATTTTTAAGGGATATTTTTATCAGTGAAGTTTTGTGTCTCTTTTTCCATTTGGCCAATTCTATTTTTAAGGTATTATTTTCTTCAGTATTTTTTTCTATTTCTATTTTACCAAACTGTTAAGTGTCTTTTTAATAATTTTCTGACTTTACTCTCATTCCTTTACCTATTTTTTCTGCTTCAACTGTTACTTGATTTTGAAAAATAAATTAGGTCTTCCAGGAATTCTTATAGAGCTTCTATCCAATTAATATAATTTTTTTCTTTGATGCTTTGGTGGAAGCCTTTTCCACATTGTTTTCTTTGGAGTTTATGGTTGATCTTACCTGTCAATATAGTGGCATTTTATGATTTATTTATTTATTTTAATTTTTCCATGCTATTTTTTAATTTTGAACATTATGCTAAAGTTCAGCTCTGTTCTTGGAATAAAGTGGAGAGGAGCACTGTCTTGAGCTTCAGGATTTTTTACAGTCATATTTTCAGAACTAGTAATGGTGGATAGGAATCTTTTGGTTCTTCTAAGATGTGATCTCAGGAGAGATATGGTCACCACTCTCCTGACTTGCACACTGTTCTGTCCCCAGGAAGGGTCCCTGATCCCTTGGAATTACAATCCATACTGCTTCTCAGGCCGTCTCTTTGTTTGGGACCAGAAACAATACTGTTCCTCGGGGTACCTGATCTCTTGTGATCAAAAATGCTCCTGGTTCTCAGGATTCCTGCCCCTTCTTGACTGAAAGTGCTCTTTTTTTAATTCTTGAACAATAAACCAAGTGTGGTTACAGGCAATAAATTTGCCAAACAGTATCTGGTCTTGAGTCCAGTGTTAGTACAGATGTTCCTTGTAGTATTTTTTTTTTTGTCTGATGATTTTCCAGGTCCCCTTACTGTCTCTTGATTGAGAACTCCTCAAACTATTCTTGCTTCCCTCATCACAAGATACTCTCAACACTACTGGTGTTTCATTACTGTGGCCTCTGGGTCAGCCTCCAACTTCATGTGGCAGATCTCTCTTTCCAAATTCCTAAATTGTCTTGGCCTGGAAGAATGTCTCATTTAGACCTTTTGATAGCTCTTCCACTGCAGAATTCAATTTGATGCATAATTTTTAAGTTATATGGAAGGGAAGGTTGGAAGAACTTGTCAGAGTACTTTTTCAATTCTACCACTTTGGCACTGGTCTCTTTCCTTTTATGGATTTTTAGATAATAAATGTAAAAATACTTATTAAGAAGAATTAGACATTTGAATTTATGGGAGCCAAACTGGCAGAGTAAACTGTAAATACTCTCACTCTCCCCTTGTTGATCTTGAAAACCCAGTGAATATTGCCCCAGGAAAAGTCGTGGAACAGTGGAGTCTTCAAAAGGGGTAAAGTCTTTTATCTTAGGAGGCTAGGGAGACCACCAGGAAGGGTCACTCTTGCTGTGGCTGAAGGGAATCTGTACAGGACTGGAAGTGTCACAGCAAGTACAACTTCATTGGACTAGCAGAAAAGCCTCATCCACAGTGGGGTGGAACTGGTAAGGGTCAACACCAGGACCCCAGGTGTGCCTTAGCACAGCCAGGGGAATTGGGCAGACAAAAGCACAGATGGGGTTCACCAGCTACTGAATATTTTATACTCTAGTGCAGACCTAGGGGAGGAGGAGACTTCCCATGGCTAAACCATAATTAAAGGGTATGAAGGGATTATAATGGGAGAAGAGGAAAGATAAGGCAGAAAATGGTAAATTACAACACACGAAGAGGCACAAAAACATATTATAGTAAAAGGAAAGAAGGCAGGGAGATGAGCATTGTTTGAGCTTTACTCTCATTTGATTTGGTTTGAGGACGGAACAATATACTCAGCTGAGTATAGAAATCTAACTCACCCTACAGTCAATAGGAGTGGAAAGGGGAAAGAAAAGGATGGCGTAGTTAGAAGGGAGGGAAGAAGTAGTAAGGGAAAAGGGAAGGAGGCTGATAGAAGGAAGGGAAGACTGAGGGAGGCTCTAGTCAAAAATAAAACTCTTGAGGAGGAGAAGGGAGAAGGGAGAAATAAAAACATAAACAGGAAGGAAAATAGGATGCACAGAAAAACCCAGATATTAATCATAACTTTGAGTGTGAATAGAATGAACTCTTCCATAAAATAGAGGCAGAAAGCAGAATGGATTAAAACCCATAATCCTACAAGAGGTTGTTTATAAGAAACATACTTGAAACAGGGAAATACACACAGGGTAAAGGTTAAAGGCAGAAGTAGAATATATTATTCTTCAGCTGATGTAAAAATAAAAAAAACAAAAGCAGGGATAGCAATCCTAATCTCAGACAAAGCAAAAGCAATAATAGCTCTAATCAAAAGTGATAAAGAAGGCAACTATATGCTGCTAACATGCACTATAGACAATGAAATAATATCAGTACTAAACATATAGGCACAAAATTGTATAGCATCCAAATTCTTAGAGAAGTTACAGGAGAGACAGGAAGAAATAGACAGCAAAACTATACTAGTGGGAGACCTCAACTTCCCCTACTCCGAACTTGATAAATCTAACTTTAAAATAAACAAGAAGTTAAGGAAGTGAATAAAATTCTGGAAATGTTTGATATAATAGACCTCCGGAAAAAATGAATGAAAATAGAAGGGAATATACCTTTCTCTCAGTGGTACATGGCACATACACAAAAATTGACTATGTATGAGGGCTTAAAAATCTCAAGTTCTAGTGCAGAAATGAATCCTTTTCAGATCATGACACAATAAAAATTGTATGCAATAAAGGATATGGAAAGATATACCCAAAAACAGTTGGAAACTAAACAATCTAATCCTAAAGAATGAATGGATCATGCCCAGATTAACAGAAGAGGAATTAAAATAGTTAAATAATCCCATCTCAGAAAAAGAAACTGAACAAGCAATCAATGAACTCCCTAGGAAGGGAGGGCCAGAAGGTTTAAAAGTGAATTCTCTCAATAATTTAAAGAACAGTTAGTTCCAAAACTATATAGACTATTTGGGGAAACTGGTGAAGAAAGGGTCCTACTAAATTCATTTTATGATACAAATATGGTGGTGATACCTAAACCAGGAAGAGCCAAAATAGAGAAAGAAAATTATAGAACAATTTCCATAATGAATATAGATGTAAAAATTTTAAATAGGATATTAGCAAAAATATTACAGCAATTTATCAAGAAAATAATACACTTTAATCAGATAGGATTTATATCAGGAATGCAGTGTTAATTTATTATTAAAAAACTATCAGCATTATTGATCATATCAACAACAAAACTAACACAACCCATATAACTATCTCAATAGAGGCAGAAAAAAGCTTTTGACAAAATATAACACTCATTCCTATTGAAAACTTTGGGGCGTATGGGAATAAATGAAGCCTTCCTCAAAATAATAAGTGGTATTTACCTAAAAGTATCAGCAAGTTTTATATGTAATAGGGATAAACTAGAAACATTTCTACTAAGATCAGGGGTGAAAAAAGCATGTCCATTATCATCACTGTATGGTACTAGACATGTTAGTTTTAGCAATAAGAAAAGAAAAAGAAATTGAAGGAATTAGAATAGGCAAAGAAGAAACTAGGTTATCACTCTTTTCAGACAATATGATGATATACTTCGAGAATCCTAGAGAATCAAGTAAAAAACTAATTGAAATAAGAAACACCTTTGGCAAAGTTGCAGGATACAAAGTAAACCAAGGTAAATCTTCAGCATTTCTATCTATTACTAACAAAGCCCAACAGCAAGAGATAGAACGAGAAATTCCATTTAAAGTTATAGTAGACACGACAAAATAATTAGGAGTGTACCTGCCAAAACAAACCCAGGGATTATTTGAACCCAATTACAAAACACTTTTCATACAAAGTCAGATATAAACAACTGGAAAAAACATCAGTTGTCCATGGGTAGGCCTAGCCAATACCATAAAAATGACGATTTCAATTAACTTAACTTACTTATTCAATATAATACCAATCAAAGTACCAAAAATTATTTCCTAGAGCTTGAAAAAAAATATCAAAATTCATCTGAAAAAAGAGAAGGTCCAGAATATCAAGTGAATTAATGAACAGAAATGCTAGGGAAGGTGGCCTAACCATACCATATCTCAAACTATATTATAAAGCTGCAATCATCAAAACCACTTGGTACTGGCTAAGAAATAGATGGGTAGATCAATTTTTATAGATTAAGTATACTTGACTCAATAGTCAATGATTATAGTATTCTACTATAATTTGGTTTTCTTCTTTCTTGTTGGATAAACCCAAGGACCCCAGCTTTGTAAGAGTAAGCAAAGTTGGATCTTGTGTTGTTTTTGTTTTAGTATCATCAAGTGCCTCTAACTGAATCTTACCTTTATCAACCAAGAGTCTTCACTAGGAGTAAAGTACAGGAACAAGAGTTTCTTTAACTAGAAACAGTATACGTATTTGTATTGTTAATGGGATTAAAGATTTTCCCCACCTATTAGTGGGCCTACCCATTAAGGGGAAAATTTATTGGAAAGACCATACCTTTTGTTAATGAGGCACTGGTTCTCAAAGTTTGGGATGCCCTCTGCCTCCAATAAAGGTATAAATTCTCTGAGAGTGAGGTTTTCTTTGGGGCTTAGTTTTTGGAAGAGGTTTTGTGTGCCTGATGAGACTCTAGGAAGCTGATAAGGAGCCCCCTTGCTTTGAAAACACAGATGTTGGTGCTTCCCTCTATGGCAACTATGGTCAGAGAGCTGGACCTCTCTGTTGATTTGTGATATGTGTATTGCTTATGTCAGACAGTTTGGTAGTACTGTTTGTTGATTTTCTGAACTAAGTAAGTAATACATGTACTTGATTAAAGGAGATTGTTAACCTCTCAAAAGTTGCCATTCCTTTTAGAAAATTAGATCCAAGAAACACAGACTCCACTGCGTATGTCATGTGCTTACTGACACAAGCTTCTGGGTTAGGAATTCACTGTTTGACAAAATTTCTGCTGGGAAAACTGAAAAATAGTATGGCATAGACCAATGTCTGACATTGTATGCTAGAATAAAGTACAAATGGGTACACAATTTGGGTAAAAAGGCTGATACTATAAAGAAATTAGGGGAGCAAGGAATAGTTAATTTGTCAGATTAATGGAAAATGGAAAAATTTATGGCCAAACAACAGATTCAGAAGATTCTGAAATTCAAAATAGAAAATTTTGATTACATTAAATTAAAATGTTTATGCATAAAGCCAATGCAACCAAAATGAGAAGGGAAAGAGAAAACTGGGAAACAATTTTTACAACCACTGTCTCTAATAAAGGCTTCATTTCTAAAATATATAGAGAACTGAGTAAAAGTTATAAGAAAACAAGTCATTCCCCAGTTGACAAATTTATAAGAATACAAGTCATTCCTCAATTGATAAATGGCCAGTAGATAATAGGTAGTTGTCAAATGAAGACATTAAAGCCGTTTATAATCATATAACAATGTTCTAAATCACTATTGATTAGAGAAATGCAAATTACAACAACTCTAGGGTACCACATCACATCTATCAGATTGGCTAACAAAACAGGAAGATGATAAATATTGGAGAAGATGCAGGGAAGTTGGAATACCAATTCATTGTTGGTGGAGCTGTGAGCTGATCCAACCATTCTGCAGAGCAATTTGGAACTATGTCCAAAGTGCTATAAAAAGCACTTATCTTTTCACCCAGCAATATCAGTTCTAGGGCTGTATCCCAAAGAGATCATAAAAATGGGAAAGGGTCCTAGGTGTATAAAAATATTTATAGCAATTCTTTCTGTGGTGTCCAAGACCTGGAAATTGAAGGGATGTCCATCAATTGGAGAATGACTAAACAAGTTGTGGTACATGAATGTAATGGAGTACTACTGTGCTATAAGAAATGAGGAACAGGTGGACTTCAGAAGAACCTGGAAATACTTATATGAACTGATGCTAAGTGAAATGAGTAGAACCAGGAGAACATTATACACAGCAACAGCCACAGTATATAGGACTGTTTCTGATAGACTGAGGCCTTCATAGCAATGCGAGGATCTAAAACATTTCCAAAGGATTCTTGATGCATCATGTCATTTACATCCAGACAGAGAAGTATAGAGTCAGAACACAGAATGAGGCAGGCTATTTTCTATTTTATTATGTTTTTCTTTTGTTTGTTTGTTTTTTTCTCATGGTTTCTCTCATTTGTCTTAATTCTTCTATGCAACAATGACTAATGTGAAAATGTGTTTAATAAAAATGTATGTACAGAACCCATACAAGATTGCGTATCATTGTGATGACGGAGGTTAAAGGGAGGAGGAAAAAAAATCTAAAACTTATAGAAGTGATTGCTGAAAACTGAAAATAAATTATTTTAAAAAATTAGGAATTTTGAGTATGCTTTTTTACTTTTTAAAATTTATATCATTAGTGACAACTATGCAGCTTCTCCCATCAGTTATGTCTGAGCTTCACTGTTAGAGAATGTGCTGGATGATCATTGATATAACCTCAGACAACCTGTCCTCCATTGTTTGGAAGAGTAGAAGGGCAGTTGCTCATTTGCTTTTCTCTGTCACATCTCTCCTATTGCCATCTGATTTTCATTTTTTTGCCAATTTACTACTTTCAGTATAGGAAGTAATTCAGTAGACATTCATTCTAATGTGTAATAACTTTAGTATTATCATCTTCAATCAACTTTGAAATTCTTATGGTAGTTTATAACATATATATATATATATATATAAATCTAGGATTTTAAAGAAATAACTTAAATATTTCATGAGAGATAATGGGTGATTCACAACCTTGCACATAGTGCAAAACAATTAAATAATATTTAAATAAAAGGAAACTAACGACAAATATTGCTACTTGTAATATAAGAATACCATGATTTTAAGCTCTTGGAATTTCCTAAAATGATGAGTGCATTGATAAATAAAAAGTAATTCAAATGCCCCTTTTCTGTTAAGTCAAATGCACACATATTACATCTAAATATGTCTTAAAATGCACTTTGTAATCTGGATGTATTGGAGACTTTGGACATTTCCTTGTGCAAAGGTTTTGAGCTGAGAATAACAAAAGAAAGTAAATGAAGCATAAGACCACAACAAAATATTGATCATTAATCTTTTCAAAACTCTATATAGAAAATGTCCTTTACTTTCTCAGATTAATAAGTTCTTGTACAGTATGTCATCACCTTCCTAAAAGGAACAAAATACAGAATCTATGTGAAAGCAAATATTAAGTATACATTTCTTCTACTTAGTGAATTTCTCAGTTGATGATTTTGAGAATGTCAAGACTTTTCTCATATATGATTAAGGACTAACTCAATAATGTACTTAAAATCTAATCCTTTAAATAAAAAGAGATGAACAGTATTGATTAAAATATACATCTGTGAAAGATCTAAGATGAGCATGCATGGATATTTTGAAAAATTCATGCTAGCAATCAAATATACTGGTGCAAATAAGAGTGAAGTAAAAAGGATTTTTTGTTAGTTTTAGATCTTTATTTTATCTTTTTTTTAAAAAAGAATTTTGTTTAGTAAAGAGCTTCCCTTCTTCAAATAAATATAGCAAAATACTATTTTTTTTTGTTTTTAATAGTATTTTATTATCCTTAGTTACATGTCATGAAAATTTTAGCATTAATTTTTACAAAATTTTGAGTTCCCAATTTTTCTCCTTCTCTCTTTCCTTCCCTATTCTGAAAATGCTAGGCACTATCATATAGTTTATATATGTACATTATGTAAAAACTACTTCCGTATTAGTCACTGTTGTCAAAGAACAAACAGAAAAAAATAAGAAAGAATAAAGTAAGTAAAAACAAAAATGCTTCAATCTGCATTCAAAGTCCATTATTTCTTTATCTGGATATGGAGAGAATTTTCCTTTATGAGTCTTTTATACTTGTCTTGGAGCATTGTGTTGTTGAGAAGAGCTGAATCATTTATAGACGATCATCACACAAAAGTATGATTAGATTAAAGTAAGGCTTTGGTGAAGGAGAGCTAGCCTTAATGTGGAAGACGAGAGTTCAAGTCCTGTCTCTGACAGACTATGAATGATTCCCCTGCCAATTTATTTAATCTTTCAGTGAGCTCCTCACCTAAAGCACCGATCTATAATTTTCAGTTGCAGAAGAAGTGCAGATTTGTATTGGTAGAGTAAGCTTTTCACCAGGAGTTCTCTATACTGCTAAAATCACAGGTCTGCTCTTAAAAAAGTTATATAGCTTTATATTCTTTATAATATGTGACCCTTAGGCCTAAAGCAGTTTACTTTTACGATGGCAGAGATTTTAGATATATGCACATAGATGTAGATATAGATATATCTCCAGAGTTTACCAATGGTCCTGATACATAGTAGTTGCTTAATAGACACTAAATTTTGAATGATTGCTTCAAAGTTGGAAAATTGAGCTCAAGGGTAATGTTTAAATGAATGGTAGAATTAGGAAGAGTACCATGTATCATTTTTAATCATTTGTTTCCATTCTATCCGGGTTTCTCAAATTTTATATGGAACATATGGATTTGCAAAATTGGACAAATTATGGGCCTATGAGAGTGGTACTGATGAAAGTTCTGTTGACTCAGTATCCCATTGTTGTCAGCCCTGTTTAGCAGCCAGTGTTGGGGGAGTTTCTGGGGGAGGAGACACCAAGTTTGTAACTTTCTCTATCACCTGCTCTATGTCATGTACCCTACATACACTGTATTTCTACTTGCAAATTGTCACATTTTTGCTACCTTATGGGAGAAACTGAGATACAAGGAGTCCAACCTCTTTTGCTGAGGTGGACCTATCTAAATGATCTTAAAGTTACCTATAAATGCTCTCTCCATCTTGAAGCTTTTGCTGATATTCAGTGATCTGCAAATTTACATGTTGCTGCCTTGACGTACTCATAACAAATACCTCCTAATTTTCTTTGTCCTGAGTTTTGCCTCATTAATCAGGATGAAAAGTCCTAATGAAGAATTTTCCTCTCAACAGTACCTTTTTATCTCTTGGCAGATGATAAAAAGGTACCATCTACCTTTGTTAACAAATGAATCCCAGACATATAAAGAGACCTGAAATGAAACAGAGTCCAATACACTGATTAAATTAATGTATTGTCTGAGATCTGTAGGAGAGAAAATATCCTACAAATGGGCAGAAATGTAGAGGTAGTTCTCATCTGTTCAAAGATAAGAGAAAAAGGGTGAGACAATATAGTTTCTAGAAGTTTTGGGGGAGGGAGGGGAGGTTAAAGCGAGAAGACATCTGTACATGTGATAAGCCAAAGAGTAAGGTGTTTGGAAAGTCCTGAGTTAATATCTTCTTCTTAAGATTGCCTTGAGCTGTTTGACACTGATTTGACCTCTGCAACCATCTCTAAGTTCACCTGGAGTTCACTTGGCAAAGAATCACTTGTTTGTCAAGAAGGGCTGAGCCTCAGAAATCCTTCTAATTGGCTGGTTGTTGGGTAACTCCATTGTCCTACTCCCCTGTGAAGTAGGAAAGTTCTAATATATGTTATAGCAATTAAAGAGCTCATGTCCACGTTTTCAGAACTCAGGGTTGGAAAGAATGGTCAAAGGCTACAAATAAAGTTAACAATTATTCTGGATGTCTCCAGCTTCCTTTTTCAATGGAAAACTTAAAAATAATTTTTAAAAATGCTTTTCCCTTTTGGGGAATTTTCCATCTCAGAGAACTCAGGATGAATCTAACCTACTAATAGTTCTGCAACATGAGTACAAATAACTTTAGAGATTAATTGAAAACAAAAGAGCAAATTGATCTTGGATTTCTTTAAGAAGTCCACTTAAGTAGTGAAGTGATACCTCCAGCAGTGCTGGTTTAAGTAACATTTACTTCCTGACCTTCAGCACCTGGGGGGCAGGGGTGGGCTTAGGAGTAGGGGTGAGGGTAGGGGTGGGGAAATAGACACAAAGAAGATCAAACAGGGACAAGAAATTACTTTTCTAGTGGTATATTTGGAATCCAACTAGTAGAATTTGTCAACAAAAAGGAAAATCATTGCCTTTGAAAGAAAAGGAAAGAAGAGAAGGTAACCAGTTACTTTGACAATTGTTATTGAGATCTATTTGACCTAAGATCATGTGGCTGAGGTTGAGACTTATGAAAAGGCTACTGGTATTCAACAAAGGAGAACAAATGATTTGTTCAGCATTGGATGCAACCATCTGAATTTATTTTCATCCCCACCTACTGGGAAATTTCAAGTTCCACTAGGAAAACTGGGACTCAGGAAAATAAGGAGATGGTTTGAATTTATTTCTGAAGACCATGGACTCTTATCTTGGCATCTGTGAAATTCCTATTGTTAAAAACAAAACAAAACAACATGATAATTGTATTTCAAAATAGTTGTCTACCTTTAGGATCTTTTGTATTTAATTTTATGCATTTAAAAACATTCTGAGAAGAGGTCCATGGAATTTACCATGGATGCAAAGGCATCCATGACATTACAAAAAATGGGTTAGAACTCCTAATTTAAACAACTCTAGACCATTCTGACTGGCACCTGTAGAAGTTAGACCGGTAGGTTGACATGTAACAAAATTCTTCACTGGACATGATTTGTAATTAGAGATTGTCCAATAGGGTTGAAGCTTCTCACACAGATATAACTGAAATAGTGAGGAAAAGCTTTGAACTGTTGACTGGTACTCTTTTCTTGAGATTAACAAGTTTTTCTCTCAGGCAGAGTTATTCTAACTGATCCTGTAATGTGTCTCTGGATTATAGTTTATATTCATTCATTTACGAACATGTACTTACATTTTTTACCAGTTCTTTCATTTCATCTGTTTAGAGTATTCAGGAGGAGTAATGTCTTCTCTTACTTTAGGTCAGCACCTTGTCAGTAATTTATAAACTTAATAAATTGCCTGGAGGCACTGAGAGGTTAAATGATGTAACTTAACTTGAACTTAGCTTTTCCACTGTCTGCAGTTTCCTTTTGCTTACTTAAATAAAATGCAATGTGTTAATTCAATCCAATGCAGTTCAGGAATTTATTAAACCCTCAGGAAGCTATGTGAGGCAGTATATAGAGTGAAGAACTTATAGTCAGGAAAAGGTAATCTCTCCTTCAGCATCCTCATTTGTAAAATGAGGTAAGGAAAGGATTTACTTCACATGTGCATTGTAAAATCAACTGACTTAACCTATATAAATTGTTTTCCAAACTGTAAAGTACTCTATAAATGCTAGCTGTTCTTATTATAGGCTACGTCCTATACTAGGGGATACAAAGCCAGAAAAAGAAATAACTCCTTGCCTTCAAGGAGCTAATATTCTTCCTGAGGTGACATTATATTATTAGGATTATGGTTTATTGAATGCTTTCATGTTCTATTTCTTATTTACACATTTTAAAATTTGAAATAAAGCCAGCAAGTACTTGAGAGTGCCATCAATTTAAAGGGTTTCAGAAAGAGAAAGACAATATCAGAATCATTAATAATCCACTTTTGAAATGGCCAGAAGACTGTACTCTCAGACCATAGAAGAGTAGAAGATAAGGATGCACAATGGTATTTATTTTTAAGGTGTTATTATATAAGGATCCTGCCTGTAGATAATTTATTGGGAAACAAAGAAATCAGGAATGACATCCCTTCCCTTTTTGTAACATAATCACACACACACACACACACACACACATATATATATACACACACACACACACATATATACATACATATATATGTATGTACATATATATACATATATGTGTATATATATGTGTATGTATATATATACACACACATATATATATATATAGAGAGAGAGAGAGAGAGAGAGAGAAAGACAGAGAGGTGCAGTAATTATGCAGAAGGAAATTATTGTGAATCACTGCCTAGAGATTAAATTGAAGGCATGTTACATGAAAATGGAGAAGGTAAATTACAGCAGCTGTGGTGATTGGTTCATTAAATAAATACTGACATCTTTGCTTCTTTCTCTTCCAGGTTCTCACTATGAATCCAGGCCTTGTGAAGCTAGCAATCCCTGTGAGAATGGAGCTGTGTGTGTGGAGGAAATGGATTTGGACAACTTTCCCCTTGGATTCCAGTGCCAGTGTGTGCAAGGATTTGCAGGTCCACGCTGTGAGATCAATGTCAATGAGTGTCGATCCAACCCTTGCCTAAATGGATATTGCTATGACAGTGAGTTCAGTCTAATAACTCCCATTAATATGGAGCAGGCCAAGAGTTGAATCTAATTCAGGGACTGAATAGCTTTGGGGAGTACAGATGAAAATTTACTGAAATTTAGCCTGTCATGGACTGGAAAGTAAATATGTCAAAATTGTTTTTCTTTTCTTTTTTTCTCTTTCTTCCTTTTTTCTTTTTCTTTTGTTTTCTTCCTTCCTTCCTTGCTCTTTCTCTCTCTCTTTCTTTCTTTCTTTCTTTCTTTCTTTTTCTTTCTTTTTCTCTCTTTACTTCTTTCTGTCTTTCTTTCTTTCTGCCAAAATCCCTCCACTCTTGACAAATAAACTCTGGATTACATGCATTGAACTTGCAGTTAATAAGAAATTTTAATGAGATGTGATTTATCTATGCTGGTACCTAAACTAGGCAAATGTTTCTTGGATCAGAGTACCTAACAAATGTTTATTTTCCAGTGTACTAAAGGATTATTTAGAGTGATAATAAGAATAACAATACATTTTGACCAATACAGTGAAAAAAAATCATAGCTCTTATGTGCACCTTTGCATCCAATATACACAGCAACTATGAAAGTAAATAACTTTATTATTCTTTTTCCTTCTAATATTGTTCACTGAATTATTTATTATTTTTTCTGCTGTAGTTTCAGTTGCAAGTTGATAAATAATTCTACTTGTGTCCAGTTTAAAGCTCATAAACTATGTGAAAGTCTAATTTTGACCATTTGTACAGTTGTATAAAAGATTATAAACAGAGCATCACTCATTCATGGAAAAAGAGTTGGCCTTGGAGTTGCATAGACCTGAATTTGAGTCCTGTCTCTGATATGTGCTAGCTATGTGTCCTCTGTCATAACCTAACCTCTCATTCAAGAGTCTAATTAACTCTTTAAAATTTTAAGTTGCAAAGAAGTTGACAACTTGTGTTGGTAGAAACATTTTTCTCGTTTAGGATTTTTCTATACCAATGAAATCATTAAAGATAGTTTAATCTTGAAAATTTCCTCAAAAAAAGATATGTATGACTGTTACATACAAGATTAATAAATGCATAAGGAGTCTATTTTTAATTGAAAAAATATACTGCTCTATCTACACTGGATAATTAATGCAATACCTTTTACTTTATCACCATGCAATAGCTCGAAAGATTGATTTCTTAATAGCTAGACTCATGGTTAAATGGTTGGGATATGCTTTTTAAATATTTCATCTCAATTATCATTTGTTTTATTTCTTTTCTTTCCACTTTTCCCCATTCTCATACTAGCATGCAGAAGTTAACATGACCTTTCCCTATATATCCAACATTGCTCTGCTCTTTTGTTCAGAGCTCTGAGTTAAATTCCTTGCCTTCCCTTACGTGGTTACTTTTTTCTTACTATCTTCTTGAAAACATTATGATTTTTTTATGTAGACAAATTTCTATAATATCTATAGTATAGTTAAAATCAGCATTGTATCTATAATTCCTAATTTTAAATGCAAATATATGTATGTATCTATAACAGCAAACAAATACAATTATAATCATATATGTATAAATGATAATATATGTATGTATGTATATTTGCTTATAAATACTGTTTTCTATTATATATGTCTGTATGCGATTTTCAAATGATAGTATGTGTATATGTTTATATATGTATATGTATATACATTTGTGTGTGCGTGGGTGTGTATGTGTGTGTAATCAGAACTTCCTCAATCTAACCAAAAAGTGTTTAATCACATTATTTCAAATCAATCCACTGAAGAAGAAATCACCTATTTTGTGTAAAGGTCTCTGCTAGATACTAGGAATATAAACACAATGAATGAAAATTTCTGCTTCCATTCTTAGAAAAAAGTTATAACATAAACATTCATAAAGGGGCAAATAATTTGCAGGTATAATGTAGTTGGCATGCTAATTGATGTAGTAAATCAGTAGTAAAATGTAGTAAATTGATGTAGTAATAGCCTAATTTATATAGCAGATATCTTCATATTGCTACATATTTATGTCGTTATGTTCATTTGGTCAGTTGCCAAAGCAAAAGTTGCTTAAACAATTCCTTGGAAACAGGAAAATCAACAATGCTAAGCAGCTGCCAGTTATTTTGTGAATCTCATCTCTGTCTGAGGTCTCTGGCTTTGACTTGTTCTGCTCCAAGACCTCTGCTTCACAGAATGGCACACATGAACATGCCTACAGAATTCTAGGAGTCAGAGAGAACTGGGCATCTTCAGAATGATAAAAAAATGCTATTGCCACACATGGCCCAAAACATGTAATGAGAGTAATAACAGCTACATGTGCAGTGACAGAGTGACAGCATAGATTATATGTTAAATCTAAGGGATAATGAAGAAGCCAGGGACCTATGTTAATTGTTATAAATCCGTGTCTTCAAGAACTACATCTCTTACTGTCCTCAGTTCCTCATTATGCTTCAAAAATATCTTTTTTTCTTTACTTCATAAATGGCAAATAATAATAAAGATAGTAGTCAGGTCATTATTTTGGAAATATTATGATGATTTATAGACTTTCTTTTTGACTCATGTTTAAATTGACCATTTTAGATCCCCAGAGAATCAGGACTCTGATGTAGCTCTGTGAAATATAGGAATTTCTCACACATTGAACTTATTTTTACAGATTGCTTTAGTTTTAGCAAACAAGAAAATATCTGAAGTCAGAAGTAATATATTTGTCTTACATACTGCTTACTGCTGAAAATAAAAAAAAAAAAGGATAGTTGCATATTTTCTACTGCCTTTGGCAAACTGTTGACAAATGCCCTTTGGGACTGTTTCTTATTTCAAATAATTGAATATGGTGAGCTAAGTAGGACTCAGTTAGTGAGTTATTAAAAATATTGTGGAGAACTGTGGAGGATCCATTAGCTGCAAGCTTTCTAATTTTATATATTGAGCAAAGTGGGAGATATGTTTAAAATGAAATGTGGAAGAAGGTAATGTATTACAGAGGAAAGTACAATGTATCTGAAATGGAAATATTCCAAATTTCACTTCTTTTGCTTACCAACTGGGACACCTTGCTAAATGGCACTTGACATCCTTGGAAGTCATTTTCCTCATCTGTAAACTGAGAGGGCTTGCATAGATGATGTCTGAGATTCCATCTAGCTCCAGCATTACAAGATTCAATAATTTCACGCAATTAGTATCATTTTTTGTCATTAAAACAGATGTTAATTAAGTTCTTTCTGTTCTGTTGATTTCAGTTGTTGATGGATTCTCCTGCTTATGTAATCCAGGCTATACTGGAGCAAGATGTGAACAAACCATTGACGACTGCATTGCACATGCTTGTGAAAACAATTCTACTTGCCAAGATCTACATCTCGTTAGTATACAATATTAATAATAATTGCTCTTTTCACCACAATTGCAAAGTTACGTTACATTAACCTGTTCTTAATAATAGTATAATATTCGGTACTATGTGTACTAGTTGCTTGTAATATTCACAGATATTAGGACCAGCAAAAATTACTTGAAGAAAGATGCCCTTTGGTGGCCTGGGAAAATTGGACTGTGAATAGATGAGGTTTGCAAGAAAAAATATATGGTCTTCAATTTTTTCTTACTCCCTTTAATAAGAAACGACAGGACAAAAAGATATTTCTCTGGGAATGTTCTGACCTGCTTATTGCTGTCTGGTTCTCTCAAAGGGTAATAACCTTCTTGTTAAGTCCCATTCTGAGTATTAGCAGTTAATTTTCCACTATTAACTGCAGGAAGAACTCAGTCTTGAGCATCTATTATTCAGTCACATCAATGGTTATGTGACAATTAATAAAAGGTTCAAGAGATAGTTTCTGCGTAATTTTATCATTTTATTAATAAGGTCAGCAGGTTATTAATAAAGAGATGGCCATTTGACCTTCTCTCATAGAACAAAGACAATCTTTGGAGGTAGACTCACAGTTTATATACCCTTCAAAAGAGGAGGTGGTCAATGAGGGTCTGAGAGTTACACTTGGACAAAGAAATTATCTCTGCTCAGACCATTGTGTTCTTCTTATGCTTGGGTGGAGACAGGTCTATTTGTTTAGCTATCCTATGCTTTTTCAAGGAGGTTAGCTAAGAGTGGGAGGAGAGTTGAATGAATGAAATGTTTAAGTGATTATTATATGCAAAGCACTGTACTAAACAACAGAGATGTAAATAGAATAAGAACACACTCAGATCCAACATTCTAATGGAGCAGACGATTGCAAGTCAAATAGAAAAGTCCTTGCCAACTGTACTGGCAAGGCAGATGATAATGTCTGTTTTCGTTGTGATTTCCACTGATAGCATCATGCCTCAAATGATACACCTGACAAATAATTTAGATGACAGGTAGCAGGAATGGTGTGGCCAAATGAGGTTTTTTTTTTTTCCTTTTTTAAGAAGGAGGATGGATGGGTATGTTTGTAGTCAATAGGTAGGAACCATTAGGTATCCAAGATGGCCTGCTAGCACAGGTTCTTAGATGTGTTTTTCTAAAAGGAAGGCTTTTGAGGGGTCAGCAATCTTCTTTAATTACATACCAACAGAGCAAATACAATCAGAGGAATAAAGACCAACAGACAGGGCTTCTAATTGTCTGACCAAAAGCAATGCATATATCACAGATCAACAGACAGGTCCAATTGTCTGACCATTACATACATACATAGTTACCAGAGAGGGAAACACCAGCATCTGGGTTTTCAAAGTCCAAGTGGGAGGGGGAGAATCCTTAATGGCTACCCAGATTCTCATCTGGCAGATGAACCTTCTTCCAAAGAGTAAACCCCAAAGCAAAACCTCACCTCAGAGTATAGATACACATTTTAGAGTTGGAGGACATGACCCTACAAAAAAAACATCCCCTAATCAATCTTCCCTTACTGGACTCCACCTGAGGCCTACTAATGGGTAGAGAAGATCTTTCATTAACATTACATTCAGTCCCAAGATCTTTCATGCTCATAACATAGGCAACTTTTATCTGAATAGGCATTAACATTTCTTAACTAAATGTGATATAATTCCCACAAAATAAACACATGATGAACTTTACATTTGCAGAATACATAACATAGTAACTCATTACTAGCATGGCCACAATAAAGGTATGTATGTAACATAACTGTGATGGGAGTTAAAAATCTTGCCTTCTGGTTCTGAAAAAAAAAATGTATATATATGTGCTTCTCTGTCTGGTAACAATGTGTATGTTGTCTATGGTCAGACAGTTCGAAGCCCTGTCTATTGGTCTTTCTGTTTGTAATTTCTGCTTGTAATTTTTGTTTGTATTTTCTCTGAAGTTCAGGGTGCTGACTTTTCCCCCTAAATGAAGTGAATGATAGATGTTCTTGATTAAAGTAAGATTGTTTACCCCTTTGAAGGTTACTTTCCTTAGAAAAGCAAATCTAAGAACCTGTGCAACAAGCCCTCCTGTGTATGCTGGGATGATTGCCATTACAAAAACGTATCATTCTTCGAGGGTTAATCTTTGGGAAGTGAGCAACCAGTTCCTGCTTCCTCAATCTAAAATGAAAAATGTCCAAATAAAGTCTTCTTGGGGTTGCGTCCTTCTCCCCACACTTTTGTTGCAGGGTTCCTCCTGGTACTCTCAGGTACAGGCTCTAATGATCCAAGTCCCAGTCTTAACACTGCTCCAACTGCCTCTTCCAAGTTCCAAGGGGCAGCTGGGCCACAAAGCCAAAAGAGTGGGGTCCTTGGGGGTCCATGGCACTTCTCCTCACCTACCATAGACAACTCCACCTCCTGGGTCCCAAACTATCCCGGGAAAATTCTGCAAAAAAGCACACAGCTCTCTTGCTTTGCCTCTCAATCTTTATCTTTTCCCAGGGCTGATTTCCAAGGGTTCCTCCTTGTCCCATAAGAATCAGCAGTTCCTGGATCCTACTTGAGTCCCCATGCAGACAGATCTCCACTTTTGGTCTCACCTCACCAAGGTCAGCACAGAGGCAGATCTGCACTTCTGCTGGGTCAGTCCTCAGGCAGGTCTCAACTCCCACTCCATGGCTGCATTCTAATCTCTCACCACTCCTGCCTGGGCTATATTTAAGGAAAATTTTAAAAAAGAATTAAGATAATAGTCTGTTGGAGAAGACAGTATAAGATGCGGTAAGGATGCATATAGAGGAAATTATCTCAGCAAGGGGAACAGTAATCTCTTCCTGATGTACAAGAGTATAGGAGAAATTAGTATGAGAAGTCTGCATGATGAGAGATGTAGAGGAGAGAAGACAGAGCTCTCTGTATATAGTTTTATTTTTTTTCAATGAAGTATGATACCAAGTTCTTAGCCATGAGGGTGGGGGAGGGATAAAAAAGATTCTTTTGTTTTTTTAAATCACTATGGTGGTATTATAGAGAATGAATGAAAGTGAAACCAGAACTGAAAAGGGTGGTCATTAGGAAGGAGCATGAAGTACTGAAAGATGGAAGAGTGAACAGAAAAAGGGTTAAGATAAAAGTAAGTTCGTTCATTTTTGGAACCCATTCTAGACAGAACAATGGAAAGTTTGAGTAGATCTGTAGCAGACCATTTAGGACTGAAGGCTGAAGGTCATAAGAGTAAGGGATTAGACGGTTGTTTGTAAAAAATTGATTTTGTACTTCAGCAACTGGGGGGGGGGGGGGGTTGAGAATCCCTGCAATTAAGAATGTGTAAAGGAGTAAGAGAATGCTATACCTTAAGGGCAAAGGCTAGGGAGAGTACAGTGACTGAGAAAAAGGTTCTTGAGGGGAAGTACATAATATCTGAGTGTTCCAGGAGCCCCACCTACCAGCTGACTGAAGCAGGTAAAGTTATGCAGTGAGGTGCGAGGAGGTACAATGGGGTGGGGGCGAATCAGGTCAAGAGTCAGAAGATGGTAGAACTAGGAAAGGCCCAGGATAGACCACTGGGACACTAGTGCAGTTTATTGAACAAAGAAGGCAAAGGATGTGCTCTGCATGTAAGATTAAAGCAAATCTCCATGGGAATAAGGTAAGATTTTACTTGCTAAAAATCACATTACCATAGCTAGCACAAAAAATTAGAGAGAAATACCATGACAATGTTTAGTGGAGGGACAGGGGATGAATCACAGAATATTTGGCTTCAAATTTTGCCTTATGTTCTTGATAAAATTTCTGGATTTCTCAGTGTCTGAGGCAATACCTTGAAAAGGTAAATTGCTAAAATCTGCATAGAGAGGTTTTTATTTTTCCTACAGAGTTCCCTACTCCAACAGTCACAGGCAGAGACCTCATGAAAAAATAAACAATCAAATACATCCTAAAATCTGGAAAATCAGAAATTCAGAATTGTAAGGTAATTTTGTCCAATCCCCAACATTTTCTTCAGATTAGAAGTAATTTTGCCTAACACCCATCATTTTAAGGATGATGAAAATGATGCCCTGGAGAGATTCCTAAGGTCACACAGTCATTAAGTGAGATTTGAACCCAGTCTTTTTGATTCCAAATTGAGTAGTCTGGAGACTGGGTTGGCAGTTCAGAACAAATCCTTTTAAAGGTACTCTTAGGATAGTCACTGCAACTATTGCTGACAGATAAATAGCTGAGCCCCCATTTGCAATCCAGTTTGCTAGCATATCCCATAATTTCTTTTGTTTTTATTGTAAATAGAAACCTTTTCACTGCTATGTCTAAAACTGAGTCGATATCATATAAATTATGACTCATTTCTTAAAGGAATACCTCTTGGCAACATGGAACCAGTCTAAGATGACAGAAGTCATCTTAAAGAATGTTGTTAGCCCTACCGGCATGTTCACTTATGTCTAGAACAAGATATTCCACGTACACAAATAATATTTCAATGTCATTTATAATCTTATATTTTAATTTTGTTTCTGTCTCAAGGGTCATATTTTTCCTTTGCTATGTTCATTCATCTGTGTTTATTCTACGCTTTAGTACATATCCATTTGTCATCTCCTTTGTCACAAAGTTATGCCATTCTGCTTTAAACGAACTGTGACACCTTTGGCAACTCACTATGATCCCCACAGGCTCATCATTTCTCAGAAAGTCTGACAACAAAAGTATCTACTCAATATGGATTCACTGACTAACTTTAGAAAATAAATGACACTGCACAGATTTAAGATTCGGCTTATACATTGTTCTTAATTGATTTTATGTTTGCAAAACACAAATGCCTTATTTCATACTTCGGGAGAAGAAAAAAATTAGAACTGTTTTATAAAAAGACTTTATTTTAATGACAGAGCCACTAGCATAATTTATTTTGGAAAAGAAAAACCTGAAACTATATTCTCTTTTTCTGCTTTTAGATAGAGCAAGGCACAATAGAATATTTAGAAACTTTCAGAGTAGTCTGGTTAACTATTGTTTAGCTCTGTTAATCAGGGGCAAGTATAAGGATTATAAAAATAATGGAAATACATAAATAATCCATGTAATTTACCTTTTTTATTATATTCATATGTAATTATATTCATATGTGTAATATAATTCATATTATAATTCATATGGTCCCAGTGACATCATCTATTTTCTTATGACTAGTCTATATATGTAGAGAAGCTCATCACCAGTTGGCTCACCACTTTGAACATGGCAGCCAATGATGAGGAAAAATATGATAGGGTTCTAAGTTCTGTGTGGTGCCCTTCTGCTTATGCATAGATAAATCACAGGTAAGTTACATGGTGTAAAGTGCCAAAAATCTCAGAGATTTTAGACCATCTACAAATATTAATTTTATAGTTCATACTCTAAATGTAAGGTGTTTATAAGATGTAAGATCTTTGTGCTTTGACCAAGTCATTATACTGGAGAGAACCAGATTCATCTTGGTATTCTAACTATAAATGTAACCAGATAATAAGAGGAATTCATAGCTAAGTATATTTGTAGCTCATGCTTTCTCTGTAGAGAGACAAATAAATGGACTGATTTGGTTTTATCAGGTAAGTAAAAACAACAAAGAATATTTTTATAGGGAATACTCAGTCACCTTATATCATTGTGGATATTCTTGTCTCCCTTCTGGATTTCTCCCTCCACCTCTCAGAAAAAATTCTTATTTAAAGTCTGACCATATGGTTCTATACTCCTGATTAATGAGAGTTCACCTTGTCTAGGTGCCCTTACAGCAACCATAAGGTCTCTAGGTTTATTCCTGCTGTAACATCATGCTCAAAGAACTTTCCACCCACTACTATTTTCCACCTTTTAACTCAGCTTCTTTCCTCCCACCCTCAGCATGGGGAGGCCTTACTTTAAAGAACACAAAGCTGTTCCTGAGACCTAATTGAACTATATGGTTGGCTTCCCTCATGTATCTTCATCATCATCTAATAGAATAAAAAGTCCTAGCCGTATGCACTGTAGGCTTCTAGGACGAGGTGCATTTATGAAGTCCACAAGAGTCACTTTTTGCTGCCCTATTGACTAGATACTTTTCCATGTGGAAATGAAGACCAAGTGCAGGAAAACTAAGTTCCACTGTATCCTTATTGAATATCTTTACTGTATTTAGACAAAATAAAGCTCTTTGTGTTGAGTACCCAGTGATTTGCAAGCGCCTCATTATTTCCTAACATCCAATCTGAGCTAAAAGAGTGTTGAGATTAGAGCCGCCCTCCTGACCCACCCCTTTCTCTAAGAACAACAATACTATTGACACTACCATTCCAGAGGAACAGGTTTCAATTTCTCTGTGATTCCACTCAGCATCCCAATGAATTTCTAAATATTGTGAGACCCTTTTCTCAACTCCCTTTCATCTCAAATTAAAATTCAGTCTCCTTAAGAAGAAGGCTGTTTTTCTTTTTGTATTGGTATTTCCAGCATTTAACATGGTGCTTAATATGCTTTTGTATTCATTCATCCATTCTTTTCTGTGATGATAATTGTAGTTTATGTACCAATATCTGGTGCAGAGAAAAATGAAGTAGAGAAATTCTATACAGAATTTGAAAAGATCTTTTAAATTAAATCAAAAGTTGGGGATCGGAGAGAAAAGTAAAAATGGTTCAAAAATATAGTTCAGGATCAAGAAAGGAAACCTTCCAGAGGCTTAATAGACTACATAGTTGCCTCATACTTGTACATTATGTATATTTTCAAAAAGAGATTTGGGAATTGCATGACATAGGGATTACTGAATATTATCCCAATAAAATAAAGTATTGTAGATTATAGCAAATGGCTAGTAACCAATATGGCAGTCATCTCTGCATTAGCTGCCTGTAAACACACAAATCATTGACTTGTTGCAGAAAAGCTGAAAAATACTACAAAATTAAAATAATAAAAATGAAATCATGTTTATAGTAAACAAAAGAGATAATTTCAACTTTTTTTGCTTTTTTAAAAATGCTATGTGATATTGCCAAATTGTAACCTAATCCCATTCACCAAAAGAATCATGTCATCAGAATTCCCAAACTCACCTTTGTACATAAACCTGGTGTTTTCTATCTTGGTATAAGTACTCTCATAGAAAATTCAAAAAAATTCAGTATGATTCTAAGGAAATGGGTGAACTTTTGTCCTTCAGTTTCATCTCTTTCTGGTGGCTGTATTTTCCACTAGTCTGAGGTTTCTAAGTGTAGATTCATTATTTATTTATTCAATTCTTTATTAGTAATCAGAATACCTTTGAGCTCCTACTTACTGGAAAATTGTCTCTTCCATGTTTTTGCTACATTTTATTGTGAATAATATTCTGACAGCCACACAAACATATAATTTACAGCACGTATTTGTAACAGTAAAGACTATTGCTGGACCCAAAGGGATGGGACCCACTTTGCTTACTCTAAGAAGCTTGTTGCTGCTCTGGACACACAAAAGCTTTCTGAAGCTTATTCATTCCTGAAGAAGCCTGATTTCTTAGGAGTGGAGTTAGATTCTCATTTCTCATCTTCTTTATCTCATTAAACTCTGACCGTGGTGTCTCAGAGGAAAATGTGATTACTGCTGAAATTTGAACTCTGCTACCTCTCCCCAAAAAGATGACAGGGATTTAAAAGGGACTCAATGTAAAATGCAAATCAAGTACAGGACAAGTAATTTATTTCCTGCACATGAAAGAGATGTTAAAAACAGAAAACTCACAAGTACATATTTGACAGAAATAAACAACTGACATTACTATTTAATGTTATACTCTACAATGGAATTGATGTCTAAAACATCTAAACATGAAGCAATTTGTATGATTGATGTCTAAGGATTTTACATTTCACCTGGAATATAAGCAATGTCTTCTTCACAGTTCATGTCTTTTGGCAAGTCATACTAGGGGTTGTGCTCCTTTTCCTGAGAGTTATATCCTTTCTGATGAAGGAAATTCTCCTACTGTCACTTAGCTCAACCTGATTGATCCATGGTCTCTGAACCTCTTAAGTTCACAAGATCAACAGTGAGCCTGGGTATATTCACCTCAGTATTTGATCACATCTCAGAAAAGGTAGCATAAAGCAGAAGAGGTAGCTGAAAGCACAGACCAGAAAAAGCTCCTCTAGTTCATTTCTCCCACTCTAGCTGTCACATAGGAGCAGACACCAGGTAGTCAGAGTAGGCAAGGTCCTGTTGTCACCCATCGTTAATGAATTCTTAGAGATATAGGATGCCACATGGAAGGTTTCAGGAAAATAGAAGGAGTAAATTCACACTCTTTTAATAACCCACTGATAGTAACTTCTCTCACAGTGACCAGTAAGGGGTCATCTTGTCATCTCAAAGAATCTTCCCTTCACTAAGTAACACATGACTAGAAGCCATAGACATCATCAAACTATACCCCCGCAGTTCTAAGGTAAATAAATGTAATTAACTAAGAGCAGGAAGAGAAATGTATATTCTCTGAATAACTCCATTACGTATTGGTTTTACTCTTTACACAGAATGAAGAAAAACAATAGAACTACATAACTGCACATATATCATGTGGATGCTTGCCTACAAATTTTCTTAGATCTCGGTCACCCTCATAAGCATAGAGATATGCTACAAATCCAGTAGTTTTATAGGACAGTCTGTAAAATCTACCCTGGCCATTTTCATAATGATAGATGTCCCCAGTATAAGGATCAACAAAATACCCCCTCTGCAGGCATTAGAAAACCTTTCCAATGTAATATTACAACTTTGAACTCAGATAGGATTCTTCCACATCTGTAATCAGGGCTCTCTGGGTGTTACATTGATTTTAATGGCCCCTGAGGTTGTTGCATATCCATTAAATTTTGTGTTTTGGCAATGACCTCAAACAGTTTCTTCTCTCTGAACTGTCTCAGCACTTTGGGACCAGGGGAATTTTGTAATCAAGGACAAATCATGGTGTATATAACCTCTTCTTAGCTGCCATTCTGTTCTCTTGTATCTGACATGGCAACTCCCATGACATGTCTCTCTTGGTTTCCACTGTTGTATTCTTTTTGAAGGGTCTAAACTTCACAGGCACAATTAGCTTCAGGGTTTTCATAAACAGGGAAGTCAATCAAAGACCTGGAGTGCCTGATGCATATTTAAATTAGTTATGGAAGCTGAAAATGGTAAAAATAAGAAGGAACAATTATCAATATGGATTAATCTCTTCAATGGAAGCTTTAACTATATAAAACAAATACCCCCGAAAACATTGGACAAAATACCCTAGAAATGGCTTTACCAAACAGATCTTGCCAAGGAGTTATATGGAAGTTGATACAAGATTCATTATCTCAACTATAAAATCTTACAGAACAGGAAGATTATGAAGATGCTGAAGAGAAAGTAACATTGTTCAGGAAAAATAACAACAAATTTGGGTCTTATCATATTTACTCTCTGTTCTAGACATACACTCTTCTCCTGCCTTGTACCTCTTGCCAATAATCTGTGCAAGAATCTTTAATTTCCCATGTAATGTTACTAAGGAGAGGATTCATGCCTGTGACCTTAGACTTGGAAAACCAATCAGATATACTGGAATAAGATCCACCCTCCCTTTAAGACATTGGATATCTGAATTAGATCAGTATCTCTTAGTTACTATGAAACGTGGAGTGTTCCAAGATTTCTACCCATCAGACTGGGGAGGTATATAATCATATGTCGAGTATAAGGAGTAACATGTCACAGAGCCATTGTGGACTTTCTCCTCTTCTTCCTTACATAAAGACCATTGTATTCCATAGTCTGGCAACATAGCTTGGTTACATACTTTCCCTGTTGCTTCCTCCATCTCATTGTAAAGGTATTGTTAGCTGCTTTAAGGTGGAGGTTGGATTAAAGATGGGTTTTGCCCTAACTTTTAGTTGTCGATTGCTTTTTAAATTGTGTAATGGATGCAGTCATGATGTTCTTCCCTTGTTGCCCCTGCCTGTTCACTCCATACATTTATCTTTTGGTTACTGTAATTAATCTTCATAGCCTTCCCTTTAAACATGCCAAATAAAAGGTCCTATTGCTTTACTCATCTAATCTTACTGAAAATCTTTGCTTAAATCATTACATGGACCACTATAGGGAGAAAGACAAATTTTATAAGAAGTCTGATATAAGGCACTAGATCAGATCATTTTGGAAAAAAGACTGCACATAGATGGAGAATCACAAAGATTTTCCAACTTTTGCAGCACATTTATGCATTGAGAGTGGAGAGTACTTTATGTATTCTGTAGAAACACAGTTCCTGTTATGTGGTAGGAAGAACTAATAAATGCACTAAAGAAAACAAAGATAGAAGTTATAATTGAACAAGATCAAATATGCATAGTCAGAAAAGGTTGATGTTGGACACACAATTTTAAACAAATTGAGGAACTGATTCTGAAGATAAGTGAAAGAAGTGAATGATATCAAATGTATATCTACCTATACATATCTGTGTACCTATCTACAGAGTGGGAGTTTTATTTTCTTTGTAGAAAGGGATTGATTTCTATATTTTGAACACTGAAAAGCTGGAATTCTTAAATAGGAATATTATTCTTTTAAATTTGGAGTCAAACTGAGAGATATGAAGGAACAACAAATTGCTAAAGACTGTATATTATACCCGTGAAGGTTCTATTACTTTTCACATGCAATTTGAACTTCTACGAACCTAGGAATGATTCATTTCTGCCCCCCATGAGAATGTCTATATATTGCAAATGCAATGAAATTCTTAGCATTACCACTGTCTTATTTATAAGTTGCAAAGCTATGTGGTACACTGGATTGAGTGCCAGACCTAGAATCAAGAAGAGTCATCTTCCTGAGTTCAAATCTGTCCTCAGACATTTATCAACAATGTGATTGATTCTGGGCAAGTTCCTTAGCCCTGTTTACCTCAGTTACTTCATCTTTATTGATGAGCTGGAGAAGAAAATGACAAAGCGCTCTAGTATCTTTGCCAAGAAAATTTCTAATAAGGTCTGGAAGAGTTAGACATAGCTAAATATGACTGAACAACAACACTTATAAGTTACTTAGAAATACAATTGTTCTAGTATAAAAATATCCTAGTTGCCTTTTGAGCATGTCAGTTACATTTGTAATAAATGATATTTACACAATGATTTAAAATCTTCAAAGTAATTTAAATACATCTCACTTGAAACTCATATGAGCACTACAACGTAGATACCACAAATAGCAATATGCATATTTTTCAGGTGAGGAAACTAAGACTACTCAAGATTAAATGACTTCTATCTGATTAGAGGTAATTTTTGAACCAGATCTTCCTGACTTTAAGCTAAGCCCAGAATCACAGAATTTCAGAGCTGGAAATTCAAGGTTGGATCTTAGAGGTCATCTTGCCCAAATCATACCTATATATGAAACCCCAAAACATTGCAATATGTGGCTATTCTTTGCTTGAAGACCTCCAGTGGAAGAAACCCACTGTCACCTAAGAAAGCCTATTCCATTTCTTAAAGCTTTAACACCTTATTTATTCATCTAGATTCACTTCCTGAATTGTCTGTACAATACTGGAAGGAAGATTTGCACCTTATATGGTCTTATATAGTGCCTTATATATTATCCAGTATCTTCTTATTGTTAAATAGATTTTGAGTGCTGTATATTTTAATGATATCAGTGGTGCATAAAGCCAGGTAGTTGTATTTCCTAAATGTTACTATCAAGACATGATCTTATGGCTGCCTTCCTAATCTGATTTTATAAGCTCTCTACCCAGATTTGGTATTATTCTGGCAAACAGTTGCAGATTCCAGTCTCTATCATCTAACTAGAAGACTCCCTATGTTCAGAGTAACATATTTATATACCTTCCCTCCCCAACCCTCAGCAATCTGTGCCATGGTCAATTGTCTGTGGCCTGAATCCATGATCCTGTTACAGGGGCAAAGGGAAAGCACTCTACATGTCTACCCTCATTCTGTTATTCCTGCCCGGCTCACTTGACTATTCAATTTTCAATCTTTGGGTAGAAAAATCTCCTATTGTGGTGTTTCCTTCCATTTCCTGCTCATTATTTGTTGTGTTGTCTTTCTAAATCTTAGTTGAAGTAGTGATGAGGGAAAACGGGATTGTGCTTTTACTTCCTATTCTACTTTCTTTGCTGGTTTACAGTTCTAATGATGATAAAATTTTCTTACATTGAACCTAAGGTGGCCTCTTTGCAACCTATACTAATTTCTCCCAATTCTACATCCAAACAAAACAAAGTTCAGGACCTCATCACCTCCTGCCTAAATTATCAGCAGTGTCCTAACTGATTTTCCTCAATTGCCTTGCCATTCAAGCCCATACTTTATTCTACTGAAAAAACAAAAGAAACACAGACCTGACTGTGTGACTCTCCAACTCCGTTGGTTTCCTGCTGCCTCCAAGATAACATATAAACATCTCTGTTTAATTTGTAAAGCCTTTCAAAATCTACCCGCAATCTATCTTTCATTGAACATTACCCATCTTTTCACACTGTGATCCAGCCAAAATTGCCTTCTCTCTGTTCTTCCTCACACACATATTCACATCACTTTTCTCTCTATTTTTGCACTGGTCTTGCCTAATACTTCATTTCTGCCTGATAGAATCCCTCTCTTCTTTTAAGATGTAATTTAGATACAGTCTTCCTCATGAACCATTTCTTGATATCTCCAAGTTCTACTATTTTTCTTCTCAAAAAATTTCTAGGATTAATTATATATTTCTGCTGTGTGTATGTATGTATGTATATATATGCATGCATGTGTATACATATATATGTATACACATACATACACACATATGTGTGAGAGACAGAGAGAATTCATCTATCTAAATGCCTATTGGAATATGTTAATTCCAAGTAGCTATTCTTTCGCTCTTTGCAAGTTTCATTGTTTGCACTTGTTTGTCTTGCACCTAATGCGTGCCTAGATTATAGTATGTGCTCAATGAATACTTGTTAATTGATTGATTCAAGTCTGATACCCTTTATGATAGGTTTTCAAATTCTTCAAGATAGCTGTCACCCTCCCTTTACCTTAATTCCTTCATACTCTTCCTTCCTTTCCCAATCTTTTCTCTTTAATGACAAATAAGCATTCTCTTCAATTGGTCCTCATAAGTCCCTTCACCAACAAAGTTTTCTTCTTGACACTACATGTTATCGATGGCCATCTTAAACTGTAGCATCCAGAATTGAGGGCAATACTCCAAATATAGTCTAAACCAGGAGTGGGATATCTGCAGCCTCATTCACACATGTGGCCCTCAAGGTCCTCAAGTGCAGCTCTTTGACTGAATCCAAACTTCAAAAAACAAATCCCCTTAATAAAAGGATTTCTTCTGTTCAACTTGGACTTAGTCAAAAGGCCACAACGAAGGACCTATGAGGCCACATATAGCCTCCAGGCTGTGAGTTTCCCTCCCTAGCTAAATAGTACTATACATCAGCAGAGTTAAAAACTCTTTCTTTTCCCACTTCCTTTTTGTTTGTTTCTTTATTTACAAACCCAAAGGAGGACAGTTAGTATGAAGGAGAGAGGAGACATAGTTAAAGAAGACAAGTTGTTCACCGCATTTTAATTGTTTTGTTTTTGAGTTTTTCTTTTTATACTTTTGCAGAGAGCTTTAGTAAATAAGAAATACTTAATGAATACAAATAGAAAACTATAAACTGATATGACTGTTATATTTAGAAAATACCTCTTTCTCTCCTGATCATGGCATAGATATGGTTCTGAATTAAATTAATCAGACTCATAAAATTTTATGGTACCTATACCTTCATAATCATGAGTCTCATAATGCTGAACTCAGAATAGTCACAGAAATAATAACTTCCATTCTTTATGTTCTTTAAGCTCATAACATGCATGTTTTTTTCCCACTTACAACAACCCTATGAGGGAGTATCTGGTATAAAAATTATTATCCTTATTTTACAGGTGAAGAAATGGAGGCTGAATATGGAGAAATAATTTAGTCACATAGCTACCAAGGGACATAGCTAAGATTAAATTCTACTGAATCCCAGTTCAGTATTCTTTTTACCATTCTGCCTCTTTAAAATAGTTATTGGTCTTATTTTCTACTGATTTATCAAAATGCTTGTAATTATTTCACTGACATGTCTTGATTTCTATCACCTCTTTCTTCATATTTATCCTTTATTTACACTTTATAGATGTAAAAATGTGTTTGTTAATTCAGATGAGAGTGGAAGCAGAAAAATCATAAGAAAGAAAGAATAATCACTGAGATGATTTGTAAACATATATTAGAATATTAAGAGATGTTTCAGTGCTTTTACTAAGACAAGAAGTTCCTTTCTGTTTCCTCAATTAATAGAGCTATGTCTGACTAGCATAAACATAGTGTATGTTTAAGATTAGAAAGTGATGAAGGTCCTATAATGAGATAGGCTCCAGGAACTCAATCTCATCAATAATTCTATTATGTTTTGTGGGTTCCACATTTATCTTAAGAAATTCATATTATAGGGAAATAGTGAAAAAAATGCAAAGGAAGGTAGTCTAGATATACCAGAACTAAAGCTATATTATAAAGTGGTAATAATCAAAACTAATTGGTACTGGATAAGAAATGGAGTGATGTAGGAGTGGAATAGGTTAGGTACATAAGACATAATAAAATATCTATACTAATCTACTGTTTGATAAACCCAAAGACTCCATTTCTGGGGTAAGAATGCATTATTTGACAAAAACTAATGGGAAAATGGGAAAATAGTATGACAAAAAGTAGCCATAGACAAACATTTCACACCTTATACCAAGATGAGGTCAAAATGGGTATGTAATTTAGAAATAACAGATGATATCTTAAGCAAATTAGGAGAGCAAGGAATAGTTTATCTGTCAGATCTATGGAGAAGGGAAGAATGTGTGACCAAACATCAGATAGAGAACATTATGAAATTTAAAATGGATAATTTTGATTACATGAAATTAAAATGTTTATGCAAAAAGTAAATGCAACCAAGATCCCAAGGGAAGGAGAAAACTAGGAAATAATTTTTACCGCCAATGTCTCTGATAAAGGCCTCATTTCTAAAATATATATAGAATTGAATAAAATTTATAAGAATATAAATCATTCTCCAATTGATAAATGGTCAATAGATAATAACAGGCAATTGTCAAATGAAGAAATGTAAGCCATTTATAGTCATATGAAAAATATTCTTAGTCACTATAGATTACTAGAATCGCTATAGATTACTTAATGACTATAGATTAGAGAAATGCACCTATGGAACTATGCTCAAAGTGCTGTAAAACTGTACATCCCCTTTGACCCACCAATACCTCTACCAGGTCTGTCTCCCAAGGAAATCAAAAATAGAGGAAAGTACCCAAATGTACAAAAATATTTGTAACAGCTCCTTTTGTGGAGGCAAACAATTGGAAATCCAGGGATGCCCTTCCATAGGGGAATGGTTGGGCAAATTTTGGTATATGAATGTAATGGAATACTATTGTGCTATAAGAAAGGATGAGTAGGTGGATTTCAAAAAAACCTGGAAAGATTTTCACGAACTAATGCTGAGTGAAGTGAGCAGAACCAGGAGAACATTGTACATAGTAACAGCAACATTGCAAGATGATCAACTATAATAGACTTAGGTCTTCCCAGCAATGCAATGATCTAAGACACTTCCAAAAGACTCATGGTGGAAATTGCTATTCATGTCCAGAGAAAGAATTATGAAGTCTGATCGAAGCATACTTCTTTCACATGACTAATGTGGAAATATGATTAAAATGATTTCACATATATAACCTATATCATATTGATTGCTGTCTTGGGGAGGGGTGAGGAAAGTGAGAGAGAAAAATTTGGAACTCAAAATCTTACAAAGATGAATGTTGAAAACTATCTTTACATGTAACTAGAAAAAACACTCAAGCAAAAACAAGCAAAAGTTCATATTATAGAATTGTTATTTCATCAATATGAAGTCACTCTGAGTAGGGAAACTCATCACACTAATACAAATCAGCAGAGTTATTTGTGGTTTCTAAAGACAGTATATGTGAGAGGTAGTACCTGAACCCAAGTTTCTCTGATTCCAAGACAATTCCCATGCACTATAATGCACGGTTTCCTTACGATGTTGAGTCTAAAATTATTAATTGAAAATTTTCTTCTTTCCTTCAAAAAAAAAAATCTTGTTTAAGAAAAGGGATTGGATCTATGATTTCAATGATAAAGGAAACTCTTGGGTGAGAATATTTTCCACACAAATGCAAGCTGAAACCTTTCTTAGGAAGCTACAAAGTTAAATAAAGTACCCAAGGTCACACAGAAAGTGTGGCAACTCTATACCCAGATCTTCCAGCTTCCAAGGCCAGCTCCTTTTCCTCTCCCTATTCTGTTTCTAATATCTAGTTTTCTTTGGTTATGTTGTTCTACAGTGAGGGAGATCATTGTAAGATTTAGTGCCTTTCCCTTCCTTCTACTTTGGTATTTGAACCCTTCAGAGCAGGATAAAGCTTATGGATAAAGCTCCAGCACTGCCACCACCAACAATACTGAATATCCAATACCCACTGAAGGGGTAAGTAAGCCAGCCTAGCTGAATTAGTAAGGATGCTGAGAGAGACAGGTGGCATCATGTGCTAAGGGAGTCAAATCACTGCCACCATGTTGACAAGCATTTTTCTGCAGACCCCAGGGGGGAAAAAAAACAGTCCTAAGACCAAGAACCCTAGAAATAGCAAATTCTTGTCCCGTTCCTCCCTGCCCTCAATTATCAAGAGGGAAATACTTGTGGAGATGTGGCTGCCATTTTAGTCAGCAACACCTTCAGATAACAGTTGCCACTAAAGAACAGGTAAGCATAGGAGTCCGGAAAGAAGAATGGCTCACCTCCAGACTAGCACCTTGGTGATTATACAGGAAAGCAACTCTTGTGGAGATGCAATCATTCAACTACCTCTGCAGATGTTGTAGCTCCCACCTTCTTAGAACCCATTGCTGCTACGGATCTAGAAAAGAAAAATAACAATCCCAAAGTTCTTGGCACTGTAAAATGGTAAGAATATACCAGAAAATAATCTTGCTTTTTTTTTAATTGGACAATGAAAATGAAATTAAAGAAGATACATTATCATTTCCTTTGCTATCCCACTGTAAGGATCATTGAGACTTTCCATTCAATTTGCAGCTGAACTCTCCTATATGAATTGTCTCTTATTTGAAGGTGTGCTCTTTGAGGTCTGGGACTGTCTGGTTTCTCTATTTTTATCGTCAGCAAGTAGCTTAATAATTATTTCATTCATTCAATTCCTCAACTACAACTCCCAATGTGCATCTATTACTGGAAATAGGGTGTTACGTAAGATCAAGGATTATAAGATAGATAAATATGGCTATACCAATCATGGGAAACAGTGTTGGATCGAAACAAGTAGACTAGTACTTGGAAATCTGGACTTCCAACCTGTTTGCCACACTTATCTATGGTAAGCCATTTATCTCTCCAAATGGTATTTAACCATACTTTCCTTATCCTGTTCTAAGAAGGGTTAAAAAAAGATATTCTAACTCATTTGTCCTGGGATCTCACAACTCACAATTTGGCAGTTCAAACAGAAAATTTAAAGATCCTTTGAAAAGTTGAAAGACTTCAAATGGCATTCCCTTTAAGAGCAGAATTCTTTGCCGTTTTCCCTTGTAAGCAGCATTCTCTTTTTGGTTCCTCCATCTGTTCCAGTCCTTTAGACTCTGATTCAAAGAGAATAAAATAAAATTTTACTTGAAAAATGTTTGTGAATTAGATTGCAATACATTAGTTCCTTTTCTATCTTGATGTTTCTCAGTGGGATGTGTCATGCCAGTCCAGATTCCCAGGCTCTTGAGAGTTGGCAAACCACAAAGTCATCTTTCTTTATAAAAGGATTTCTTCCTTAGTTGTTGATACTTAAACATTTTGAAATTGGGAAAAAAAACTTAGTTGTCAGCAAGTTAAGGATAGCTACACTTATAAAATTTTATTTTCTCTGTTCATGATCCATCAACTTCTTTGCTAATTCTGGTTTTCATCTGGATTCCAGTTAAATGAAGTAGCCAAGTAGTAGAGTTCCTGATAAATGAGATGTCCAGTAAATTCTGGAGCTCTGGGAAAGTGTACTGAATTGATAGAATCTCTCTTCTGTGTGTTCAAATCACAGATGGAAAAAAAATTGGTTCTACAAAGCTATGTAGGAGTTCATATCAACTAAATTAAAGTTGACTTTGGATTTGGAAGATCTTTATCCTATGCACTCTTATTCACAAAATGTCCAGTACTGCATTTATTACCTACTCTAAATCATACTCAAATGAATTGTGTATTCTCTCCATCAGCATAGATTGCAAGTTATTCACACTC
The DNA here is from genome assembly GCF_028372415.1 of Notamacropus eugenii. Classification (NCBI taxonomy): domain Eukaryota; kingdom Metazoa; phylum Chordata; class Mammalia; order Diprotodontia; family Macropodidae; genus Notamacropus; species Notamacropus eugenii. The sequence goes on along the minus strand of NC_092873.1, from coordinate 131,167,418 downwards.
TCTTATCCTTTGTAATTATTGTCCATATTTTCTCAAAGCTCCTCCACAGAAGGTCTAACCACTTAATTGAAGGCTATTACAGTTGAATCAATATATCACATGTGTAATATAAATCACTAAATAAATGCTAAGTTAAAGTAAGCTCTCTAGAGTAGAATTGAAGATTTATCATGTTTACCTATAATATAAATCCACGTGAAATATTTTGGTCTGTGAAGCAGTCTATAATGAATTTATGTTTGGAACAGTTGATTGAATTTAAAGGGTAGTCTTTAAATATCGGGTTCAGAGTATATATTTTATCACAGAGCTCTCAGGGAATCCCTGAATTTTTTAATATACCAGAGGAATGATTTCATTAAAAATATTTATATGGTCCTTCCAAAAGATGAAGAACAGAAGCTGCTTTTTTCAAAATTAAACTTTTTAGTAGGTAAAGCTCAAATTTGCTCCTCGAAATGTATATGATTGCAATATGATTGAGTCCCTATTTGCTGTTGTGACCTTTCACCTTAAAGAAAATAAGCTTTCACATTAACCTTAGTCTTTAGTATTTTTCCCTTCTTTAGTTCAGTCCTCTTATTGAAATTCTGTACTACTTTTTCCTTCTGAGTCATTTATGTACTTTGCTAGCTATGCATTGAACATAAAATGTTATGGCAGTTATTTTTTTTTTTCAGATACACAGTACGGTTATTTTACCACAAGCCTGTGCTTTTAGGAAGTTTTAATAGGAAAGAACTTCACAATTTCTGGAAATACTACTACACACAGTGAGTGTTTTTTTCCATGCCAAAGTAGGATTAGCAAAGGCAACATAAACTGTGCATAAGATTTGAAGCGCTGTTCAGTGAGGGCAAAAGAGAAGAAACCTGGAGTCAATCTAAGTCAAAATTAATGATAATTAAAGTTAAAGGCACCCTTTCGTGATTAGGCTGCAGTCCTTCAATGTTGCTTCAAATGATTTTTTTTTTCCTTAGGGTTGCTATATGTTTTTGCTTCAGTATTTCTAATGATCTATTATTTCGTTCATTTGGTAAATCTACCACCAATATACCTGATGATTCCACTCATACAGTTTTCTTGATTCCCTGGGCAAAAAATTTTTTGTTATCTGGTATAAAAGTCACAAAGTCTACCTATCCAGAGTAAATTCCCAGGTACAAAAATTATTCATTATATAGTGTCACTGTCATAAAGTCTACCTGTCCAAATTCCAGTCATGGTCATATCCCTCCAAGTTCCTCTCATATTTATTGTGATAATTTTACCAAAAAAGAGTTATATTCAGTTTAATTCTTATTAATACATTTTGCATTTGTGTATAGACATTTGACATCATGGGTTTCCTTGATGGTTCTTTTTATGGTATTATATTTTGTGAATTTTGGGACACCCTGTTATTCTTCCTATGCCATCTTTGTACAGTTTGTACTCTCAGTCATTTTGTATTCATCAGATAGGGACAGCTAGGTGGTGCAGTAGATAGAGCACCAGTGCAGGAGTCAGGAGGACCTTAGTTCAAATCTCACCTCAGACACTTGATACTCACTAGCTGTGTGACCTTGAGCAAGTCATTTAACCCCAATTGCCTCATCCTGGGTCACATCCAGTTATTCTGATGAATCTCTGGTCACTGGAATCAGATGGTTCTGGAGGAGAAGTGAGTCTGATGACCTGCACTGCCCTACCTCCCTCAAAACAAAGTCAAGTTCAAGTCATGTTGTCATTTTTCAGATGGCATGGTCTTCCTTAGCAACAAAAGATGAACACACATTCAGCAGATGTTAATGGTATTTTTCTCTTTTTCCCTCAATTTTCATTTTGAAATCCTGCGGATCACATCATCAATTCACCAGCCAAATACAATTCTAATTAGATTGTAATTATTTGTAATCCATTTCTGGTTAAACAAACAACTCTATTATGTTTCTGTTTTATTTTCCCTTATTAGTTTTTTTCCAATTACATGTAAATTTTTTTTTAAAAAATTCAGTTTCCTAAAATTTTGAGTTCTAAGTTTTTCTCCCTCCTAACTTTCCCTCCTCCGTCCCCAAGATGGCAAGCATTCTGATAGAAGCTATACATATATAATTATGTTAAACATGTTTCCACATTAGTCGTGTTGTAAAAGAAGAATCATGACAAAAGGGAAAAACCCCAAGAAAGATAAAAAAACAAAAGTGAAAATTGTTTCTATCTACATTCAGACTCCATAGTTCTTTCTGTGGTTGTGGTTAGCATTTTCCATCATGACTCTTGAAACTGCCTTGGATAATTGTGTTTCTGGAAGGAGCTGTCTATCATAGTTAATCATCACAAAATGTTGCCACTGATGTATGCAATATTCTGTTCACTTCACTCAGCATTTGTTTTTTTTCTTGTTTTTTTCTAAAATCTTCCTGGTCATCATTTCTTATAGTACAATAATATTCATTTATATTCGTATACCACAACTTATTCAGCCATTCTCCAATTCATGGGCATTCCCCAAATTTTTAATTCTTTGCTACCAAAACAAAAGAGCTGCTATAGCTATTTTTGTACAATGCATCTTTTTCCTTTTTTTATGATCTCTTTGCAATATAGACTTAGTAGTGGCATTGGTGGATCAAATGATAGGCACAATTTTATAGCCCTTTGGGGACCATTCCAAATTGCTTTCCAGAACGATTGGATCAGTTCACAACTCCACCAACAATGCATTCGTTTTCCAATTTTCCTATATCTTCTCCAACATTTATAATTTTTCTCTTTTGTCATGTTAGTCAATCTGACAGGTGTAATGTGCTACCTCAGAGATCTTGTAATTTGTATTCTCTAATTGATAGTGATTTCCAGCATTTTTTCATATGAGTATAGATGGCTATAATTTCCTTTTCTGAAAACTGCCTCTTCATATCCCTTGACCATTTGTCAGTTGGGGAATGACTTGTATTCTCATAAATTTGACTCATTTGTCCATATCTTTGAGAAATGAGACCTTTATCAAAATCATTAGTTATAAAAATTGTTTCCCAGTTTACTGTCTTTTTTCTAATCTTGGTTGCATTGGTTTTGTTTATGTAAAAACTTTTTTTTAATTTAATGTAATTAAAATTATCTCTTTTGGCTTTCATAATGTTCTCTATCTCTCGTTGGTCATAATTTCTTCCCTCTTCCATAGATCTGACAGGTAAACTATTCCTTGCTCTCCTAATTTGATTTTGATGTCATCTCTTATGTCTACATCATGTACCTATTTCAACATTGTCATGGTACAGGGTGTGTCTCTACCTAGCTTTTGCCATACTAATTTCCAGTTTTCTCAACAGTTTTTGTCAAATAGTGTGTTCTTATCCCAGAAAATGGAGTCTTAGGGTTTATCAAATAGTAAATTACTACAGTCATTAACTGCTGTATCTTGTGTACCTAACTTATTCCTCTGATCTACCCCTCTATTTCTTAGCCAGTATCAAATAGTTTTGATGCCTTTCTGTTGTCTTAAAACATAATTTCCAAGGTTATATTTCAGATTCCTATGGTATTTCCTTTGCTAGTTGTATGCTTTGCATATCCTCCTACTTTTTTTCTGGTGTCACAATATTAAATCTGAAGTAGTGAAGAAAATGCTGAGTCCACTAGTTGTTTTATTTTCTTACCCAGGAAATTCATAGCCTTCAGGGATTCTTTTCAAGCTTCTTCTGGTGTTGTCATTCAATTTCATGGAAATTGTTAGTGACTGACAAACTGATAAATCTTAAAAAGGTTACTTAAATGATAAGGCATCTCTAAAATGTCCATTAAGGTTTAGAATGGAACTTTCAATGTCTCCTTCATGGGTTATCAAGATATATCTTTTTTCAGAAACCAATAAAGAAATTTCTTTGTCCTTGCTAATGCCCATGCATTTTCACAAACATTCTGTGTATTATCCAATCAACTGACAAACATTAATCTCCTATTATTTGTTAGACAATTTGCTAAAAACTCAGGAAACATAAAAGAAGCAAAAGACTGTCCCTAGCCTCAAGGAGCTTACAACCAAAAGTATGATACAATATAGGAACAAATATATACAAAGCAAGTTACACAAGGATTAATAGGAAATAGGAGCAGGAATTCCTTAAAATTAAGAGGGGTAAAAGGGAATCTTCTATATCACTGAATAAATCATTTTTTCCTCAAAAGTTCCATGGAAAGGAGTCTCCTTCTAGTGATGTTGTTTCAATGATTCAATTTATTCTTCATTTCCATATAAGATCATATATTTAGAGCTACAAAAGCACCTCAGAGCTCATTTAATCAAATATCCTTATTTTTAAAAAAGAGCAAACTGAGGACTCCCGGAGAAAATGCTCAGAGCCAGGGAAATCCTTTCTTCTCATCTCTACCTCCTAGCTTCCTTTGCTTCCCTCACGTCCTAGCTAAAATCTAACCTTTGACAGGAAGCCAGTCCACTTGAATTCCAGTGCCTTCTCTCTGTTATTTATGCCCTGTTTATCCTGCACATAGCTTTTGTGTTGTCTTGCCCTTTATATTGTGAACTTCTAGTGTCCAGGTGTATTCATTTGCCTTTCTTTGTATCTGCTGCACTTAGCTCAGTGCCTTGCATGCATTAGTCACTTAGCAAATTCTTACTGACTACCTGACTGACCCCAACAACAACTATGACAAAGTGAATTATTAAAAAGAATTAGATATAATTAGAAAAAAATAATTATTATTAAGAATTGGGATATTTTTATAATATGGCAGCTAAGTGGCACAGTGGAAAGAGTACTGGGCCACCTACTCATCTTCCTCATTTCAGATCTGACCTCATACACTTACTAGCTTTGTGACCCTGGGCAAGTCACTTAACCCTGTTTGCCTCTGTTTCCTCATCTGTAAAATGAGCTGGGGAAAGAAATGATAAACTACTCCAGAAAACTCCAAATGGTATCACAGTCAGACATGATTGAAAAATGACTGAATAACATTATAAATAACATTTTATACATATATATATATAAAACATTATAGATAATAACATCATGAATAACATTATCCAATGGCATATTATAACTCACTTAAGCAACATAACACAAAATTACCATGTGTGCACTTATCCAAATAACTGTGCAACTATGCTAATAGCTAATGCCAACATCAGACATTTGTCCCATCTGTTTATCTTATTCAGATGTCTCAATATCCTTGCTGCTTTTAATCTCTTATTTCAAAAACAATTGATGAGTCTAATCAGACTGATTCAGATGTCAGTGATCAATAAGTTCCCTTCCAGGACTAAATTTTATCATTCTGGTTTCCTGAGATAATTTGAACCCGTTATTATTTACTTTTAGCTATATCTTATGTACTTTCCAACCTACAGAAACAGCATCCTTTTAATATGTCATGTTCTGAAGCCTTCATACATGTTTATGAGTTTAAACTTTGAAATACTCAAATGAGTCTGTGACAGCATTTATATATATATATGTATATATATATACACACATATGTACATATGCACACACACATATATACATATTTATCTATCTGTCTGTCTATCTATCTATCTATCTAATCTATCTGTCTATCTATCTATCTATCTATCTATCTAATCTATCTGTCTATCTATCTATCTATCTATCTATCTATCTATCTATCTATCTATCTATCTATCTACACTGTACTACCTCTAGACCACAATTCATACATGCTATAATTACAAATAAAATTGAATATATAGTACAAGACTTCAACAAGGAATTTCACTGAGAGAAAAATATCTAACCCCTAACTTCAATGACAATATTTGGGCCTACTATTAATACACTGATAATCAAACATGAGAAAAATCTAAGGCTTCTAATATTCTTCCCTTGATTATATGAATCAGTGATCTCATCTCTAAGCAATGCCAATTGCTGTAACTTTGCCAGCAGGGAGTATTTGCTGTACTCTAGAGGAAAAAGACAGTCAACTAATCTTTTCTTGAAATTTACTAATCCAATTAGCCTAATCAATATATCTTTGCTCTTTGACTGCCTGATTTCTCTATCTTTAAATCCTTTGCATGAAAACTTAGAATAGCTTTGTCAAAAACTTTTTTATTAAATAATTTTTTTACTCTATTTCAGTTAGTATCTGAAAATAAACATTTTTTCAATAAATGGATTATATTAAACATTCAATCTAATCTACAAATTTAGGACACAGCATAAAATCTATTATGAAATTAGCATAACCTTCAAAATCATTTTAGTTCATCATTCTGTCCACACCAGTTTGATCATGTCAATGGAAACTGCTGTATCCACAAATTATAATTTACTGAAAAATAATAATACAAATTCCAAGTTACAAAGCACACCTCAATAAAAGTGGTTATCTCTATTTGGCATAAATTCAATGGAATTAAATTCAATAGGCATTTATTAAGTTCTTCCTATTGCCAGGTAATTTGTTAAGATAAAGATGAAACAGTCCCTGAACTCAAAAAGTTTATGTTCTCATGAGTGGAAGGGAGTGGGGTGTGGGGTGGGTTTGAGAAAAATTTGTGTGCAGATAAGGAAACATAATAAAAATACACAGAATTGAGTTATAACAGAAGGTTTTATTTCCTTCCAATTAAATGTTAATTACAGAAAGGGGGCAGCTAGGTGGTGCAGTTTATAGAGCACCAGTGCAGGAGTTAACAGGACCTGAATTCAAATCTCGCTTCAGACACTTGACACTCACTTGCTGGGTGACCTTGGGCAAGTCACTTAACTCCAATTGCCTTATCCTGGGTCATCTCCAGTCATCCTGATGACTGGATTCAGATGCTTATGGAGGAGAAGTGAGGCTGGTGACCTGCACAGCCCTCCCTCACTCAAAACAAAGTCAAGTGCAAGTCATGTCATTATTTCTCTGATAGCATGGTCTTCTTCAACAACGAAGGATGAACACACACACAATTACAAACAGAAATCACAGAAGTTATACAAATTAAAACACACCAGACAATATATAGAGTGAATGAGCTTTCCTACACACACACACAAACACACACACACACACACACATACACACTTTTTTTTGAAGTGATTTTAGTGGTCATTAAATCCAGCTTTCTTGTTTTGTGGATAGGAAATTGAAGTTCCAAAAAGTTAAATGACTTGCCCAGTCAGCACTTATTATGTGTAAGGTATTGTGCTACGTATTGAATCAGAAGAAAAGAAATATATAATCCCTGATAGATGACAAGTACATTCAGGCAATTGACTATAAAAATAAGGCATACTATGATAGTGTAATAAAAAAAGCATAACATTTTATGTCAGAAGACAGATTCGTAACTTCTGGCTTGAAGGAAAAAGGAAAACTTCCTTGGTCTGATAGCATTTTGAACTAGGACATAAAGACAGAGAAATCAGACAGGTGAATATGAACTAGTAGGGCATATAAAACAGCAAAGCAAAGGCATGGAAATGGGAAGAATGCTTTCAAATTTGGGAGCCATTTTTGTTAGAACATAGGGAATCAATAAAAGAGAACTTTTCCTCTTTAGATTATAATGAATATCCAATTTGTCGCATATTTATTAACCATTTTTTAGTATGAGATTTTATTAGATACTGATGGTGCAACTTTTTACAGGTACATGGCTCACTCTTTAGTAGTTTATGCTTTCATGAGAGGAAAGACATAAAAATAACTATGAATAATGACTGAGTAAGGTGATTGCAAAGAAGAATTCCTGGGGAAAATGATAAAAATAAATTTGAAAAATGAGGGATTACTCTTAACTTGAAAAATCAGAGAAAGAGGATGGCAACTCAGGTGTTACAAAATTTCTAGAATGCTCTCCATTCACTCAATAATTGGGTTCCCAGAGATTATTCCTAGTGTAGCACAAAAACCTCAGTTACTGTGTTCCCCATGAAGCCTTATGCCAGAAAACACAAATAACTCTTAGACGAGGCATTTAAGAAAAGTATGTAGTAATAAGAATAGCTATAAAAAATTCCTGTCATAAACTTGAGGTATTCTTTTCCACAAATATGTATGCATCAACTTAAAGTTCAATAGTTGTGAAATACTTATGTGCTTCATACATGTGGCAAAACTAATACCAGTCCAAAGCTAATACAATTTTATAACTATATGACTTAGAAATCTTTTCTGTGGAGTTTTCTAATGCCTCCCTTTGGGTGCTAGGCTCTCAGGGCATACTTCTTTTCTCAACTTGATCCCCGATTTTATCCTTCTTAAAGCTGTTTTCTCCTTCAGTCAGTTATCTGTCTATATCTGTGTCTGTTAACATGTTCATTTCTGATTTCTACTGGATGCAGTGTCACCTCATGGCCCCAAAGCTCCCCTCCAGACAAAAGGATGAGTCTGTAGGTGTGTAGAAATGGACACATATGCAGATATATGCATATACCCATATACATATATATATATATGCATATACCCATATATATATGCATATACCCATATATATATATATACACACACACGTGTGTGTGTGTATGAGAGTAATGTGTGTGTTTGTGCGTATGTGTGTGTGTAAAATTTACAAGTTACCACCACTTTTCTGACTACATTCTATGACAATATCAACTGAATTGAAGGGAGATATTCCATCTGTCCTCACTTAAGGAGGAAAGGGGAAAAACTTCACCAACTACAATTGAAAGGTAGAGAATTGATTCCAGAAGTGAAGAAGCTTTAAGTAGAAGGTAAGACGATAGATAAAAACAGGAAAATAGGGTAGTTTGTGTTAATTATTGAGTAAATGAATCCTTGAGATGAAGCAAGAAAAGAAAGTAGGAGCCTAAATGAGGATTGCCTTGAATGTTATGATTAGGAGTATTTTTCTCTCTCTCTCTCTCTCTCTCTCTCTCTCTCTCTCTCTCTCTCTCTCTCTCCATATATATCTGTGTGTATGCATATATATATCTGTGTGTATGCATATATATATATATATATCTGTGTGTATGCATATATATATATCTGTGTGTATGCATATATATACACACACAAATATATATAATACACATATATGAGTGTATTATATATGTATATATACATATATATTAGTCAAAAATTGATATTATAATATTTGTATACTTGAAAGCTAAAAGGAAGTAATTGAAGTGTTGGAGAGGAAGTGAAAAAGTTGGGACACATTCACTGTTGGTGGAACTGTGTAACTGATCTATCTGTTTTGGAGAGTAATCTGGAATTATGCCGAAAGAGCTTATTAAACTACCTATATTCTTTGACCCAGCATACCAACTTGGTTTATTCTAAAAGATGATTAGGGGAAAAGGAAGAAACTTTATGTTCTAAAATGTTTGTAGCAATATTCTTTGTGGTGCCAAAGAACTAGAAGTTGCATCACTGCCCATAAATTGGAGAGTGGCTGAATAAGTAAAGGTATATGATTGTGATGAAATACTACTGAGCTATAAAGGATCATGAGTTCAGTGATTTTAGAAAAAACACATAAAGACTTAAATGAAATAATGAAGAGTGAAATGAGCAGAACCAGAACATTGTATACAATAATAGCAATATAGTTTTAAGAATGACTTTGATTGAATTAATTTGTTTATTACAATTGCCCAAATGATCTATAAAGGACATATGAAGAAAGATACTATCTGCATCCAGAGAAAGAACTGATAAATAGAAATATGTGTAGAATAATTTTGCACACACACATACATGCAATGATCTATTTTTTGTCTAACAGTAACCATCTGTGGGGTAGGGGGAAGCAAAAAGTAAATTTACACAAAAATTTTGTTGTATATCTGAAAAGAATAGCTAGTTGTACATGGTTGATTTTTTGTTTCATATACAGTCTTTTGATTGTATTATGTTATGGAAGTGCTTATGTTATTCCATAAATTAAAAATAAAATTAAAAGAAGAAAGGAAAGATATTCAGGAAGTCAAAGCTAGGCAATAAACATTTACTAAGTGCTTACTATGTGCCTGGCATTGTTCTAAATCCTGGAGATACAAACACAATTAAAAAGAAAGGCAGGTCCTGACCTGGAAGAATTCATACTGATGGTGCAAGATAACATATAAAAGCCAGCTGAAAAGCTAGTGTTATTAGGAGTGTAGACAGTACTTGTGTAGAGGCATACTTTTAAAAGCCTAAAAGTCAGAAACACAGTTAAGAGGGGAATGAAAGCTGATTGTCCAGAGACTGTCCCCAAAATGGAGATCCCAGGAGGAACTCATCAATAGTAGAAGAATGAATGGGGGAAAGGATAGAAGAATTGGAAGGGACTACTTTTAGAAGGAAAACAAAGAATCCACCATTTAACATATTGTATTTGAATTGTCATGGGGATGGAGAGAATATGTATTATTAACAATGACAGTTTTCCATTATAAATTGATAGAATCTTTCAGCAGGAGGGCATCCCAAGGCAAAATAGGCTAGAGGCATTTTCTGACCAAGTAACTAGTTGGAAGAAAAAATAGCAATCATTGCTTCTTCTTTATCTAGGGATCTCTTGAGTACATGTACCTGTGCCAGTGAGTTACCTCCAGTTCTGAATACTAACATACCTGACTACGAGTCTCCTGGAGTCCATGAGCTGAACAAATTTATAAACTGTGTTTCGTTACTTGAATTTCACTTTGCTTACTGTAAGGAGTTGGGTGGGAAGGATGGTGAATGAATCAGTAGGGCTAACTACATGAACTGTGCCTTTTAATTGTGTGGGATAGGGTCAGTCCAATTCTGAGAGTAACTTCAGTCAGAGCCTTGTGGTAGTCACTCATATATTGAATTTGTTACTTTTGTTGATTCTAAGCATATGAATGCTAATTTGACACAGTAGGGTGGCTTCTGCTTATCAGTATGATTGAGTCTATTATGCCTTGTTCCTATGATTAAAACTTAATTTAATATGGCAGATCCAGAGAAAAGGTGAAGAGTATACCTTATAACACAGGAGCTCTAGAGCTATTTGGATGTTATAAATGTGCAGTGACCAATGACCATTCCACTAAAATATTAATGGCTGCTGTACAGATACAGGCAGATCCTATTATTTCTTTATTGTGAGTCAAGGTTGAGTAATTAAAAATCCAATTTCCAGCAATATCTTTTTCAACCAATTGTCTACATCCCCAATTTGCTTCTTTTCCAAAGCTCTTCACCTGAGTGAATAATAAGCAATGGTGAAAACACCACTTATACTACTATATTCTCCATTATCTGGACAAGGGTCTCATAATCTTTAGCAATATTTTTTAAATTCCTTCTGGCATTATATTTTTTCTTCATGTTAATCACCAGAAAAGGCAATACTCACCAGATTTCATAGGTTGTAAGAGGTCATCCATCATATTATGAATGTGTTCTTGTAGAAGACAACAGTCTTCTCTATTGCTGATGTCAAATTCAGTGCTTTCAGTAATCTGTACACCCTCTTTGGGCTCTTAATTTACATAGCAAAATCATATGTAGAAAGCAGAGCTGAGGATAAAAGCTTCCATAGAAGAGATAAGAACAAAAGTGGAAATGAGCCATAGACATCAACATTATTACTTGCTAAACTTTTTCTCCTGAAGCACCCAAAGCAAAAAAGAAAGATACCTGCAAAGTAGAAAAGGAATATATTGTAAAGGAAATTCTGACATTGACAAGAGTGGGAACTGCCCCCAAAGGTGAGATGCCATAATGGAGTAGGCAAAGAAAGTTGAGGGCCCTGAAGATGCCAGGCGAATTATATGAGGTTTTAATAACTATGTACTTCTGGTAACTGTATAGTTTGAAATACTATATTATCAAGATTTATAAAAATAGAAAATTTGCATTTTATAAGTTTATAAATAGCTGACAATACTCTTTAACAAGTACTCCTACCACTGCTCTTCTCTTTTAAGATTTATTGGGTAATCTTTCTATTGAAACATAATGGGATAAATATACTAATCCATTCCCCTATGCAAGGTTTTTGCTTTCAGGTTTTCCTTGAAAGTTGACAAAACTAACATTAGGAAGTGATTGGACCAGGAGCTTAAGACTCAAGTAGCTACCTCCCTCAGTTCAACTTCCTGGTAGACTCTAGCTATATTGATATTGATTTCTGATCATTTAAGGTTTTTAAAGCATTCCCCTCCATGTAAATGGAGCTCTTCCGACTTAGCAGTTTACTCCAACTGAATGAATCCCCAAATCCTACCTTGCCTTCAAATGAGTTTCCTTATTGCCATGTATACTAAAATAAAGTGCTACAATATCCTTATTAAATAACTTATCTATGTTATAGTTAAATAACTTCCTTTGGAACACTGTGGTTGTTCATCATCATTCCTTGTAACCAAGCAGCTACTTTCTTGTTATAAATTTTGATTCCCCCATCTACAAGAAGACACTCATATTTAATTCTTTGTTAAAAAAGATAAATATTTCTCCTTCTTTCTCCCATTTTGCATCACATCCTTCTGCCTCTCCGACTTCTAAAACAGATCAGAAAGTCTTTTATATTTCTCTCCTTCAAATATTCATACATTTGGCTGTAATTCAATTTCAAATTCATGGATCTATAATTTTGTCCATCTCTACTCATATCGATTGAGAGTAGATAGATATACCATGGTAACTGTAAATTAATTATTATAATAAAAATTAATATCCTGATTATCATACTTCTGATGTTAAACCCTGAACTGTATTAGTTTATAAACTATTGTCACAGCCTCAAAAACCTAAGGAAATCTCTAAGTCATGATAAAGCATCATACCTCATAAATTAGCATTCATCAGTGCTATAAAATAAAGATCTCTTTAGTCAGGGGAACAGCTTTTAAAAAAAAATCAGACACCAAACATAAGTGATGTATTTGTTGTTGCTATTTAGTCATTTTCCATTATGCCCTATTCTCTGTGTCTCTTTCTTGGGGTTTTTTGGCAAAGATTCTGGAATGGTTTGCCATTTCCTTCTCCAGATCATTATGTAGCTGAGGAAAATGGGACATATAGGGTTAAATGACTTGCCCAGGATCACACAGCTATTGTTGAAAGTAGTGGAGGTCAAATTTAAACTCAGGTCTTCTTTGACTCAAGGCCTAGCACTCTATGGACTGAGCCAACCCAAAGTTCACAGGCTAACTATGCCCCCCAAAAAAGATGCTTATAGGCTAATGAAGGAAGCAGGAGAATTCTTCCACATAGTCTAGTGATTGTTGAACTCTTTAGAGAAGCCCCAAAGAATCTTTTTTTTTTTTTTTTAATTCTTGTTACATGAATCTACTATACAACAGGAAGTCTTTAGAAATGTTGAGTTACTTCTGCTACTGTGCTCAGGGGAATCTTATGAATATAGTTCTTAACCAAAGGTATGATGGTTTATAAACTAAAATAAATAGAATACAGGTAGTCTTGAATTAGCTTGTTTTTTTTTCTCCATTTTATGTTGTTGACATTTAGCTTATTCTAAAGAAAACTATATTTATTTCCAGTTGAAAAATTAGGAAGGTTATGATTATATGCTCTCCTGGAGTTGCATATGTAAGTCTTCCAAAGATTTAAAGTTTCAAGAAGATTATCACCTTATACCAACTACTTATGTCTATATTCACCTATCTTTTTATGTTTTGAATATTATTTGAGTATCTTTTGGGGGAGGACCTGTAATTTCATCAATGTAGGGAACTTTTACTGTGAAATGTACACGCTCTGATACAGATAGGCAGCTGAACTGTAATTTCTAGCTTTAGATAGTTGTCTAAATGCACTGATAGGTTAGATGCTTTGCCAATAGTCATCTTACTAGTAGGTCTCACAGGCAAGACTGGAAGTGAAGTACTCTTGGCTCCAATGCCAGGCATCTGTAACACAACCTCTCTATGATTCCTGTGTATCAAAAACTTTTATTGTGCTGTTGAAAATATCATATAAGATCCACCATGTTTTAAAAGAAGAGAGACCTGTGAAGCAGAAAATTTGAAAAAGCTGATAGCTTTTAAGGGTATCCTAAAACTCTTAGTGCTATTGTGAACCTATTGAAGCTTAATTTGGACTACTACTTTTGGGAAACCCTGTATAAAAGCAGTGTTCTTCCTTTCTCTCAATTTCCTAATCTACCAGCTAGCCCAAATGCCTGTTTTTTTTTTTAATATACTCATTTTGTTTTTATGAGTTCAAATACCAAATAAGCATTGTTGATAATGTCTATTTCATTTCAATAAGCATGTAATTGCCTATATGAATGTCACTAAGCTGGCAATAGGAAAGAAAGCAAAAAAACATAGCTCCGAATGTTTTGATGAGGGAAGTTCTATATATATATACACAATAAGAATGTTGCAAAGTAATATTGTGTGTTTATCCTTTGTTGCTGAAGAAGACCATGCCATCAAAGAAATAATGACATGACTTGCACTTGACTTTGTTCTGAGTGAGGGCGGGCTGTGCAGGTCACCAGTCTCACTTCTCCTCCAGAACCATCTGAATCCAGTGACCAGATATTCATCAGGATGACTGGAGATGACCCAGGATGAGGCAATTGGGGTTAAGTGACTTGCCCAAGGTCACACAGCTAGTGAGTGTCAAGTGTCTGAGGTGAGATTTGAACTCAGGTCCTCCTGACTCCTGCACTGGTGCTCTATCTACTGCACCATCTAGCTGCCCTGTAAAGCAATATATGTGAAGTACAAAGACTGAGAAAAGTTCTGAGAACATTTGAAGAAGGAAAAAAAAATCACTTTTAGAACGTTGCCTTTGAAGAATTCATGGCAACTAAATTGGATACTGAAAGAATAAAAACTTTTTAATAGGAAAAAAAAGAAGTTTATTGCAATCCTCTGGGATTACTTGCTCAGAAAAGTAGGAGACAGGCATATGATTAGGGAACTTCCCTTTTTTTATGAAATATAGTATAAAGGAGTAAGATTTGGTTTCTGATGTTAGCTCATTTAACATAGTGACCCAGTACAAGTTTAACTATAAAAATGGGCAGTCTTATGATTGCTTTATGAAATAAGAGGAAGAGTCTCCTTGATCTAATCAGGAGGAAATCCTACCCATTGTCTAGAAGAAACTTGGTCATACCACCATTGGCATTTGAATAACTAAACCTGCTAGTCCTAGATTTCTCAAAACTGACCCAACACAAAATCTTTTAAACTACTCAGCTGGTCATAGGTCTGAAAGGATTAGCTACTTAAAGGCTTCCAGGGCTGTAGCTATTTTTTGTCCAGGCAATAATTAATATGCCCAAATGCCTGAAAAAGGATACATTTCTGCATGTGTCCCAGGTATGGTCCCATTTTTTTAAATCATTAAATAACCCCTTAAAGGAGTCTTATTTTCTTTTACTATATCAGCTGAGATGGGGTCAGGGAGACTGAAGAAATCTGTCACCTTTAGCATTTACAAAGGAAAACAGAAGGGAAGAATACTAAAACAATAGGCATACATGTTAGGGCACAGAATTTGTATTTTATTCTCTAGTCAATAAAGACTCATTTATGACTTTTTAACAGGCAATAATATGTTCAAATAAATGCATGGGGAAGATCATATTGACAGCTATATGAAAAGTACATTGAGGAACAAAAATTGGAAGTGGAATAACTAATTAGAAGGCTCTTTTTTTTACTCCAGATAGTTGGTGAATTTTAGGTGATTATGGCTAATGTAGTGAAGAATCTTAAATTCATGTCATATAGGGATAGTTCATTATGGAGAAGAGACATTTTGGGATGAATAAGATAGTTGTTTTAAGCATACATAGGGCTAGGATGTAAAAAAAAACTAGCTTTGTTTTTTGAGAGTACAAAACTAGATGAAACTTTTATAGAGACAGTTTTAGGTTTGATAAATGGGAAAACAAACAAATAAAAAAAATGAGCAGAACTTTAGAAATCAGAATTCTTAAAAAGTGGAATGGTCAGGCTTGAAAGGTATTGACTTTCCATTCACTTGCTAGAAACTTTCAAACAAAAGTGAGGAGATGACTTGCCAGTTATGTCTCTTGGGTAATTTTCTGTTCAAATATTGATTCAATTAACTGCTCTCTGAGTTTCCTTCTAGTTCTGAGATCTTTTTGTAGCATGGATTCTCTGGACTTACTTTTTCAGAGGAATGTCAGTTTCATCTGTAGCTAAGGGCTATAGTCTACTCTTGGGATTTGTGTATTATCTCTTCTCTACTGTCCCATGGGGGATCATTCCCTAAATATGTTTCCCATTGTTAGCTGCCAAACACCAGCATTCCAGATACATTTAACCCCTTAATATCAATTATCCTGGGATGCTTGCTTGAAAGATACAGCAGACCCCTTGTCCTCCCTACCAATACCTCATGGGCACAGGAGGGATGAATTAATTAACTGAAACTGTCGCAACTGAGTGCACTCTTTTTCTTAAAGAAAGGATAAAAGTGACAGATTTTTATGCTAGGAGAATTAAAATACAAAGATTTGCATGTAAATGTATGAAAATAGGGATTTATGCTCACAGATGCACACATTTGGAGCCTATATCAGCACCATATCTTCCAGCAAAAAAAAACAAAACAAAACAAAACAAACTTGTATTGATCACATATCACACTCAAGAAGGTAACAAAATCAAAGCTCCAACATCCAAAGCCTCCAATAAAAATATGAATTGTTCTCAGGCAATGGAAGAGCTTAAAATGATTTTGAAAATCAAAGTAAGAGAGGTAGAGAAAAACTTCGCAGGAGAAATGAGAGTGATGTAAGAAAATCATTAAAAACAAGTCAACATCTTGGTAAAGGAGACACAAAATTACTGAAGAAATTAACACTTTAATAAATGGACTAGATCAAATATTAAAAGAGGCACAAAAAGTCAATGAGGATAAGAATATCTTAAAAAGCAAAAAAATGACCAAATGGAAAAAGAGGCACAAAAATTCACTGAAGAAAGAAACACCTTAAAAGACAGAATTGGCAAGGCCAAGATAGGTGGCATAATAAGCATAGATCAGCTTGAGTTCTCATACTGAAGCCCTTACGATATCTATAAAAAATGACTCTAAACAAATTCTATAGTAGCAGAAAACACAAAATGACAGAGTGAAACAGATTCCTAGCCTAAGCCAACCTGGAAGACCAACAGGAAGTGTCTATTGCACTGGCTTTGGAATGGAGTGCAGCCCAGCATAGACCATGCAGCACAGACAGGACTAGAGTAGGCTTCAGGGCACTAAATCATGGGCAACCATTGTGGTTTCCAGATTTTTCAACCCACTAATTCCAAAGACAGCTTCAAATGTCAGTGAGAAAGCTAGTCCACCTGGGTGAGAAGGGAGCATAATCCCGCCCCAGCCCTAGCCCCAGGCTGGCAACAGCCACTGGCACAGCAGCATCCACTTCTGGAGCTCTCAGCCTACAGACCAGAGGAATCAAGTCACTGATTTGGATCTCAGTCCTGAGTGGTGGTGCTAGGGTGAAGAGGAGTTCTGTCATGGCAGAGCTGGTAGTGGCTGTGGAGAGGGAATCCTAGTCATAATTCCAGGGCAGAAAAGAGTGCTTTTGGTTGCTCACAAACTAGAGCACAGGCTAGGAGAAGAGTAAACTCCTCTTCCATGCTTGTGCCACCTTGGAGGAACTGAGAACTTGCAGGTCCCTAGAGATATCTCAGAGAACAGCTGCACAAAACCTCTGAAGCCTGGGGTTGTATACCCTCCACTTAACAAAAGACTCAAAAGTCAAGTAATTGACAGGAAAAATACCCAAAAGGGGAAAAAATAAGAGTATAGAAGGTTACTTTATTGATGAAAAGGTATTTTCTTCCATCTTTTAGTATGAGGAAAAGGAAAGCATACAACCAGATGAAGATCAAAGGATACAACTGGAGGAAGACAGCAAGGTGAAGGCTCCTATATTCAAAGCCCCCAAAATAATATGCAATGTTCTCAGGCCATGGAAGAGTTCAAAAAGGATTTTGAAAATCAAATAAGAAAGGTTGAGGAAAAATGTGGAAGAGAAATGAGAGTGGTACAAGAAAATATTGGAAAAAGGAGTCAACAGCTTGCTAAATGAGACCCAATAAAAATGTGGAAGAAAATACTACCTATAAAAATAGACTAACCTAAAAAGTATAATTGGTTAAATGGAAAAGGAGGAAAAACACCTCACTGAAGAAAATAATTCCTTAAAACTTATAATTAAGCTGATGAAAGCTAATGACTTTATGAGATAAAAATACAATGAAAAAAAACCAAAGGGATGAAAAAATAGAAGGCAATATGAAATATATCACTGGAAAAACAATTGACCTGGAAAACAGATCCAGGAGAGATAATTTAAAAATTATTGGACAACCTGAAAGCCTAGATATCATCTTTCAAGGAATTATCAAGGAAAATTACCCTGATAGTCTAGAACCAGAGGGCAAAATTAGAAAATGAAACAATCCACTGATCACCTCCTGAAAGACATCTCAAAATTAAAACTTTCCAGAATATTGTAGCTAAATTCCAAGAGCTCTGGGGTGAGGAAGAAACTATTGCAAGCAGCCAGAGGAAAAAAAAAAACAATTCGAGGATTATTTAGGCACAATCATGATAACAAAAAGTATATCAGCTTCTACATTAAAGGATCAGAGGGCTTACAATATGATTTTTTAGAGGACAAAGGAGCTAAGATCACAACAAAGAGTCACCTACCCAGAAAAATTGAGTGTAATCCTTCAGAGGAAAAAATGGATATTCAATGAAATAGAAGACTTTCAAGCATTTCTGAAGAAAAGACTGGAGCTTAGTAGAAAATCTGACTTTCAAATATAAGACTGAAGAGAAGTCTAAAGAGGTAAACTGGAAAGACAAATCATAAGAGCCTTAATAAGATTAAACTGTTTACATTCCTACTGAGGAAAATGATACTTGTAATTCGTGGGAAATTTCTCATTATTAAGACAGTTATAAGGACTATATAAAGTGGACACAGGTGTGAGCTGTATATGAAGAGATGCTATCTAAAATAAAACTAAGGGTGAGAGAGATGTACTGGGAGAAAGGAAAAGGAAGAGGTAGAATGGGGTAATGTATTTCACATAAAAGAGGAAAGAAAAGGCTTTTACATTGGAGAGGAAAAAGAGGAAGACTGGAGAAGGTGTGAACCTTACTCTCCTCAGAATTGGCTCAAAGAGGGAATAACATACACACTTGATTGTGTTTAGAAATCTATATTACGCAACAGGAAAGTTGGAAGAAAAGGGGATACATAGGAGGGAGGGCAGATATGGGAGGGAATAAGCAAAACACTTTCGAGGAGGGACAGAGTGAAAGGAGAGAAAGAAAGGAATAAACAGGGGATTTACTAGAATGGAGGGAAATTTGCAATACTAATTGTAGGAAAAAAATGAAGCAAGTTTCTCTGATAAAGGCCTCATTTATGAAACATATACAAAACAGTAAAAATGATAAAAATGAAAGTTATTCTCTAACTGATAAATGATCAAAAGCTATGAACAATTTTCATATGAAACTATCTATGGCCATATGAAAAATGCTTAACTTGCCATTAATTAGAGAAATGCAAATTAAAACAATTCTGAAGTACTGTCTCACACCTATTAGAATTGCTAATTTGATGGAAAAGGAAAATGACAAATATTGGAGGGTTGTGGGAAAAATTGAACATTAATGAACTGATGATGGAGTTGTGAACTGATTCAATCATTCTGTAGATCAATTTGGAACTACGCCCAACTAGCTATAAAATCATCCATATTCTTTGACCTAGCAATACCACTACTAGGTCTGAATCCCAAAAGAGATTTAAAAAAAGAAAAGAACCTATATGTACAAAAATATTAATATTTTTCTACTGGCAAAGAATTAGAAATTGAATGAATGCTCATCAATTGGAAAATAGCTGAACAAATTGTGGCATGTGATTTTGATGAAACACTATTGTGCTGTAAGAAATGATGAGCAAGATCGTCTCAGCAAAAAAAACAAAAAACATGGAAAGACATGAGCTGATGCAAAGTGAAATGTACCGTGGGTGAAGTAAGAGCAATATTGTAAGATGATCAGCTATATGTGAATGACTTAGCGATTCTAAGCAATGCAGTCATCTAAAACAACTCTCAAAAAACTAGCTATCCCCAGAGAAAGAGCAAATGGTATCAAATACAGATTGAAGCATACTTTTTTGTTACTTCCTTCATTCTTCCTGAGGATATTTTTGTCTAAAATTTCTTTCACTGCATGACTAATATGAAAATGTTTTGCTTGACTTTACATGTATAACCTATATAGAAGACTTGATTGCCTTCTTAATGGAGTGATGTGTTGGGGAGGAAGGAGAAAAGATCATTTGGAACTCAAAGTTTTAAAAGCAAATGTTAAAATATGTTTTTACATATACCTGGGGAAAAATAAAATAGTACACAGAAAAGGATGTGAATAATCTTTGATTCTCTGTATCATATGAAGAAGTCTAAAGTAAAGAGTATGCCAGTTTAGTCACATAAGAAACAGAAAGATACTGAAACTAAGAATCAATCATTCAAAGTAATACTTATCCATGGTGACATGTTTAATAAGAATCAGAGATAGCAATTGGTTATAGTTTTTTGGGGGGGCAAATTCTAGTAGATTGCTTACTATTGACATTTATTTAGCCAGTTTTCCTCATGTAACAACAACAAAAAAAAATTTACATGGTTCTATGACATGGTTCAAGCACAGCCCTGTGAAAGACACTTTTAGATGGTACAAAAATATACAAAACATTTCAGCAATCAAAGATCTTACAATATAAACAATACCTATTCAAATAGATCTAGATATCTATGATAACAAGGATAAGGACAATATTTTATATTAATGGAAATCCCTTCAAATTGATAAGCATGCTCAAGTACATATATATATATATGTATATATATATAGTATATATATATATATGGATATATATATATATATATGTATATATGTATGTATCATTTTAGGATTATGTGCCAGTAGCTCAAATAGCTCTTAATGATAAAGATTTTGTGGACTGAAATGATATATTTTTGCTCTCACTAGTTCATAGAGATCATTCCCTGCCAAACACATTTAAAAAAAATATATGATCCTTAAAAGCATACATCACCTCTTGACTATTAAGGCCTTAGGCCCGATGAAAATTCATTAAAGTTTCATAAAAGTTTAAGGTTCTTCCTCCCATTCAGGTTGGCAGCTCTAATGATCTTGAATATAATATTTTACCTTGATCTTCTTATGTGGGTTTTTTTCTTGACTCATAAAACTTAATAAAGCATGTAATGCCTGTAAACCTCTATCATTCTTTAACTGAATATGATAGGACAGAGAAAAATAGTTATGTGATATCATTAAAAGAGTTGTGTCATGGAGATGCCGCATTTGACAGCAGATGATTTTAATGTGATTACAATAATAATTATAAAAATATGTAGTTAATTAATGCAAATTAATAAGATCATTTAAATATAGTAATGATAAAAAAAAACTATCATGCTATTCTGGAGAATTACCTTGAGGTAAAGACTAGTTGAAAATATGAACATTATTAAGAAAAGTTCTGTATGTCTAATGAAATTGGCTTTATTTTGTTTTAATGGAAGATATTTATCATGACTCAAGATCAGACTTTCCCTGCATTAACAACATCAAAAATCAACAATGGCTTTAATTACTCAAATTTCAACTGGAGACTCACAGTTTATAATTCCTTCCACACTTTACACATCAGATTTTTGTATTTTCATATGCCATTCTTATATAGCTTAAAACATCTTCAAATTGTTTCTAAGAAAACTAAACCTTTTAAACAATATTAAACCTCTTTTTCATAGCCTAATATAAGGTCAGTGATTCAATTTGATTCAGTTCTTTTCAATTCAACATGGCTTTATTAAGCTCTTCCTAGGTACTAAGCTCAGGGAGTACAGAACCAAAAAAAAAAAAAAAAAGAATCCAGTCCCTGTCATCAAGGAGCTTACATTTCACAGGAATCAACATGTTTTTAAGCATTCACAGAGCAAGTTTAGAGTATTTCATTGTCAAAAGAGTACATAATTGGGCATCAGACACTTGGATTTTGTGTCTCAACTCTGCCTCTTACTGTCTGTGTTGTCCAATAGTCTCCATTTCTTCGCTCTGGAATTTCAGCAGCCTATGCTATACCTTCCATTTGAGAGAGAGAGACAAAGACAGAGACAGAGACAGAGACAGAGACAGAGAGAGAGATTCTCTTTTTGTCTCTGATACCAAAAATGCAAAAAACTTCTCTAAAGGAATTTACATTGTAATAGAAGGCATAACTTACAAACACGTGTGCAAACTGTCTTTTCCCTCTATGCACGGTAATTTGGAAATAATCAACAGAAGGATGGCATTAAAATCCCAAGGCAAAATGGGAAAGGTGGGATTTTAGATAGATTTTGAAGGAAGTCAGGAAGGGAAAGTGAGGAAGAAGAGCGTTCTAGTAATGAGAAAAAGCCATCAGAACATGCTTGGAGTGTACTGGAGATGTTGACATGTATCTATAGGAGACCTGACCAAATAGAAGCCTTGAGATAGTTAGGTCTAGGCAGTGCATAATCTAGAACAGAGGTGCCAAACTCCTCACTCAACTAACTCACAAAACTTCTAGTATAGCCCAAATCAGATTTAAATGTAATTGGAGAATGCTTGTTGAAATAATTAAAATATAATACAACATAAATAATGTTCATATTGTGGTTTTCTAAATCAATATATACAGGGATTCATTTCTATTTGAGTTTAACACCATTGTTCTAGAAACGTTAAAGGGAAGAAACAGACTGAACTGTATAACATAAATTTCACACTGTGAGAAGCTGACTTTGAGGACTTATACATAACAGACATTGGTCATAGATGCTACATCATTCAGTCTTTGCTGTAGAGCTAGCTTCTCTTACCAAGGCTAATGCCTCCACTTGTGTTTTTCATGTCATTCTTTCCAGTTTCCTCTATCTGATTATCCAAACAGTCATACTGGCCTCTTTCTAATCTTTAGTCTCTTCCTGGTGTCCTTCCTTCTAGAAGAGGGTCAAAATGGCATTAACATGATAAAATCAGGTTTCAGTGTGTCCAACTGTGACTGATCAGACCAAGAGGAGCTCAGAATGCTCTACCACAGATTGGACACAGATATTCTGAGTGAATATTTGGGGTGGATACTCCAAATTTGTGCATCCTAAGTTTCTATTGTGCTGTTTCAATTCTGCTTTGCTCATGGAACACAGCACCCTTTCTGATGCGGGCATGTCATACTGAATGGTCCTGTGCCAGTGTCTCCCATGTCAAACAATCAAATCCAAAATTCTTGGGAGAGACCTTGAGAGTGTCCTAGTACTGCTTATTCTGACCATCATGTGATCACCTGCCCCATGTAAGTTCTCCATAAAATATTCTCTTTGGCAAGTATACATTTTGCATTAGAGCAACATGGCCAACCCATCGGAATTGCACTCTCTCAAGCAGAGTTTGAATGCTTGGCAATTTAGTTCAAGCAAGGACCTCAGTGTCTGGTACCTTATCCTGCCAGGTGATCTTCAGAATCTTCCTAAGACAGTTCAAATGGAAGTGATTCAGTTTCCTGACATGGTACTGGTAGGCTGTCCATGTTTCACAGGCATACAACAATGACATCAGCACAAGGGCTCTGTAGACCATCAATTTGGTAGTCAGTCTAATACTCTTCTCTCCCATGCTTTTCTTTTGAACCTCCCAAACACTGAGTTAGCTCTGGCAATGTGTGCATCAAACTCATTGTCAAGTGTACATCCCTGGAAAGTACACTACCAAAGTAAGTGAACTTATTCACAGAATTCAGAAATTCTCCATTTGTTGTAACCGATGGTTCTAGTATGGATGGTGTGATGATGGCTGATGGAACACCTGTTTTTTCTTGGTGTTAATTATTAGACCAAAATTAGCACAGGCAGCAGAGAACTGATCCTTACCTTGTTGCATCTCAGCTTCAGAGGCTGCATTGAGTGCACAATCATCTGCAAACAGAAAATCATGTGCCAACACTCCTCCACTTTGATTTTGGCTTGTCGCCTTTTCACATTGAAGAATTTACCATCCGTGCGGTAACTGACCTTGATATTGTGTTCATTGTCATTGAAAGCATTTGATAACGTGACTGAAAACATCATGCTAAAAAGCATGGGAGCAAGCACACAGCCCTGGCATTACACTCCACTGGTGAGTGGGAAGGCACAAGAGCATTTTCAACTATCTAGAACTTGGGCAAGCATGTCATCATAAAATTGAAGTACAATACTGATGAACTTCTCTGAGCAACCAAATTTTTACATAATTTTCCACAAGCCCTCATAACTAACTGTGTCAAAGGCTTTGGTCAGATCTACAAATGTTGTGAACAGATCTCTGTTCTGCTTCTGGCATTTCTCCTGGAGTTGTTGGGCAGCAAATATGATATCGACTATTCTTGGACCCTTTCTGAAGCCACACTATCTGTCAGGTAGATGATCATCTGTCAGGTGAAGGATCAGCCTATTAAGGAGGACTCTAGCAAGAATTTTGCCAGGAAGGACTAAGAGAGAGAGACCCCCCTGTGATTGTTGCAGGACAATTTATTTCCTTTATCTTTGTAGAGATGGACAATGGAGGCATCCTAGAACTCCTGGGGGATAACCTCCTCTTGTCATTTTACTATTATGCCTCAAAGTCCTGTGATAACAGGCAAGTGATAAAGCAGCAGGTGCAGATACTCTGGGAGCTGTAGTCATGACCCTGCACACAGGCAGACCAGGCCATAGGGTCATTTCTCACTGGAAGCAGCAGTGGGATTTGGCAGCCCCCTGGGTGTCTGAGGAGCCTTTTAAGGATTCCACTGCTTATCTTCTGGTGTGAGATAGCGGGATAGAAAAGGTGCCCTAAAAATTGTCTGCTTACCCAACCCTGACCTGATTACCACAGCAGGCAGGGTTGAAACTGAGGTTAAAACACAAGAAAAATTTACAAAATGTACAAAAACATCTCCAAAGATGATTCCACTCTTCATCCGCGTATGGAACCTGTGCACACTTATAGACAGCACAAAATCTAGCAGACTTGACAGATGAACTGCTCTTGTTGCAAGAGAACTAAACAGGTATTTCATCCAAATAGCAGCCCTTGAGTGAAACAAGACTGGCAAATGAAGGTGAGCTTACTGAAGTTGGAGTTGGATACACGTTTCTCTGGGATGGCCACAGTGAAGGGGAGTGCTCTGAAGCTGGCATAGGTTTCTCAATCAAACTAATCTAGTGAGCAAGCTGGTATGCCTGCCAAAACCTGAATGACAAGTTCATGACAATGGGGTTCCAACTTGCAGGAAAACGTCATGCCACTATCATCAGTACCTATATTTCCTCCATTACGACACTGATCAGGTAAAAGAAAAATTTTATGAAGAGTTAGAGACTCTTCTCATCAATGTGCCAAAAGAGGACAAGCTTATAATTCTGGGTGACTTACTGCTAGAGTAGGCTCAGACTACCAGACTTAGCAAGGAGTCCTAGGGAGGAATGGAGTTGGAAACAGCTACAGCAATGGTCATTTACCGCCTAAGACTTGTGCTTTGCATGACCATCTCATCACCAACACTGTTTTCTGTTTATCTAAAGATGACAAAACTTCATAGATGCACCCTTGCAGCAAACATTTGGCATCTAATAGAATATGTGATTGTAAGGGGAAGAGACAGACAAGATGTGAAAGTGATGAAGTCAATATGTGGTCCAGCATGTTGGACTGATCATAGACTTATCCTTTCCAAGCTAAATATTTGCCTTCATCAAAAGTGCCACCCCAAGGCAAAATGACTACCAGAAGAATTACTGTCATCAAATTACAGTTCTTCTC
Organism: Notamacropus eugenii; assembly: GCF_028372415.1. Classification (NCBI taxonomy): domain Eukaryota; kingdom Metazoa; phylum Chordata; class Mammalia; order Diprotodontia; family Macropodidae; genus Notamacropus; species Notamacropus eugenii. The sequence continues at coordinate 131,141,576 of NC_092873.1, read as the reverse complement.
TGAGTGTGAGCAATTTGTTGCTAACTTGGAAGGAAAGTTGAGCTAACACACAGTTGGCAACAGAGGAGCAGAAAAGGAGTGGACAACTTTCAGAGATTTGGTGTTCAACCCTGCATTTGGTCATCTGGGTCAGAACACTCACAAACACCAAGATTGGTTTGATGAAAATGATGGGGAAATTCAGAAGTTGTAAATTAAAAATGAGAATTCCACAGGATTAATCAGCAGGATAGTTCATCTCTAAGAAGGGAGCATTTAATTCCATCAAAAATACAGTACAACCAAAGCTTAGAGAGATGCAGGATTCCTGGCTCAGTAAGATGGCAGAAGAAATTCAGTTTTATGATGATAGTAACAATCCAGAGCACTTTTATGATTCCCCGAATGCTATTTATGGACCAAAAAACCTGTGGTACATCACAACTACTCAGTGCTGATGGAGCCACATTGATGAAATAAACAAAACAGAGCAGTACTTCCCTTCACCCTGCCATCATCCAAGTATTAATCCTATATTTATCCTCTCTCTCACCAAGCAACACCCTGAAAAATCTGTTTAGTTTTCCACTTACTTTCTTTTCACATTCATCTTCTAGTCTCATCATTCAACTGAAACATATCAAAGTCATGAATATTTTCCTAAGTAGCAAAAGTAATGTATTTTCCTTTCCTTTATACTTATTGACTCTATAGTTTTTAACACCCACTGTTTATTCCTAGAAACATTTCTGGGTTTTTGAAATAGTGAATTCTTTTGTGTAATCTAGTTTCCCAAGGCCTCTTGGATATGGCTGGGACAAAGAACTAATGATGATAAAGTAAACTAAGTGATGTGTATGGGCATGCCTTTCTCTGTTTCATGGTGTTTCTGTTTTCCTTCTCCTCTTGGAAAAGAACTGCAGCTCCAAGTTTTTCTAGCTTTGGGTACAAGAGAGAAATTAATATCTCAAAGTTATTTGGGGTTTTCATTTGGAGCAGTTAGAGTAAAAAGAGGGTGCCCCACCTATTGTTGCTCTAGGTATCTCAACAGGGTAAAGTGATAAGAGCTAAAACTGATCTTGGGGTAGACAGTGTAATCCATGACCTTGTGCAAAGTACTATGAAGGTACTCTCCCACAGAAGGCAAAGAGGAGAACATAAGCTGTAATTTGGGAATTGTGGGATGAGATGGGTGTTCTGTGCCATGTGTTTGAACTATATTGAAGTTAAGCAGGACCCAGCTCCAGTGCTTATTTGACCATAAGCTATTGGTTACCAAGTTCCCTTACAAAACCGTTTTGTTGTTCAGTCATATACAACTCTTCATGTCCACATTTTGGGTTTACTTGGCAAAGACGCTGGTTTGCCATTTCCTTCTCTAGCTCATTTTACAGATGAGGAAGGAAACAGGCAAACAGGATTAAATGACTTACTCAGGGTCACACAGTTCATGAGTACCTGGAACCAGATTTGAACTCATGAAGATGAATTGTACTGATTTCAGACCTGCTACTCTATTCACTGCACCACCTACCTGTCTGCTGAGGTCCTCTCTTAAACTTAACTGCCAAACATTCAAACTCTTTTGCAGAGAGTGCAACTCCATTGAGCTGGCCATGTAGTCTGAATGCCAAATGTAAGGTTAACTAAGATATCATTTTATGGAAAACTCACACAAGGCAAACATTCATACAGAGATCAGAAGAAATGATACAAGGACATCCTCAAGGTCTCACTGAAAAAACTTTAGTATTTGTTGTGAAACATAGGAGATGCTGGCACAGGATCACTCACTATGGCATGCCTGTATCAAAGAAGGTGCTGTGCTCTCTAACAAAGCAGAATCACAGTAACTAAAAAGGAAAAAATATGTGAGATGAGCAAATCTAGAGATATCTCCATTTCAATTATTAAAATAGACTGTTTGTGCCCAACATTTGGTAGAGCATGCGAATCTGGTATTTGTCTGATTAGCCAAAGTCAACCATATTGTACCTTGACCCCAAGATCATAATGCCATTTTGGTCCTCTGTCAGTGCAAAAGACAAACAAACAAACAAAAAAATCCTAGTCTTCATCACATTATGATCTCTAATCCCTTGACTCTTAAATTCTCTCCTAGGACATCTCCCTGGCACTAGCCACTCTCTCCTCTTTTCTCCATCTTGACCCCTTGGTGAATCAATTCAACTCGACATTGTCCTCTTCTCTTGAATCCCTAGCCCTCCTTATCATTTTTCTGATTGCAACCTGGCAAATATCAGCCTTGAGTCACTTCCACATCAGTCTCTTTTGCTCACTCTTGCACATGTGTTACTGAACAAAGGTGGAGAAAATTATACAACCATTCTCATCAGGTGCACTGCACATTTATGTTACATAACTGCACCTAGTCTCTCAGGACTTCAGGCAATTCTACTATACCTCCTTCAATAACTCCTTAACCCACTTTCTTCAGAGATCCATCCTAACACTTTCACCTCTCCTGAAAGCTCTCATAGATCTCTCCTTCCCCGTCCTCTCAGTTGAGAATTTTGCCTCATGTTTAGCAGGAAAAAGTTGAAACCATTCTTCACCCTGACCTCTGTCTTCTCCCCTTTTTCTTCATCCCATATCACTCATGTGCCTTCTGTTACTGCCTCCTTGACTACTGTCTCCAATGATGAGATAATCTTAATCCTTACCATGGCTAGCTCCTTTATTTGTTCAAACAATCCCATACCATTCTGTCTCAGTTTACATTCTTTTCAACCTCTTCTCTGGTTTTGACATGAGTGGTTACCCTCTTCTCCTTGATAATCTCTTTTTTAGGTTTTCAGAATACCACTCTCTCTTAATTCCTCTTCTACTAACTGTCTGCTCCTCTCAATCTCCTTTTCTGGATCCTCATCCAGATTATGTCCTCTCACAGGTTTCTGTCCTGTGTCCTCTTCTCTTTTCCCTCCATACTATTTCACTTTGTAATCTTATTAACTCCCATGGATTTAATTACCATCTTTATACTGATAATTCTCAGAACTACCTACCTAACCTCCATTCTGACCTCTTTCATCTCTATTTGCATCTCAGTTATCTCAAACTAGATGTCCAGTAAATATCTTAAACTTAACATATCCAAAACTGAATTCATTTTCTTTCTTCCTTTCAATTCATCCCTCATCCACCAATGGAGTGAAACAAGACTGTGTGCTTGCTCCCATGCTTTTTAGTATAATGCTTTCAGTCATGTTGTCAAATGCTTTCAATGAGGATGAACATGGCATCACAGTCAACTATTGCACTGATGGCAAATTCTTCAACTTAAAAAGGCTACAAACCAAGACCAAAGTAGAGGGAGTGATGGTGAATGATTTGCTGTTTGCAGATAATTGTGCCCTCTGAAGTTGAGATGTAACAAAGTATGAGTCAATTCTCTGCTGCTTGTGCTAATTTTGGCATAAGAATTAACACTAAGAAAATACAGGTGCTCCACCAGCCACTACTTTTCTTTTTCTAGTGTGTCTCCATCTTACAGATGAGGAACTGAGGCAAACAGGAGTTGGATGACTTGCCCAAGGTCACACAGCCAATAAGTGGCCTTGTGCTCTATCCAGGGCTCCACAATATGTGTACACAAAGTAATGGCAGGGTTTGCTGTAGCTGAGGGCATTTGCAGATTGAGAGTCCAGTCTTGTATATAGATTATATTCCCTCTGACACACCCTGACTGGGTGACTGCTCTCACTTCACCTATGGGAAAGTTCTAGAGGGAGTTTCCTATAAACACCCATGAAGTCACAGGTCACACCCAATCAGTATCTGGGGTAATATGGGTGGGACCCTTGGGAAGTCTGGGTGAGGCTTGGGGGACAGGTGGTAGCTGAGCTAGGTTTTGAGGGGAGCTGGAGGTGAGAGAGGGGTGCAAAGGCCCCAACAAGGAACTGGGGCACTTCTCTTACTTGGGTCTGGGGGGAGAAACTGGCAATCTAGTCTTGTGCAGGGATGTAGAAGGGATTCTTGTTCAATGTCTTGTTGGACCAGATGGGTGACCCTTGACCCCTTCCACCTCTGGGGAAGGGTTTTTGGGAACATGTGCCTGGGAAGGGGCATGGTTTGATCCCCAATTAGTGTCAGGGCCTTAGGAAGTAATAGTCACATCAAATGAGATGTTTCCAAAGCACTTGACAGATAGGGGCTATAGAAATATCATTATTGTTGTTATTAATAACTTAAATAGGGCAGCTAGGTGGTGCAGTGGATAGAGCACCAGTGCAGGAGTCAGGAGGACCTGAGTTCAAATCTCACCTCAGACACTTAACACTCACTAGCTGTGTGACCTTGGGCAAGTCACTTAACCCCAATTGCCTCATCCTGGGTCATCTCCAATCATCCTGATGAATATCTTGGTCACTGGATTCATATGACTAAGTGAGGCTGGTGACCTGCACAGCCCTTCCTCACTCAAAACAAAAAGTCAAGTGCAAGTCATGTCATTATTTCTCTGATTGCATGATCTTCTTCAGCAACAAAGGATGAACACACACACACACACACACCATCCATGTGTGAAAATATTGGTTATAGAAAATGGAGAAGTTTTGAATACTGTGGATAAATTCATTTACCTTGGTAGTATACTTTCCAGGGATGTACACCTTGATAATGAAATTGATTCAGGCATTACTAGAGATAGCTCATTGTTTAGAAGTCTCCAAAGGAAAATATAAAAGAAAAGATTATTAAACTGACAGCCAAACTGAGTCTACAGAGCTGTTTTGCTGACCTTATTGTTGTATGCCTGTGAAACCTGGACAGGAAGCTGAATCACTTCCATTTGAATTGTCTTAGGAAGATTCTGAAGAGCACTTGACAGGATAAGATACCAGACCCTGAGGTGCTTTCTCTAACCAAACTGCCAAGCATTCAAATTCTTTTTCAGAGAGTGCAACTGCAATAGGCTGGTCATGTTGTTTGCATGCAAAATGTATGCTTACCAAAAATTCTATTTTATGGAGAACTCATACAGGGCAAGGGTTCACATGATAATCAGAAGAAGCAACACAGGGACAATCTCCAGCTCCCTATTGAGAATTTTGCAATCGATTGTGTGAAATGGGAGACACTGGCACAGGACCTCTCAGCAAGGCTTGCCCACATCAGAGAAGGAAACAGCTCAAAGGAAACAAAGCAGGATACCCAGATTTAGAGAATCCACTCCAAATATTTGAGCCTGATCTGTAGTGGAGCATTCTGAGCTCATAAGTTACAGTGGGACACACTGAAACTTGCCTTTGGCATATTGATGTCATTTTTGTGTTCTGGGAGACCAAAGGACAACAACCAAGAAGATGACAGCATACTCCTAGTTGCTCAGGTTTGCAACATAGCTGTCATTCTCCACTCTTCACTGTCTCTCAGTCTTCCCACCCCATATCCAATCTGTTGCCAAAATCTGTCAATTTTACCTTTGCAAAATCTCTCTGAAACACCTCCTTATCTCCTCTTGACTACTGCCACTCTTGACTACTGCCACCTAATCATTTCACATCTGGATTATTGCAATTATCTGCTAGTGAGTCTGCCTGCCTGGTCTCTTCACACTCCAAGCGATCATTTATTTAGCCACCAAAGTGATTTCTTGAAGTCTACGTCTAATCATGCCACACACACACACACACACACACACACACACACACATTCAATACACTCTAGCGGCTTCCTATTGCTTCCCAGATCAAATACAAAAGCTCTGTTTAGCATCCAAAGCCCTTCATAACCTAGAATTCTCACTCACAACCCCTTTCCAGTCTTCTTATATCTTACTCCCTGTTATGTATGCTTAGATACAAAGACAACAGCCTTGATATTTCAAGAACAAGATACCCTATGTCTTGGCTCTGGACATTTTCTCTGGTTATCTCATCCCTATACTGTTCTCCTCTCAACTTCGCATATTCACCTTTAATTCTCAGCTAAAATTCCATTTTTTACAGGAAGACTTTGCCAAACTCTCTTAATTCTAGTGCCTTCCTTCTGTTATTTCCTATTTTCTCCTGCATGTAGCTTGCTTTGGATATATTTGTTTGTATGTTGTCTACCCCATTAGATTGTCAGCTCCTTAAAGACAGAAATTATCTTTTGCCTTGTTGTATCCCCAGCTTTAGCACAGTACTTGGCACACAGTAGGAGCTTAACAAATACTGATTGATTATAAAGATGTATATTCTTTCTATAGATGACTACTGGGAAAAAAAAAAAACAAGTCAAAAACTAGTTCAATTCTTTATTGTTCTTCTAAATGTCCAAGTTTTTTCTTCTAATTTCTTTTTCTTTAACTTTAAAATACTTGTTTCCTGGTAGGAAGCTACAATTACATTTCTGTAGGATGGTTTCCAAGCAGGCTGTAAGGGTGTAGCTGAAAACTCCCTGTTCACCAAATTTAGAGGTAATCAGTGAAAACATAAAATGGGAAAAGAAGGAATTTCAACACTTCTCTTAGAGATTTCTTTTTTAAGGAAAATTTTCTTTGGGTTGGGTTTACCTCATATCAACTTTACTTTTTGAGAGCATACCTAAAGGGAAGGGCATAGAACAAAGCTGGATAGAGGAACAAGCAGATGATCTTATGAGGAAAATAATGCTTATTGTTTATATTTGTATCCTAACTACTTAGCAGAATGCTGACACATAGTGGGTGCTAAAATAAAATATTGATTGATTGATTAACACTTGGTAATTAATTTATAAAATTGCTTAACTAGGCACAGCATTGAAATACATTAAAGCAAACAAATGAGTGAGGATCCTTCTCTTAGATCCTATGCACTCTGGAATTCCCTGCCTTCCTATGGTATGTCTTCTTCCCTATATTACGTATGACACGTGTATGTTATACATATAGATGAATTTGGTAACTCCTATTCTAAATTTGTGCTTAAAATCATTCTTAGGTAAAATATTGCTTCAGATAGTTTCTTTCCCTACCCCCTAAAATTTTTTTGTCCCCTAAATGGGTTGTATGTACTCCACTTAGAAATAGTCACTAAACTATCAACTCTCTGGAATGGAAACAGAAGGAAAAATGCATGTGCTGCTGATGGCCATTAGTATGAACAGGTTAACTATCATAAAAGTTTACTTAAGTAGGCAAGGTATAAAACTTTAAGGTGGGAAATGAACCATGGCCTCAAATAATTAAAAAAAAAAAACAACAACTGGGGGATTCAGTTAATTATATAAACTATGAGCCACCAAACATATCATAATGTTTTTTATAGCTAAAATGGTACTATTTTTTTTTAAAAACTGGTACTTTTAAGTTCTGTTGGTCGTTTATATTAAGAATAAAAATTAACATTTCTAGATTGCCTTTTCTTTTTCAATCCATTTGATATAATTAAAGATATTCCTCAGGAATTATTCTTTCCCTCTCTATGAATTATCTATGAAATTGACAAAAAGAGAGGGCATGATTGCTTCCCTAAAAAAAGCAACAAAACCCCCCAAAAATCCCAAAAAAACTGGCAATAATTTTCTTTCCAGAAATTGAAGTGATCATATCACCTAGGCAACATTTCCAGATCCTGCTAGCTGCAGAGTTAGTTGCTAAGTCATTAAAAAAGAAAATTCTCACTTTTTTACCTAGTAAGTAGGATCAGATTGCTTAACTTTCACTCATCTGAATAAACCTAGTTAAACAGAAAGTATAGTCATAAATAGCACTCAGTCATGCAGAGGAGCTCAGAAAACGGGGCTCTTTACATCCTGTGAAATGCTTTTTAGTTTGAAATTAAGAAAGAATGAGGTATGGTATAGACTGATATTTTGCTTGGGTATAGCTGGGATAAACAATATGTAAGAGTTATAGTCTTTAACATGAATAGTTGAACCTAATAACATTTTATTTAAGCTTCCACATTATATTAAGGCCAGTATGTAAATATATGAAAGCCAAGTTCCTCACCAGCAGTAAGTGTTCACCAATATAGACAATGGAATCTATTAAATATTTTGTTTACTCCTCCCTAAATGATTTCCTTTGCATTGTCACCTCCCAAATTTTGAACACTTAAGTGAAAGGAGAAGGCATATAATCCTATAATGAAGAGTAACCAAAGTAATAAGACAGGGACAACAGGGTGTCACAGAAAGGACATCGAATTTGTATTCTGTAGACATAACCCTGTCACTTAGTGTCACTTTTGTGATCCTAGGAAGGTTATTTAATTTCTCTGGGCCTCATTTTCCTCATCTGCAAAATACAAAGTGTAGATGAGATCATCTTTGAGTTTCCTTTTAGTTCTAAAATTCTGTAATTCTATGAAAATTCATTCATTTAAGAAATATTTACTGAGTTCCTTTGGAGAGTTAGTATCCTACAAGGGAAAAGAGTGGTAGCTTTTGAGCAAAAAGACATGGGGTCAAATATTACTTTTCTCATTTATTATCCATGTGACATATTTGGACATGTCATTGAACCTTTCTAAGAGTCATTCCTCTCTACACTTAAAAGGTGAGGTTAGAGTATATGAATTCTAAAGTCCCTTCGAGTTCTAAATTCATGAACCTGTGATTTGCAAAGCATAATGCTTGGAAACGTTTAAATAAAAGTTGAAGAAATTCGAAATAACAATGTTCCAATAATTTGCACATCCACTTTATTCATGTTTCTTAGAATTCTTTCACACTACCCACAATGTCATGCCAAAGTAAGTGCTGGTTATATTTGTTTTTTCTTTTTACTTTCTTTTTTTCTGTTTAGGTACATAATTTTATTTTTGAGGGCAACTTTGAGCATGGAAAGAAAGGAGCCCCTTCCCTCCATGTATCCTGTGTAATTTACGCTCTTAGAGCATTGCCCAAAGCTCTTCAATACGAAATGACTTGTTTTATTGTTACATCACTGGTATGCATTTAGTTCTTTAAACACAGGTGGATCTGAGCATCTCTCCTTCGTTCACTAAGGCGTAGTCACTGCTTAATGCCCTTACGTTTAATACGTACTTGTTTTTTCATCAAATCATTACCAATTGAGAATATTTGTAAATTACTTAGCACAGGCCTGGCATGTAGTAAAAATGTTTGTGATGATGATAATGTTTGACTTTTAAAACCCTTTATGCCCCTGTTCTTGCCTGCTTTACTCCTTTTCATATGCTCTAAGGTCCACCCAAATGGGCCATATCGCTGTTCCTTCCACATAAAATGCCATTTGCCCATATTTGTACCTTTGCATAGACTCTTTCCTGCAACCCTCTCCCTACCCTCACCCCCTTTTATCATTAAATGCATTCTTTCCTTACTTCTGCATCTTAGATTCTCATTTCCTTTAAATCTCACCTCACATACTGTCTCTTACATGAGACCTTTCCTAACTGTCTCAGGTCTTAGTGCTTACCCTTCTCTAAATTACCTTGAATATATTTGATAGATATTTGTGTATACATAATTTTCATCCTCAAATTTGATACCGTATAAATTTTTTGAAGATGGGGAAAATTTGAGTTTTCTCTTTGTCTGTCTATGACTTGTCTAAATGTTTATTAGTCAATGAACATTCACTATATGATAAATTGTTTAATAAATGCTTGTGGATTGATTAGTTTGTAAGATTCAAAATTTGAACCTAGGCCTTCCTGATTCTAAAGCTGACATTTTATCACTATGCTACATTGTGTCTCCAACTGTTTTTCAAGAAGAATATTGTTTTACCATGTTATGCATATTTTATGAAAACTTTCCTTTTCTTATTCAATTATTAGTCAGTGGGGTGGTGAAAGGGAAAGAAAATAAATGACTATTAATTAGAAAAATTATACACACATGTATACACACAAATACACACATGCATATAACTATTTTCTTTTTTAAATGACACAGTTACATGATTTAAAAAAAAAAAACAACACAATAGAGAACTAACCTTTGAGCCAAAAGACCTGACTTTAAGTCCTATATCTGACACCTACTATGTGACAAGGGGAAAGCTTAGATGACTTGGTTTACTATCTGCACACACACACACACACACACACACACACACACACACTCCTGTAGACTCTCTGAAGCTATGGTTAGCAGTTATTTCCTATCTGCCTCTTGGTACATCGTGTTTCCTCACCAAGCAGTTCTCTACATCAGTCAAATTACAGATGTGGGGGTAGGGAGGAAACCTAGCCATGACTAGAACACAAAGAGGTGAAATTTTCAATTTTCCTCAATACACTCTAAATGAGGTCCAAGACTCAGAGCTAGAAAGAACCTTGTAGGTCATCTGATCACACTGTCATTCTCATTTTCACAAATGAAGAAATTGATGTCCATAGAAGACACATCTTACTGAATATCACCCACAGAGTCAATACCGTATCTTAGATTTGAAGTCATATTCTCTGACCCAAAAACTTATGTTTTTTTCCCCTGTTTCATAACACCTCTTTACATCATGTTAAGACTCTAATTGAGATTTGTAGTGAATTGGCTTTAAATTAAAGTCAAATAAAATGAGAAAAAATGAACAGAATGGGAATAAACTAAAATGGTACATTTTTTCTCAGTGCCCAGACATAATTCATAAGCAAAATTCTTTATTTCATCTGCCAAATTAATTTAGACTGGCCACGTGACTAGAATAGACTGTAATCAAGAACCAGTGACTAAATTATTTTTACATTAAAATATCACTAACATAGATATTATGTTAGTTAAGTTAAAGGGCACAACAAATCTTCTGATGTTAGCTAAGGCTTTGCTAACATGCAAAACATATTTTAGTTGATTGCTATTAGAATCTTGTCGATCTATGGATAATGTGAAGCTGTGCATTCTAAATGATGTCTCTTACAATTATAGGATATTACCCAGCCTAAATTCATTCGCTGTGAGAATCATTTGTCCTGTCTTTGCTCCAAGTGAGAAACATAAAGTACCCTGTTGTTGACCAGTTAATGTTAAATACCTTGATATCTTGGCACCTACTTCTGAACTCAGTACAATGGATCAACATTTGGATGGGCACTTTACCAGATGAACATATGGATAAAATTCTAGGCAGCCAATAGACCATGATATATTCAGTGAATATCCAGCTTGGTTAATGAGGACCAGTCTTTCAGCCAGCAATTCCAAGCTGCTGCCCATACTGAATTTAAGGTGATAAGCTTTTTCTAATTCAATTCTTGGCTAGAGAGCTTTTTGAAAAATACTATTGTTACTTGTGAATTTTAACTTTTTGCAACTTTTTGTAAGAAAAAAAATCTATGTGTTCATATACAAGATCTATACTTTAATGCTCTATGTGAAAAGAGAAAAAAAATAACTTTAAACAGATAGATTTGAGCAAAAGTAGAAATCAAATGGTATCCCTTGCTTTTTAAGTCAATATAATAGTTCACTTTCTTTGCCTTAATTTATTTTTAAACTATTTTCTGGAATTCTAGGTTCTGTCACTACTTTTTTACCTGCTGGAAGATCTTTGCATTCTAAACCTGGACTTAGGATATCCATTAGTTCAGAATCTGATGTCAATACAAATTACATAAAAGGAGTATATCATTTTATTTTAAAAAGGTTTCTGATTTAGGCTCTGTAGCTGTACCTTCTTATTATTACAAAGGAAATCCACACTAAAACTGCATTTAAAATTCATCTATAGGAGACTTCCAGGGCAGATAAACAACTAGATGAAGAACAAGATATTTTCCCCAATCCTCATGACTTCACAAAACTCTCTAAAATCAGAATTACATGCGAGTAATAAAACAATTATAACTTTTGGATTATTCAAAAGACATAAAAACCTGATTAATTTTTGTTAATTATAAATACATAAATGAAAAATAATCAAATTTTATATAAATAAATATAAAACAATTAAATTTAATATAAATAAAGTTAAACATTAAATGGAAAATAATCCTAATAACAGGATAATTGTTGTTAATATACTCCTTTACATCCTATTACCTATTATAGGGGTAAAAATTACAACAGAACTCAAATTCACAAATTCTTCCTCTCAGTGACAGGGAAAACCAAAAGACACAGCTTGGCTTCACTAGGACAGTAATATAATAGCCCTCTGTGCTCCACAGGGCTGATCCTGAGAACTAAGGAACAGAGATAGTTGAGGCAGGATATGTGTAGCTAGCTATGTAGTGCTTCACTAAGATTGAGGGAAAGAACCCAGTATCTAGCTGATTGATCGTTTTTTAAAAAAAAATCTTTTGTTTCCAATTATATGTAAAAATAATTTTTAACATTTACTTTTTTTTTTTACTTTTGAATTCCAAATTCTTTTCCTCATTCCTTCCCTCTTACCATCAAGAATCAATCAATTTGAAACAGGTAATATATACATGACATACATGCGCAGTCCTGCAAAACATTTTCATATTAGTCATGTTGTGAAAGAAAACACAAAATGAGAGATAAAAAAAAGAAAATGAGTTTTTAAAATGATGCTTCAATCTGCATGCAGGTTCCCTCAATTTTTTCTCTGGAGTTAGCATTTTTCAACATAAGTCCTTCAGAATTGTCTTAGATAATTTTATTCCTAATAAGAGCTAAGTCATTCACAGTTGATCATCATACAATATATACATTATTGTGTACAATTTTCTTCTGGTTCTGTTCATTTTAATTAATATCACTTCATGTACATCTTTCCAGGTTTTTCTGAGAGCATCTCAATCATCATTTCTTATAGCACAGTAGTGTTCCATCCCATTCATATACCACAACTTGTTTAGCTATTCTCCAGTTAATGAGAATCTCCTCAATTTCTAATCCTTTGCCATTATAAGAAAAGTTACTATAAATATTTTTGTACATATAGGTCATTTTTCTTTTTTTAATCTTTTTGGGATATAGACATAGGAATACTCTTGCTGGGTTCAAAGGTATGTACAGTTTTGTAGTCCTTTGAGCATAGTTCCAAAGTGATCTTCAGAATCGTTGGATCAGTTCACAATATCACCAACAGTACATTAATGTTTCAACTTTCCTATATCTACTAAAACTTTGTCATTTTCCTTTTCTGTCATCTCAGTTCATCTTCTAGGTGTGAGAGGTGGTCCCTCAGAGTTATTTTAATTTTCATTTCTCTCATAAATTGTGATTTAGAGCACTTTTGTATGACTATGGATAACTTTGATTGTTTCATCTGAAAACTGCCTTTTCCTATACTTCAGTCACTTATCAATTGGAGAATGACATATCCTCAGTTCTCTATATATTTGAGAAATGAAACCTTTATCAGAGAAACTATTGTTTTTTTCTCCAAGTTTTCTGGTTTCCTTCTAATCTTAGTTATATTGGTTTTGTTTGTGTCAATTTTTTTTATTTAATATGATCAAAATTATCCATTTTATGTCTTGCAATACTCTTTATCTCTTGCGTAGTCATAAATTATTCCCTCATTCATAATTCTGGCAGGAAACTATTGCATGCTCCCCTAATTTGCTTATGACATCAATCTTTATGTCTAAATCTTGTACCCATTTTGACCTTGTCTTAGTGTATGATGTGAAATATTGATTTATATTTCATTTCTTATAAACTACTTTCTACTTTTCTCAGCAATTTTTGTCAAATAATGATCTCTTGTCCCCAAAGCTTGGATCTTCAGTTTTATCAATTACTACATTACGATGGTCATTTACTACTATGTGATTTCTACATAATCTATTCCACTGAACTGTCACTATACTTCTCAGGAATAAGCAAATTGCTTTCATAATTGCCACTTTGTAATATTATTTTAGATCTTAAACGACTGGACCACCTTCCTTCATTTTTTAATTTTTTTCTTTTGCTATTCTTGATCTTTTGTTCTTCCAGATGAATTTTTAAATTATTCTTCTAGCTTTTTAAAATATTTTCTTGGTAGTTTGATTGGTATGGTATTGAATAAGTAAATTAATTTAGGTACAATTGTCATTTTTATTTATTGGCTTGACTTATCCATGATTGACTAAGATATTTACAATAGGAGTATATTTTTTTTTATTTTGTCAAGAGGTTTTTCTGCACATATTGAGATACTCATGCTATTTCTATTAGTTTTGTTACTGATATAGTTAATTATGCTAATAGTTTTACTAATATTGAATTAGCCCTGAATTCTTGGTATAAATCCCACCTAGTCATAGTGTATGATCTTTGTGATATATTGGTGTAATCTCCTTGCTAGTATTTTATTTAATTTTTTCATCAATATTCATTAGAGAATTGATCAATAGTTTTCTTTCTCTGTTTTTGCTCTTTTTGTTTTAGGTATCAGCACCATATTTGTATCATAAAAAAAAAATTTGGCAAGATTATTTCTTTGCCTATTTTTTTCAGAGTTTATATAGTATTGGAACTAATTGTTTTGGATTTTTAAAAATTTTTGGAAGAATTTACTTGTGAATCCATCTGGTCCCAGGGATTTATTTTTTCTCTACACAACTCATTGATGTCTTGTTCAATTTATTTTTCTAAGATATGGTTATTTAAGATTTCCTCTTCTGATAATCTGTGCAGTTTATATTCATTCATTTTCCTATATTGTTAGATTTATTGACACATAATTAGGGAAATAACTTCCAATTATTTAGTTATTTTCATCTTCATTGATGATGAATTCACCTTTTTCATTTTTTGATACTGGTAATTAGGTTTTCTATTTTTTTTAATAAAGATAAACAATGGTTTATCTATTTTATTATATTTTTGAATAAAACCTGTTTCTAAGTTTACTTATTAGTTCAATGGTTTTCTTACTATCAATTCTATTCAACTGTACTTTGATTTTCAGAATTTCTGATTTGTTGTTTAATTGGGGATTTTAAATTGCTTCTTTTTCTACTATTTTTTTTTGTTGTTACATGCTCAATTTATTGATCTGATCTTTTACTATTTTATTAATGCAAGTGTTTTAGAATACACATTTTTTTCCTACGTACCTCTTTGGTTGCATCTCATAAATTTCACTACGTTGTTTCATTGTTTCCATTCCCTTTAGTGAAATGATTGATAGATTGTCTGATTTGTTCTTTGACCTTCTTATTCTTTAGGATTAGATTATAAAATTTCCAATCAATTTCACGGTCATTTTTAAAGTAATTTTTATTCCATTATGATCTGAAATAGATGCATTTGACATTTCTGCCCTTCTGCATTTGATTGTGAAGATATTATGCTCTAATACATGATCAGTTTTAATGTAGGTGCCATATACCACTGAGAAAAAGACATGTTTCTTTCTATTATCATTTAATTTTCTCTGGAGATTTGTCACATTTAATTTTTCCAAAATTCTATTCATCTCTTTAATTTCTTTCTTGTTTATGTTTTTTTGGTTAGGTTTGTTTGAGAGGGAGAGTTATGTCTACCTGTAGTACACATTTATGGCATATTTATGGTATATTTTTTTCCTCAAACTCATTTAACATTTCCTTTAAAATTAGGATGATATAAAACCTGTTGCATATATGTTTAGAATTGACATTACTTCATTGTCTGTAGTACCTTTTAGAAAAATGTAGTTTCCTATCTCATCTCTTTTAATTAGGTCTTTTTTTTTTTTACTTTTGCTTTGTCTGAGATCGTGATCGCTACTCCTGCTTTTTTTTTCTTTTACACTTCCCCTGATGTATAATAGATTCTGCTCCAGTAGCTCTGTGTATGTACCTCTGTTTCAAGTATGTTTCATAAAAACAACATAATATAGGATTCTGATTTTTAATTCACTCTGCTATCTATTGCCATTTTATGAGTGACTTCAGCACTTTTATATTCCCAGTTATGATTACTATGTTTTCCCCTCCATCCTACTTTCCCCCTATGTATTCTTCTCTCTCTCTCTCTCTCTCCTTTTATGCTGTCCCTCCTTAAATGTATTTTGTTTCTGACCACTGCCTGCCCAAGTCTACTATCCTTTCTATTAGTACATTCCTTTCCTCTTGTCACCCTCCCGTCCTACTTCCTTATAGGTTAAGATAGATTTCTATAGCCAGCTGAGTGTGTATGTTATTGCTTTTTTCAGCCAATTCTGATGAGTAAGGTTCCAGTGTTGCCAACTCCCCCCACCATCATATTTCCCTCCTCTTTTAAAGCTCTTTTGTACTACTTTTATGTGAGAAAATTTTCCCCATTCTAATTCTTCCTTCATCCTTCTCATGTTATATTCCTGCATTTTATTTTATTTTTTCTCAACATCATTCCATCACAGTCAGCACACACTTGTTCACTCTCTCTACGTATACTCCTTCCAAGTGCCCTAAAAATGATTAAGATTTTAGGAGCTGCCAGTATCATCTTCCCATTTAGAAATGTAAACATTTAAAATTATTGGATCCCTTTTGACTTCTCTTTTCTCTTTATATTTTTATGCTTCTCTTGAGTGTTATATTTGAATGTCAGATTTTCTTTTAAACTCTGGATTTTCATCATTAATGCATGAAATTCCTCTATTTCTTTAAATATTCATTTTTCACTTCAGGGATTATGCTCAGTTTTTTGGGGAAAGTGATTATGGTTTGAATCCTAGCTTCTTTGCCTTCTAGAATATTATATTATAAGCCCTCCAATCTTTTGTTGTGGAAGCTGCTAAATCTTGTGTAATCTTGGCTATTGATCCATGGTACTTAAATTATTTATTTTTGACAGCTTGTTATATTTTCTCCTAGGCCCGAGAGCTCAGGAATTTCACTATAAGATTCCTTGCAGTTTTCATTTTTTAGTCTCTTTCAGGAAGGGATAAGTGGATTATTTCAATTTCTACTTTACCTTCTGCTTTAGGCTATCAGTATAGTTTCCTTGATAATTTTTTGAAAAATGATGTCTAGGCTCTTTTTTGATTATAGCTTTCAGGTAACTTAGTAATTCTTAAATTATCTATCCTGGATCTATTTTCTAGGTCATTTTGTTAATGAAGTATTTCACATGTTCTTTGTTTTAAAACTCTTTTACATTGTTTTATTGTCTCTTGTCATTTTAGCTTCCCTTTGTCTAAAGCTGATTTTTAAAATTTATTTTGTTTATTTGTGGGATAAAACAAGCATTTTCATAGTATAACAAAATAGATAATTGCATATGAAACTGCAAATTTACTATGCACAATTTGTTTTTTTTCAAACATACAACAAAATTATTTTGTAAATTCCTTTTCTTCCCCATTTTTTGTTCCCAGTTTCTCCTTTTCCATTTGGCCAATTGTGCTTTTTAAAGAACTCTTTTCAGTGGATTTTTGTTCCCCTTTTACCATTTGGACTATTCTTTTTTTCAATGGTATTATTTTCTCCAGTATTTTTTATGCCACTTTTAGCAAGCTGTTGACTCTTTTTTCAAGATTTACTTGCATCACTCATTTCTTTTCCCAATTTTTCCTCTACCTCTATTATTTGATTTTGTTTAAAGAAATCCTTTTTTCAGGTTCTTACAGGATTTTTTTCAATGCTGAATACAATTTACTTTTTCATTTGAGTTTTTATATATAGCTGATTTGGATTTGTTTTCCTCTTCTGAGCTTGTATTTTGATACTCATTGTCACTAGAGTAATTTTCTGTGATCAGGTTCTTTTTTGTTTGTTTTTTTGTACTCAGTTTTGAAGCCTATTTCTTGACATTTTCCTTTGTGTGAAATTTGGGCTTGCTCCTGAGGTGGAGAGGTCACTGACCCAACTTTCAGGTTTTTTGTGCTACTGTTTTCAGAGCTACTTCTAGGTATCTTTAAGTTTTCAGTTTTTTCTGTGGTGGTAGGATCTAAGGAGAAGTGTGCTCACTACCCTCCTGGTTTGTGCTCTGGTCTATGAGCTACCACAACCACTCTTTTCTGTCCTGGACCAGAGACCAGGGTCCGAGTTCTTGGTAGTGATCTTTATCACCCTGGGACTGAGACCCAGAACCACTTATGTGTAATGCCACTGAGTCCTGCTGCTAGTGCTGGGAAAGGTTTCCCTATGTTCTCCTTCTGAAGATTTTCTGACCTCCTTATCATCTGTAGGCTGAAAGCTCCAGAATTCACCTCCACCACTGCTTCAGTTGCCCCAATATATATGCTGCTGGTTTGCTGAAGCATGGCTTGTGCTGCTGCAGCTTATGCTAAACTGTGCTGGACTGTGTTCCACTTTCACCCTAGTGAAATAGAACTTTCTTGCTGACATTCTAAATTGTATTGAACTGAAAGGTTATTTCACTCTCTCCTTCTTTTGGTTTTGGTGCTCCAGATTTTATTTTGAGGCATTATTTTAATATGTTTGGAGTTGAATTAGAGTGGAGAGCTCAGATGACTCCCTGCCTTTACTCAGCGTCTTGACTTTGCCTCCTTGTTTAATTCTATTCTTACAAAACTCACTCGAGGTGGAATCTAAGGCCACTGAAATGTGACTTGCTCAGTATAATTGGAGGCTGAGGTGGCTTTAGATCTTACCCCCAGGGAAATCTCCATTGGTAGCAAAGAAATTCCAAACAACAGGAGAAACTAATTAAAGAGAAAAAATGCTGATATCACCAATGATCTTATTAGAAAGAAAACTCAAGGAGAGGACTCTGGGAAGATGGTGGAGGAGGTCAGAAAATTGCAATCTCTTAAGATTTTCCCATAAAAAAATAGTTAAAATGACATCTTAGGGTGAAAAAAGTGTGGGTTCACATAAATAAGAATAGGGGCACAACAGGGGCCTTCCTGGAACAATTCAAAATCAAAAGAAAAATCCCAGAAAGAGATCTGGTCCCAGTGAAGAGCAAACATCTCCAGACTAGGTTCTCTTTTAACAACAAGCACCAAATCACTTTAAAAACAACAAGCTGTAAGCCCTGAGGATTTTTGATTTGGGAGGCTGTATTGGCCCCAGCAATAGAAATTTTTATTGCTTCCCCCCCATTAGTGGGGGGAGTTTGATGTTTGAGCCAGGGTAAGATTGAGG